>NC_073396.1:21170228-21473442 GCF_028641065.1 Leucoraja erinaceus
TCTGAAGTCATTTTCTAATTTAAAGCTTTCAGAAATACTTTCAATCTTTGTAGATTTACATTCATTTAAAACATAATTTGTTAGTTTTAGTATATTATAACACTAACCAAGGAACTACATAAGTTTAATTGCTTTTGATTTACGGGAAATATTGCTGAATAATGCATCGTTTTTTTAGATAATGGTTTACAAAATTGCAATTACCTATGACTCTGCGATTTGTACATGAGTATTTACATTCATTTTAATCTTTTAGTTGTTGAAATGATTCTATGCCTACAATATCTTGCTCAATAGGTAAAATGCTAAGAATTAAATTTATACCAAGAATATAAAACTGATAAATTCCCATAGAAGTGAAAGAATTAAGGAACAATAAAATAAGATTATTTAAGAAAGGGAACCCGACCAATGCTAAACCTGACGTGAATATTTGCTAAGGTGCCAAACATGGGACAACTTCCAACCATCAACACGAGTTTTTTAAATTAAAATGAAATTTCTCAAAGTCGGTAAATTAAAACAAATAATGGGATTTGGTGGTACACAAAATTGCTGGAGAAACTCAGCGGGTGCAGCAGCATCTATGGAGCGAAGGAAATAGGCGACGTCTTCCCACCCTGCCCCCTGCAAAGACTCCATCCCCTACTCCCAATTCCTCCGTCTACGCCGCATCTGTTCCCAGGATGAGACATTCCATACCAGGGCATCGGAAATGTTCTCGTTCTTCAGGGAACGGGGATTCCCCTCCGCCACCATAGATGAGGCTCGCACCAGGGTCTCATCCATACCCTGCAACACTGCTCTCTCTCCCCATCCCCGCACTCGCAACAAGGGCAGAGTCCCCCTGGTCCTCACCTTTCACCCCACCAGCCGGGCAAATACAACACATAATCCTCCGTCATTTCCGCCACCTCCAACGTGACCCCACCACTCGCCACATCTTCCCATCTCCCCCCATGTCTGCCTTCCGCAAAGACCGCTCCCTCCGCAACTCCCTTGTCAATTCTTCCCTTCCCTCCCGTACCACCCCCTCCCCGGGCACTTTCCGTTGCAACCGCAAGAAATGCAACACCTGTCCCTTCACCTCCCCCCTCGACTTCATTCAAGGTCCCAAGCAGTCGTTCCAGGTGCGACAAAGGTTCACCTGTATCTCCTCCAACCTCATCTACTGCATCCGCTGCTCTAGATGTCAGCTGATTTACATCGGGGAGACTAAGCGGCGGTTGGGCGATCGTTTCGCCGAACACCTCCGCTCAGTCCGCAAGAACCTACCTGACCTCCCTGTGGCTCAGCACTTCAACTCCCCCTCCCATTCCCAATCCGACCTCTCTGTCCTGGGTCTCCTCCATTGCCAGAGTGAGCAACACCGGAAATTGGAGGAACAGCACCTCGTATTCCGCCTGGGCAGCTTGCATCCTGATGGCATGAATGTTGAATTCTCCCAATTTTGCTAGCCCTTGCTGTCTCCTCCCCTTCCTTAACCCTCGAGCTGTCTCCTCCCATCCCCCCCGCGCCCTCGGGCTCCTCCTCCTCCCCTTTTTCCTTCCTTCTCCCCTCCCACCCCCCATCAGTCTGAAGAAGGGTTTTGGCCCGAAACGTCGCCTATTTTCTTCGCTCCATAGATGCTGCTGCACCCGCTGAGTTTCTCCAGCAATTTTGTGTACCTTCGATCTTCCAGCATCTGCAGTTCCTTCTTGAACAATGGGATCTGGTGTGTCTGATTACATAATGGTTTGCACTGCCCAGGTTGGTAGTTCATGTTGTATTGTCTTGTACATTTTTGATTATGCCCATATTTTAAAATACTTTCGTAAACAGTTCCTGAATCTCATTACCGTGTTTACTGAGAATGCTAATATATTTTACATGTATCACTGGCACACCAATGATTTAAAATCAGGAAGATCACTCATTTGGCAGAAATGTCTTCATTTCCATATTCTTTTTGGAAATATAATTTTGTAAATCAACTATTTTGAAAGAGTATTGTCAAATATTATGAAGAAAATTGCATTTTCAGAAACTTAAACTTTACAGTTTGGGTGACCATACCAAAGTGGTAATATTTCTTTGCCACAAATACAAAATGATATACCCAAAATACATTTGAAGCTCAGGAGTTAATGCTATTACATGTGACATTTTCTAATATAATGGATGGTTTAATTAGAATCACTAGTGCAGCAGATTACATCCCACAGACTGTACAGTACAGCTCGACTTCCAATCTGACCTTTTCTGCCCAATAAAAATAGATTTGTCATTGCCCGTAGGGCAGATTTTAGTTGTATAAATCTTAAACTATTCATAAATTAATACTTGTAATGAGGAAGTTACTAAAGTCCAAATTATAAGAAATATTTAAATATGCAGATATTTCCAATTACTGGTTCAGTTGTATGTTTAACTTTTTGTAAACCATGCATTTCACTTTATTGATATTTGTAATTAAAATATCAAAAAATTAATTTATACCAAGTCTTGCACTTTAAGATTTTATAAACTGTCATTAGTTACAATCAAGGTTTCAAGGTAAAGGTTTCAAGGTCAGTTTATTGTCACATGTACCAATTAAGGTACAGTGAAATTCGAATTGCCATACAGCTTAAAAAAAAGCAACAAGACACACAACTACTTAAAAGTTAACATAAACATCCACCACAGCAGATTCCCCACGTTCATCACTATGATCAAATGCAATAAAGTCCAATCTTCTTCCTCTTTTATTCTCCCGCGGTCGGGGCAGTCGATCCATCCGCAATTGGGGCAATCGAAGCCCCCATGTCGGGGCTGGCGAAACTCATGCGGCTTGGAGTTCCCAAAGTCGGTCTCTAACCACGATGCTCCACGATGTTCAGTCCTGAGGCTCCTGCGGTTGGAGCCCCAAAGTCAATCCCCGACAGGGATCGCGAGCTCTGTGATGTTAAGTCCCGCAGGCTCCCGTGGTGGAGCTTTTGAAGTCGGTCTAACACCATTTCCTGATCAATGTGGATTCCCTTCAGTTCCTCCCTCCCACTAGATCCTCGGTCCCTTAGTATTTCTGTGCGATTGTTTGTGTCTTCCTTAGTGAAGAGATAACCAATGTACTTATTTATCTGGTCTGCCATTTCTTTGTTTCCCATTATACAGTGCCCTCCATAATGTTTGGGACAAAGACCCATAATTTATTTATTTGCCTCTGTACTCCACATTGTCAGGTTTTAATTAAGGCCATTTTTACACATTTTGGTTTCACCGTGTAGAAATTACAGCTGTGTTTATACATAGTCCCCCCCCCATTTCAGGGCACCATAATGTTTGGGACACACGGCTTCACCGGTGTTTGTAATTGCTCAGGTGTGTTTAATTGCCTCCCTAATGCAGGTATAAGAGAGCTCTCAGTACCCAGTCTTTCTTCCAGTCTTTCCATCATTGTTGGAAACTTTTATTGCCGTTTATCAACATGTGGACCAAAGTTGTGACAATGAAAGTCAACAAAGCCATTTTGAGACTGAGAAACACGAATATAACTGTTAGCGACATCAGCCAAACGTTAAGGTCCTGTCCCACTGTACGAGGTAATTCAAGAGTTCTCCCGTGTTTCCCCTGATTCGAACTCGGTGAATTACGGTAATAGCCGTTCGTAGGTACTCGGGGCTCTCGTGGACATTTTTCACTTTGATGAAAAAACTTCACGGATTACTGCGTTTCCCGAGTACCTGCCATTAGCATTACAAGCCGCTACGAGACACCCACGTAGCCGCTACGAATATTCTACAAACTTACCACAAGTTTAATTTTTTTTTAAACTCGGGAGAGAGAGCTCTTGAATTACCTCAACAGGCCATTTAGGCTTACCAAAATCAACTATTTGGAACATCATTAAGAAGAAAGAGAGCACTGGTGAGCTTACAAATCGCAAAGGGACTGGCAGGCCAAGGAAGACCTCCACATCTGATGACAGAAGAATTCTCTCTATAATAAAGAAAAATCCCCAAAACACCTGTCCGGCAGATCAGAAACACTCTTCAGGAGTCAGGTGTGGATTTGTCAATGGCCACTGTCCACACAAGACTTCATGAACAGAAATACAGAGGCTACACTGCAAGATGCAAACCACTGGTTAGCTGCAAAAAGAGGATGGCCAGGTTACAGTTTGCCAAGAAGTACTTGTGTGTAACACAGTTCTGGAAAAAGCTCTTGTGGACAGATGAGACGAAGATTAACCAGCAGATTGATGGCAAGAGCAAAGTATAGAGGAGAGAAGGAACTGCCCAAGATCCAAAGCATACCACCTAATCTGTGAAACACGGTGGGGGGTGAGGGTTACGGCCTGGGCATGTAAGGCTGCTGGAGGTATTGGCTCACTTATCTTAATTGATGATACAACTGCTGATGGTAGTAGCATAATTAATTCTAAAGTGTTCGATCATATCTATCTGCTCAAGTTCAAACAAATGCCTCAAAACTCATTGGCCGGCGGTTCTTTCTACAACAAGACAATGATCGCAAACATACTGCTAAAGCAACAAAGTTGTTTTTCAAAGCTAAAAAATGGTCAATCACCCGTTCTGAACCCAATTGAGCATGCCTTTTATATGCCAAAGAGAAAACTGAAGGGGACTAGCCCCCCCAAAAAACATAAGCTAAAGATGGCTGCAATACAGGCCAGGCAGAGCATCACCAGAGAAGACACCCAGCAACTAGTGATGTCCATGATTCGCAGACTTCAAGCAGTCATTGCATGCATAGGATATGCACCAAAATACTAAACATGACTACTTTCCTTTACATGACATTGCTGTGTTCCAAACATTATGGTGCACAGAAATGGGGGGGACTATGTTTAAACACTGCTGTAATTTCTACATGGTGAAACCAAAATGTATTAAAATGGCCTTTATTAAAATCTGACAATGTGCACTTTAACCACATGTGATTTTTTTTTTCTTTTTTTTTTTCCTATTACAAATCTCAAATTGTGGAGTACAGAGGCAAATAAATAAATGATGTGTCTTTGTCCCAAACATTATGGAGGGCACTGTACAAACAACAAAGAAGGAAGGGACAGGCAGCCATTGCTGGCGCCATCTGGTGGATATTGAACTGTTTTTTAAAATTGACATTCATTAACACATTTAGAAAATGGATATCAGATCAGTATATTTTTGATTTCTTGATTGGTATGAGCATCAAAGGTTATGGGATGAAGGCCCATTGGAATTGAGGGGGGAAAATAGATAGGACATGATTGAATGGCGAAGCAGAATTGATGGGCCGAATGGTTTATTTCTGCTCCTTCTTATGATTGTATGATTTTATATTTTACCATGTGATTGAGTATTGAAACATGTCGAGAGTGCAATGATATTTGTTAGCATATTTGAACAATTATTGGAAGGACGCGCTTTCCATCTTTTTTTAGGGCATTGCTAAAATTACCTATTTTCACTGCTATAACATTGACTCACATCAACCTGGTCTGAACTCAACTACTGAAGAATCCTTCATCCATGACTTTGTTGTCTCCAATAGATTATTTTAAAATCTCTCCTGTGATCTAACCTTTGTTCACTTTTTGCTTTGGGTTTAACGCGCTGAGTCTCATCCCTCCACCATTGCAGTACAGGTTCTCCTATATTTTTCAAATCCTTATCCACTAGTTCAGATCTTTCTCATCTAAGCTTTTTCCTTTGAATAAAGTAAGTTGCATATAGCTATTAAATTGTTTAATAGTAGTGTTGTGAACTGTTGTTAATTAGAGTTCTAGTGGGCTGTGTCGACCTTCCTTCACAGCAGCATGTACTTTGTTTGTATTTTTGCATGTTTTGAAAACACAAACTCTGATTGCAGTCCTTGACTTTCTTTTTGGTTGGTGGGGCTGGATGGTCCCTCCTGTTTTCAGCCTCTTAGGATATTGAGGGAGTGCAGCATAGTTAATTCCCGGGATGGCGGAACTGTCATTGGCTGAGAGAATGGAGTGGCTGGGCTTGTACACTCTGGAGTTTAGAAGGATGAGAGGGTATCTTATTGAAACATGTACGATTTATTAAGAGTTTGGACACGCTAAAGGCAGGAAACAGTTTCCGATGTTGTCCAGAACCAGGGGCCACAGTTTAAGAGTAAGGGGTAAGCCATTCAGAATGGAGATGAGGAAACACTTTTTCACACAGAGTTGTGAGTCTGTGGAATTCTCTGCCTCAGAGGACGGTGGAAGCCGGTTCTCTGGATACTTTCAAGAGAGAGATAGATAGGGCTCTCAAAGATTGGGGATATGGGGAGAGAAAGCAGGAACGAGGTACTGATTGGGGATGATCAGCCATGATCATATTGAATGGCGGTGCTCGCTCAAAGGGCCGAATGGCCTACTCCTGCACCTATTGTCCATTGATAATAAGTAGTAACTTTAAAATTTAGCTTTAAGTTTTAGCTTGGCGGTGCAGCATGGAATCAGACCATTTGGCCCATATAGTCCACGCTGCCCATCGATCACCTGTTCACACTAGTTCTATGTTATCCCACTTTCGCATCTGCTCCCTACACATTAGGGGAAACTTTCAGGCCAATTAACCTACAAACCCTCATGACTTTGGGATGTAGGAGCAAACTAGAGCACTTGGAGGAAATCTACGTGGTTATAGGAAGAATGTGCAAACTCCGCACAGGCTGCACCCGAAGTTGGTATTGAACCCGCGTGTGTGGTGCTGTGAGGCAGCAGAACTATCAGCTGCGGAAACGTGCCTACAAGTTGTTAGCTACAAGTTATTTGTGAAATCCCATCATCGTTGCCGAGGGGCAAATTGGTCATTCAGATTTGTAAAGGCCAAATGATACAATATTTGACTATAATGGGTCACATTTTATTATGTTTTCGAATATGGATTTTTGTAATGATGAGTAATCGAACATTAAGATGGTATTTCATAATTTCTTTTTATTGAAATATCAGTCTAACATGGAACCTCAAAGATTGCCCCCCCCCCCCCCCCCTTCGCTCATGCAGGACTCATGGACTTCATTAACAACAGTATGTGTGGGCGGGGGTAGTGGGGGGTGGTGTGGGGGACGGGGGTGTTGGGGGGGGGGGGTGGTGGGTGTGTGGGCGGGGGGGGGGGGGTTGTGTGGGGAGAAGGGTGTGTGTGGGCGGGAGGGTTGTGGAGGGAGAGGGAGGTGTGTGTGTGTGTGGTCGAGGGGGTTGTGTGGGGGGAGAGGGGTGTATGGGCTGGGGTGAGTGAGCTCGGAGAAAAGATGGGGGAAGAGCCATGGTGGAGGGGGACATGAGGGGGAAGGAACCAGCGAGGGGCACCAGAGGGGTAGTGGCTGGAATTGGCGGAGCGATGGGGACTCACAGTGGTCGCTGGTCGTTCTCCGCCAGGATCATAGTCTCCGCTTTCCGTTTGGCGACATCTGTGACATCTCCAACTGGGCTGGGCTGTGTCTCCGAGGCTGGGCTGGGCTGGGTCTCCCATACTGGGCTGGCCTGGGTCGGGTCTCCGACGCTGGGGTAGCTGCTTGTGGCTGGGGCTGCGCTGCTTGTGGCTGGGGCTGCGCTGCTTGTGGCTGGGCTTGCTGCTTGGTGCTGGGCTGGGCTGCTTGGTACTGGGCTGGGCTGCTTCGGGTCCCTTCGAAAGTCCGGTTGGAAACCTATGCCGGCCATCCTCGGCGCCAGTAAAGACGCGATGGCACAGGAAGGGGCGGACCGTCCCGGGGAGTGACAGGGTCGCTGACTGGCAGGAGAAGAGATCGATCTGCGCACGTGCGGTTTTAAAGATTTTTAAACCTCGCTAACTTTTACGACATTCAACCGATCAGAACGAAACGGTGCACTCCCAGCACAGGAGAACGGTGAGTGAACTGGCGAAAAATTGTAGTGCTATCGCGAACCGTTTTTGCGCAAATAGAAAGACCGCCAAACCGGAAGATAACAATGAGAGTTTTAGTTATGTATAGATGACAATATACACCACATGTGATTTTTTTTCTATTTTTTTTTCTATTACAAATCTCAAATTGTCGAGTACAGAGGCAAATAAATAAATGATGAGTCTTTGTCCCAAACAATATGGAGGGCACTGTGAAAGCACCTGTTTCTGACTGTAAGGGACCTACCTTTGTCTTCACTAATCTTTTCCTCTTCACATATCTCAAGAAGCTTTTACAGTCAGTTTTTATATTCCCCACAAGCTTTATTTTCCCCCTTGTAATTAATCCCTTTGTCCACCTCAGTTGAATTCCAAATTGCTCCCTGTCTTCCGGTTTGCTGCTTTCTCTGGCCAATTTATATGCCTCTTCCTTGGATTTAACAATATCCCTAATTTCCCTTGTTGCCGCAGTTGAGCCGCCTTCCCCGTTTTATTTTTTCGCCAGACAGGGATTTATGTAGTTCATCCATGCAATCTTTAAATCTTTGCCATTGCACATCCACCGTCAACCCTTTAAGTATAATTTGTCAGTCTATCCCAGCTAATTTGTCTCATACCATCAACGTCTCCTTTAAGTTCAGGACCCTCGTGTCTGAATTAACCGTGTCATTCTCAATCTTAATGCAGAATTCCACCATATTATGGTCACTGTTTGCACAACAAGATTGTTAACTAATCCGTCCTCATTCCACCATACCCAGTCTAGGATGGCCTGCCCTCTAGTTGGCTCTTCTACATATTGGCTTAGAAAACCATGCCGTATACACTCCAGGAAATCCTCCTCAGTGTTGTTACCAATTTGGATAGCCCAATCTATATGTAGATTGAAGTCGCCCATGATAACTGCTGTACCTTTGCTACAGGCATCCCTAATTTCCTGTTTGATGCTATCCCCAATCTCCCTACTGCTGTTTGGTGGTCTGTAGACAACTCCAACAAGAGTTTTCTGCCCTTAGCTATTTCGCAGTTCTACCCATACATATTCTACATCATCCTTGCTAATGTCTCTGCTAACTCTCCTTATTACTCTCCTTAATCTCTCTTTATTAATCTCCTCTTTAACCAGCAATGCCACCCCACCTCCTCTTCATTTCTGTCTATCCTTCCTGAATATTGAATACCCCTGTATATTGAGCTCCCAGCCTTGGTCACCCTGTAGCCACGTCTCCATAATCCCAACTATATCATATCCGTTAACAACTAACTGCGCATTCAATTCATCCACCTTATTACAAATGCTCCGCACATTAAGGCTCAAAGCTTTCAGGTTTGTTTTTCTTTTCTCCCTTCTACCTTTTGCTTCTGGCCTCATTTTACAGCCCTCTGTCTCATTGCATTGGTTCCCACCCCCCTGCTCTATTAGTTTAAACGTGACCTTTCCTACACTCTCCTTCCCATTAACAGCACGCATACACTTCCACGTTGTTAACTCCACCCCCCACTAGTTAGTTTAAATCTACCCGTGTAGCACGAGCAAACCTGCCTGCCAGAATGTTGATCCCCCTCCAATTTTGAAGGCTAGTGTGATGAAGGCTAGTGTGCCAAATGCTGCCTTCAACTACTCTGACTGCTTTTGTTGTCACTTTCATGGAACTGTGTGTACCTTTACTCATAGGTCTCTCTGCTCTACAGCACTCTCCAGTACCCTACAATTTACAGTGCAAGCTGCTTTGACTTGCCAGATGCATTACCTCGCACTTGTCAAGAGTTAAATACCATCTGGCATTCCTGGCCCACTTCCCTAGTTGACCCAGATCCTTTTCTAAACTTAGATACCCTTCCTCCATGTCCACTATACCACCAATTTTGGTGTCATCATTAGGAGCACAAGAAAATAGGAGCAGGCGTAGATGACCTGGCTCAGCAGTATATTGAATGATCAGGCCTCCACCACCCTCAGACGTAGACAATTTCAGAGATTCACTACCCTTTGAGAGAAGAAATTTACGTGCAACTCTGCTTTACACAACTAACCCTTTATTTTGTGGCTATATATTCCTATATTCCCTTTCTCATGATCCTCTTGGGTAAAATCATTTCAACATCCATCCTCTCAAGCCCCTTTAGGAGACATGAAAGATTGCAGATGCTGGAATTGTGAGCCAAAATTAAAGTGCAGAAGAAACGTGGCAGGTTAGGCAGCATCTGTGGAGGGAAAATGACAGACAATGTTTTGGGTAAGGACCTTTCTGACAACTGATCCAAGTGAATTTGAGAGCAGGATGGAAGTTAGCTGTTTAGATGCAGGAGGCAGACGCAATGCAGTTGTTGATGTAGTGGAGAAAGAGTTGGAGAATGGTACTGGGATACGTTAGGAACAATGAGTGTGCAATGTAACCAAAATGTTCCCTTAGGGTCATATACGTTTGAATAAGGTCACCCCTTATTTGGAGTTTAGAAGAATATTTAGCCTCTTATTAGGCCAACTCTCTCATCGCAGGAATTGGTCTTGTAAATCTCTTTTTGGAGTGGCTCCAATGCTACTGCATCCTTGTTTGGGTAAAGGGACTAAAACTGTGCATATAATAAGTGAATCTCACCATGTACAGTTGTAACAAAACCTCCCTATTCTTAAACTCCAACCTCTTTGCAATAAAGGCCGACTTGCTGTTTGCCTTCTTACATGTTGTCCTACCTGCTAACGTTTTGAGATTTATGCAGTCGTACACCTAATTCCCTCTGACCTTCACTCGGCTGGTTTCAACTTCAGCAGGTTTGGTGTTTAGTAGCAATGTTACAAAATTTTGAGATTTTAAAAATCAAGTCTGCAATTTATCCCATCAGATAAAGCATAAAAAGAAGTTTAATTTGACACCTAATTCACTTTCATATCTTCAGTATTAAAAAAAGTTATAGCCATTTTCATACTC
Source organism: Leucoraja erinaceus (assembly GCF_028641065.1). Classification (NCBI taxonomy): domain Eukaryota; kingdom Metazoa; phylum Chordata; class Chondrichthyes; order Rajiformes; family Rajidae; genus Leucoraja; species Leucoraja erinaceus. The sequence goes on from NC_073396.1 coordinate 21,181,003, forward strand.
AGAAATTAGCATCTTGTTCCCTATTGCTTTTCCATTGACTTAACACAAAAGCTGTGATTACTTTCTTAAAAATTAAGAGAACTGAAAGAAATTTTCAGTTATTATAGATTGAAGCATTCTGAAACAAATATGAAACAATCTTACTTGGATGACCTGAAATTAAAGCATATAATTAGTTAGTTACCCAATTGTAGCTAATTACAAAATTCAAATTCTAGATCTAAACATCTATTCATTTCTTAAGAAAAGATTAACATTTTTAAATTGCCTAAGTGTCCAAATTCACACAAGAATTCACAATATAACATGATTTTTAAATCTCATTGTCATGAATTAATAGGCCAAATGGAAGGAATTTAATGTTTAATTCCCGTAAATTAATGGCCATTTAAATCATCTAGCGAGTGGGATTTTGTGGAACGCGATCGTTTGGAACGTTGCGGTTGCGGTGAATTTGAACCCCATATCGACAGATAAATACTGCCGGTTCATACGATGCCTAAATCACCTTTTCGCAACGTAAAATGTGGATTAAGGTAATCCTGAGAAGCACGTTTATATGTAAAATAAACGGCTTTCCTTTAGCTGTCCCGTACCTGAAATCCATCCCGGTTAGCTGTCCGGCGTACCTGAAATGGTCCAGCGATTTATATAAAAATAAAAATAAAAAAATTAAAATTCACAGAACGGCCGTCGGAACAATTCTTCAGCGTTAGCTAGCTCCCCGAGAAAATATATCCAGGACAGGCAGTAGAAAACGCATTTTAACTCAGCCCCCCCCCCCAAAGGCACCAAAGTCGCGCACACGGCCAGTGACAGAACTGCAGCACCGCTGAAGGTAAGTTTTGTAACATACCTATGTTTAGGCATACGTTATAGACATATTCTAACACTGAAATTTGTTCAGGGAATTACTTTCGAAGTACAGATAATATGGCCATTTGGATAACGGAAATTCGTCCTTATGGAATTCACAAATTACACAAAATGTTGATGTGAAATATAATATGGCTGTGCCAAATCTGTGTGCGGAAAAAATAAATACAGAATATGAAGGAAACAACACCATTTGTCAGTGTTTATCTTCAGTCACTGAATACTGTGGGACAATAAGATTTGGATATTACGTTACTGTGTTGATTGGGTTGGCAATCACAGCAGGGTCCCTTCTTTGTCACGCTCTCTCCAATTCAAAGATGTGAACAGATGCCTCAGAGTACAGGGCTGCTGCATCCTGCCAGGTATTTTCTCCGACTGCAGAGTGGGGAGTCACAGAGGCCATGAGCAGCTCTTGCATTGTCTCCTGAAAGCGATTCCTTGGCGTTTACTCCACTTTCACTCTCTCCCTGTGCCTTAATCCATTACACCCGAGAACTCCTCCTGTGCCAACTTTCTCCCATGAACCCTAATTCTCGAATCCCATCCCTTTCCTTGATATCTGCACTTCCCTACCTTTTCTTAATCTACAAGCGTGAACAATACCCCAAGTCTAATGTTAAAGTGGGTGATAAAATGGCTGAATGTGAGCAAAAAATATCCCATAGGAATGCATCTCCAGTGGGAAAAGGCGGTTAACGTAATGGAAAATTAGGATACAGACAATTTTCTAGGAACGCAACACGGGTGAGGTGAGGTGGGGGGGCGGGGGGGGGGGGGTGTGGAGAAGGGGAGGGGCACCTATGCCGCAGATAAAATACACCAAGTTCTGAAGTATAACATATTTCAAGGATTAGTATTCCTGGAATTTATTAATAACATATGTTGGCCCCAATTAAGTAATTCCAGGTTGATGCATGAATTTTCATAAGAGGGGAAGAGCATACCAAAGCAGGTTGCATTTTAGTAAGTTAAAATGAGTCAATAAGAGAGTTGGAATAAGTGATGGAATAAGAATTAAAGTGTTTTAAATTCCATGCAAGATTTGATAATTGCTTTACTTAATGATGAAAATGCTGAATAGTGGAAATTATTTAATGATAAATTGTATTAATTTGGGCAGCAAATGTAGCAGCTGGTAGAGCTACTCACTCGCAGATTTAGAGTGACCCAGTTTAATGCTGAGTTAACCCAGTTAAGTCTCTGGAGTTTGCATATTCTCCCTATTTGCCTCCAGGTGCTTGGGTTTCCTTCAACTTCCTAAAGGCCGGTGTTTGCCTACTGACTCGTCCCCTGTGTATGGGTGTGACAGAATAGGGAGGGAATTGATGGGAATGTGGGGAAAATAAAATGGGATTGGTATAAATGTTTGATGGTTATCACGACCTGGTGTGTTTACTCAGCGGGACAAGCAGCATCTCTGGATAGAAGGATTGGGTGACTTTTTGGGTCGAGATCCTACTTCAGACTGAGACTGTTAGGAAGGGTCTCATCCCAAAACGTCACCCATTCCTTCTATCCAGAGATGCTGCCTGTCCTACTGAGTTACTCCAGCATTTTGCGTCTATTATAAATGTGGTGTGGAATGTATATATTACTACTTAAATAATCTGGAATCAGAAAACTTGTTTTATTAGCCATAAATGTTTTTCACTGATTTTGATGGAATTAATGCTGTCTTGCTGTCCTTGCACTGCACTCTCAGTCACTTTGCTCACAGACCGTCTGTTTTACATTTTATTTGTGGTGCTTTATATGTTTATGAAAATGATGGCAGTATCATATGTTTTGATATTCAAGAGGTTGGGCAACTTGGATTGCTTTCTCTGAAATGTCGAAGGCTGAGGGGTGCCGCCCTGGGAAAAAGAGTAACAATCCACCTTGTCAATGTAGATAAAATTATAAGAAGCACTGACAAGGTAGATTGTTACTCTTTTTTCCAATGTGGAAATGTTAAATACTAGAAGGCATATCTTTAAGGTGAGCGGGGGAAATTTAAAGGTGATTTACATGGCAAATTTCTACACAGTTGTAGGTGCCTGGAACGTGTTGCCAAAGGAAGTTTTGGAAGCAGATACGAAGCAAAATCTAAGCGGCATGTTGACGGGCAATGAACAGGCAGCAATTGAGGAATAGGGGGGGTTGCATCTAAGGTCACTGGGTCATAGGGCTTGACGCACGGAGCCGCTCAATCCATCTGGAGGACATCCGTAACTTCCGGTATATGTTATTAATGCAAGAAACGCGTACTTTCCTACCTGTTAAAAACCGCCAAAATGTTGCATTTTTGTGCTGAAAAAAATTGTGGAAGTCGGGGTAAGTGTGAGAGACATGTACACAACTTCAGAATTCCAAAAGTGATGCAAAATGAAGGTAAAGAGAGGCGAGAGCTGAAGGGACGACAACAGCTAAAGTGCTTGGTGAACATTGGCTGTGCAGATATCGGAATTGAAAATATTGGGAATTATCGCGTTTGCTCACTGCATTTCATCAACGGCAAGGCATTATTTGTGTTTTTTCTTGATTCCTTTGGTATCTAAAAAGTCTCGGAAGTGATAAATCTCACTGTAAATTTTTCTTCAGATGCGTTTTCATATAGTATGTAAAAACCCAGTTGAGAACCATGGGCGATTTTAAATATTTACAGTCAGATTTATCACTTCTGAAACTTTTTAGATGCCAAAGGAATCAAGAAAAAACACAAATAATGCCTTAGTTGATGAAATGCAGTGAGTAAACGGCCAATGTTCGCCAAGCACTCTGGCTGTTGTTGTCCCTTCAGCTCTCACTTCTATCTACCGTAATTTCTCCTCACTTTTTGAATTCTGAAGTCGGCTAAATGTCTCACACGCTTATCCCGATTTCCATAATTCCATAACGGTGCAAAAATTGACAATTTCAGCGGGTTTTAACGGGCCCGCTACGCTAGAAACAATGGTAAGTGCTTACCTGCAGTTCATTGCGTGTACTCCATTTGGTGTAGCGTAGCAACAGCACGGGTCATGGGTCGTGACCCGACTGCCGTGAAACCTCCCTATACACACAATATGCAGGCAGATGTGCAGTTTAATTGGCATCATGTGTTGGAAGGAACTACAAATGCTGGTTTAAACTGTAGATAGACACAAAAAGCTAGAGTGACTCAGCGGGATAGGCAGCATCTCTGGAGAGAAGGAATGGATGAACATAATTGGCATCATGTTCAAAACAGGCATTGTTTAGGTTTATTGTCACAAGTACCAAGGCACAGTAATTAGCTTTGCTGAGCATGTTGCCCAAACAGATTGGAAACAAATTTATTTCTGTCAACGTTGTTGCCATGCAACCGCTTCTCTGCTATTGTGGATCTTCATTTCACAAGGTTTCCAACAAGAGAAAAGATTGAGTAGACAAGGACTGTATTCTGAAATTTGGTAAGAATGAGAGATTTTATCAAAACTTACAACATTCTTAAAGAACATGAAAGAGTAGTGGCAGTTAGATTTCCCTTGTCTATTTAAACGGATTTAATCAACTCCCTTTAAGTCCATTTAAATCTAAAAAAGATCGGGGGAAGGATCAGCACCTGTTAATTGGCTTACTGCTGCCTTTGAAATACATGTTCTGCGCTCCTTATTCACAGATAATTGTGAAGTTGCTTTTGAAAGCATTTAAGGGAATGATCGGGTTGAAAAATGTGAAAAATATTAGAATCCTTTGTGTTCTCCAAGGCTTGCTAACTCTATGTACCATAACTGATAATTCCTGTAATTATTTTGGTTCCATGTTTCTTATTCTATTTAGTGTGGTATATCCCACAATCTCATTTTTAACCACACTTCTTGTGCAGACAAAGAAGCATAATATGCCTCATAATATGACACAAAAGATGCAGATGCTGGAATTTGGAGCAAATAACAGAGAGAAAAATACCCGCGTGCAGAATATAGTTGATAGCATTGTATTGTTAACGTTCCACACAAAAAGTCTAATGTGGAGAAATAATAAAACATTGTGGAAAAATTTGGAAGGCAATTATACTTTTAATTATAATTATCCATCCTTTAGTGATGTTTGAATTGGAATTTTACATTGCCCTCCCACCCCAGCTTGTGGAATTGGAATTGGGGGGGGGGGGGGGGGGGGGGGGGGGGGGGGGGGAAGGGTTCAATGACTACAATCTACAAGTACTTGCATGTATGCTTGTTCTATATCAGATGTTGAAGTTATAAAGAACCAGCTCCAATCATTATTCATTAATTGTTATTTTAAAACTGGGAACTGGGTAGTTTTCCTTAAAAGACACAAAACACTGGCGTACCTCTGCGGGTCAGGCAGCTTCTCAGGCTTTGGGAGCAGCAGGAATCACAGAGGGGGAGCAGTGAGAGAGGGCCTTACAGAACCTGTGTCGGAGAGAGGGGAGAACCTCTTCAAAGTAGACATACCTAGAGAAGATTTTGCAGTGGAGCGGTCAAAATGTAGAAACAAGGAACTGTAGATGCTGGAAGGGGTCATTTTCCTTTATGGACCGACAAGTCTGGGCATGAAGCTGAAGTATCCAATATCATTTTTATTTTGCGTATTGCATTCTGAATAGTATGTAATTAGCTTTTAATTGTACAAAGGGGCTTTAAGCCCTAAAAGGCCTAATTTCTTTAGATTAATCATCCATAGCAATAAATCAACCATAGCTTTGCAAATCAGTCTCGACAATGTATTGGCACACTGTCGAATTGCTTACAATAATCAATGAAAAATATTGTATTCCATGACTCTTAATAACAGAATACATTCTATGTAAAAAGCTGGTTCTAATCTTAGAACTTTTGGAGGGAAAAATGTTTGTGAAATGCTGGATTTTGGCCAGTGATTAAGTTTCAGAAATTCCTGGGAGACACTAAATCAAGAGCGCAGCAGCTAATAAGGCAGCATCTGGAGCAAAGGAAATGGGCAACGTTTCGGGTCAAAACCTTTCTTTAGACCCGAAACGTTGCCTATTTCCTTTGCTCCATAGATGCTGCCTCACCAGTTGAGTTTCTCCAGCATTTGTGTCTACCTTCGATTTTCCAGAATCTGCAGTTCCTTCTTAAATACGCAGCAGTTAATCTTGTCTTTTCACAAATGCAGTTTGAGTACAGTGTTTTAGGAGAATCTACTCCTTCAAAATAAGGGGTGCACAGTGGCACAGAGGTAGAGCTGCTGCCTTATAGCGCCAGAGACCTGGGTTTGATTCAGACTACGGGTGCTGTCTGTACGGAGTTTGTACGTTCTCCCTGTGACGCGTGGGTTTTCTCTGGGTTATCCCACATATTTCCCACATTCTAAAGATGTGCAGATTTGTAAGTTAATTGGCTTCTGCAAATTGTCCCTAGTGTATAGGATAGAACTAGCGTATGGGCGATTGCTGGTTGGCATCGATTCTGTGAGCCAAAGGGCCTGTTTTCACTATATCTCTGAACTGAACTAAATTATAATGTATGACCGGAGACCGTGGAGTTTTATACATGTAAGCTAAGTACTTAACGGGGAAGAATATTATTGTTTGTATATTCTGAGGTATGGGCTTCCTTTATCTGGTCTGAAACACTGTTTTATGATTCTCCTCATGGAACCATTGTTCTACAGAGGCAGATGTCATTGATTTCTAGGTTTTTTTTGCTGCTTGACTATCAGATTTTTTTTGCAGAGAACATGTGCAGAGACTTTTTTAATAACTATCTCACAAATAAATTGGTTTGGCAATGTAGTGTTAAACAATTAAATTTGCACTGCACAAGATGTGATTTCTTGGACTGTGTTTTTAAAACTGATTTTCAAAATCCCATTTTGCAGGGGAAACAGCTGTTGAAGTCTCTTCGTCACTGCTCATACTTTCTGGGTGCAGTTTAGTGGTCCTCGTCGTCCTGATCGTGAACTGTGCATCTTGCTGTAAAGACCCAGAAATAAATTTCAAGGTAAGTACACAGTTTGCACCTTGGGTTCTCTTTTTTTTTTAATCAGCTGCCACATAACTTTATGAACTGTAACATTTAAGTTGTGATCACAGTACATTGGCAATATATCAATTGAAACTGATTTTCATTATGTAATCACACACGGCAGATGCTGAATCATGAGGATTTCTCAACATGGCTTGGTTCAGATATTTTTTTTCCTCTCATCTGTGAATACCAGCCGCAAATTGTTTCCTGAGGAAGTCAAATGCTTAACGTAGAACCATACAGCACTGGAATGAGCCCATCAGCCCATAATGTTTTTGCTGGACATGATACCAAGATAAGCTGATCTTGTCTGCCTGTACAGGATCCATATCCCTCAATTCCTTGTACTTTCATGTGCCTATCTAAAAGCCTTTTTAAAACCATTATCCTATCTGTCTCCACCACCATCCCTGACAATGCCCCCACCACTCGGTGTAAAAAAAAAAATTGCCTCACACATCTACATTAAACTTTCCTCTCTCATTCTATAGCTATGCCCTGTGGTTTTGGATATTTCCACCCTGGGGATAAAGGTTCTGACTGTCTACCCTATCTATGCCTCTCATAATTTTATATATCAGTCTTTTTACAATACTGGAGAGTTTTTGAGGAACAAGATTATATTCAAGTTTTTACACTATTACACTATTCTAAACAAAAATCTACCCATCATGTGAAACCTTACAAATAACAGATATAAATTAGATAACTTCAGGACCGAAAGTCAAAAACTTTTTTCATAACCGATAAATTTTCATCGTTTTACCACCATTTTGGAAATCAAAAATGTGACATTAAAAACTCTGCCACATTTAGTCATGAATATTTAATTCATAAATAAACTTCATACGTGCCCCCCATTTACATATACGTTTTGAAAATGATCTAGGGAAATATCTTTATCAATACCAGGAGGAAAATACAGTAATATGTCTGGTATTCCGCCTCGCAAAGATCCCGTAGCGGTCGTTGTGCTTGGTGTCCATTGTCACAACGACCGTTATCGGGGTCGGTACCTCCGTAAGTTAAACCACGGAGGCTCCAAACCTTTAATGCTTTTCAAAAACCCAACAAGGTATCCTATGGTAGTTGCGATTTTTGGGCGAGTTAATTATTTTTTCTTATTTTCCAATTTAATATGTCAAAAACATCGTGGTGTCAAAAACGATATATTTTCCCGACTTTTTTAAATCAATGAAAACATTTTTTGGACATAAATTAGTCATCAAAACTAAGAAACTGAGCCAATCTTCAATTTGGCAACACACAGTCTCTTGTTTACCTTTCGTACGGACCAAGTCGCAAACTTCATTCCTTCGTGTCAACTTCCAGAAGCTCCACAACGACCGTTACTGAAACATTTTACTTATTAAAAAATCATCCCAAGTCAAATATTCTGACGAAACATCGGCCATCGATATAGCTCAAATCCATACGGTAATGTACCGTTTAGATCACATTGGTGAAAATGTTTGGTTTTCGCCAATAATGTAACGTTTGTTTTCTGGGACACCAAACCTTTGAGTGTCCACCGCAACGTACGTTTGTGTGTATGATTTGTAACGTGCAATGCGGTATCCACTCAGATGGATGCAGTATTCCACTACATGATCAGGTGAATGAAGTGGAAATGGTGTTTGCAATCTTATTGTTCCATGTGGTATTCATAAACATAGAAAGGGATAAGAAATACGCGCACTTACTGTGCCAACCAGGTCACTGGTGGACACCACGCGACAACCGTTACACAAAATGTATTTGTGTATTTCTGATGCCATTTTCGGAAACTTGCCATCAATATGCTATCTTTTCTTATTTTTTGTTGATACTATGTTAGTCATGAACATAATAAAGTACTTGTCAACTTTTTTGAAGGAATTTGAAATTTGGCCCCCTTTGTCAAATTGTGTGCAGTATTGTAAAAAGATACATATACTTCTATCAGGTCTCCCTTCAACCTCCAATGTTCCAGAGAAAACAATACAAGTTTATCCAACCTCTTCTAATCCTTTTTCTATTTTATGCTGCCTAGTTTAAACATCTTTTGGTAGGTGGGGAGAGTGTGGAATCAATAAATTATATACTTTTATTATATGTCTTTATGTGTACTTAATATTACCTATGTTCAAATCTGGGATTCAGGTTGCTTGGGGTGGAACCTCTTCTAGATTTGCTCTTTGGGCTTCCTTTAATAAAATTCGTAAGCATTATTTAATTGAGGCATTTTCAAAGTATTTTCCGCCGAGCGGAAATACGTGATGTAAAGCACAAGAGCAAATGAAGTTGGAAAATGTCACATGAAGAAATTTGTTTATTAATCCTACAATTATAGTTTTGCTGTGGTGTAAGACATGTGTTAATTTGCAAAATTGTCATAATGTTGCAATTCTGCTTCGGAGGTAGTGCAAGCAGGTCATTACATAGTGCACAGTCATGAAATCTCCCCTCCATCAAAGCGATCTACAGGATGTGCTACTCAAAGGCCACCTATATCATCAAAGACCCACACCATCCTGGTCATGCTTTAATTTCATTCCAACCATCAGGGGAGAAAGATATAGGAACGTGAAAACCATGACCACCAGGTTCAAGAATGGCATATTCCCTATCTTGAATACTACATAACTCTAAAGTGAACTCTGAATTTTGAGCCGTCCTTGGTTGCACTAGGACTTTGGGTTTTTTGCATATATTGGGGGCTTATTGGATTTTTACTATTTGTGTATTGTGTTTACAGGCCTGTTATTCTGCTGCTGCAAGTAAGAATTTCATTGTCAGTACATAGATAATTAAACACTCTTGAGTCTTGAATCTTGAAATAATGCCCTTTTTAAATGAAATTAAGAGTCCCACTATTTTTCTTTTTCAGGAATTTGAAGATGATAATCTTGATGAAGAAAATGATTTCATACCACCTGCAGAAGATACTCCATCACCTCCAGCGCCTGCTGAAGTTTACACTCTCTCAGTTCCAAATATTATGCTCTCTACTCCAACGCAACTTCATTTATCTAAAACACAAGGTGTGTGGTGTTCAGCATTTCAAACTGCCCTTTACTACTTTAAACATTTTTACTTAAATAAATGGTGATGTAAGTTACTTAGCAAATAAATGATCTAATAGAATCTGTTTCTATGGCTTTTTATTGCATATGTTAGTTTGAAACAGTCCAACACCCTTGTAATCTATAGGTTCCTTGTTACTCTAAGTTTATCTGGCAATGCATCTTGCAGGAAAATCTTGATTTTATGTTTAATCCTCAGTAGGCTCTAATTAAAATTGAAAGGCCAAACTTCAGTAGGATTTATGTTGCTGAATTTGATTTTTTTTTAAAAACCACACAGTGGCGCAACTGATGGAGACCTGGGTTCTATCCTGACCTTGGCTGCTGTTTGTGTGGAGTTTGCATGTTCTACCTGTGACCGCGTGGGTTTCCACTGGGTGCTCCGGTTTGTAGGTTAATTGGCCTCCAAATTGCCCCTTGTGTGTTCTGTGGGATCACAAGAACTAATGTGAACGGGTGATCCAGGGCCGGCGTGGACTCAATATTCCGATGGACCCATTTCCATATCTAATCTGTCAATCCCATCTCTTTAATTCTTTGGAATTCCTTTAATTCCCCAAACCCCATTTAACTTTTTTTGCATTTACTAAAGATTTGCGATTTAGGAAAAATGGTGCTCTGCTTGGTATTAGTAAATAGTACTAATTTAAGATGTTAGTAAATAATACTAACATATTGAGATGCCATTGATCTGACGTCTTAATACATTAAAATCTTACAAAGTGTATCTATCAGGACAAGTGAAACCGAGTTTAGACCAAACCAGAAAATAGAAATTAGGACAGATGACCCCAAAGCTTGGTCACGGGTAGGCTTTCAAGAGCATGGTAAAATAGCACTGAGCAAAACAGAATGCCGGTGGAACTCAGTGGATCAGACAGCATCTGGGGAGAGTATGGACAGACAGGATACTTCAATAGCTGTGGCATAAATTATGTAAGCAAGTGTTTGATATAATTATATAAACATTAGTTAGACCACAGCTAGAGCACTGCATGTAGTTCTAAGAAGGATGTACCTGCGCCAGAGGTTGCACAGGCGATTTGCTGATTCACAGACTTTCAGCTATGAAGAGAGATTGGATAGTTTAGTTTAGATTAGTTTGGAGATCCAGCACTATAAACAGGTTCTTTGACCCACCGAGTCCGCACCGACTAGCGATCCCTCAACATTAACACTACCCTACACACTAGGGACAATTTTACTATTACACCAAACCAATTAACCTACATACCTGTACATCTTTGGAGTGTGGGAGGAAACCGAAGATCTCTGAGAAAACCCACGCCGGTCACGGGGAGAAGGTACAAACTCCGTACAGACAGCTACTACCCGTAGTAGTCCTGGTTTATTTTTGTTTGTATGCAGAAGGCTGGGGGGTGAGGAGGGAACTGATTATATAAAATTATGAGGTAGATAGTGAACTTAATAATGGTACCTACTACCTGAAGGCATAAATTTATGGTATGGGGTAAGCGATTTGAGGAAGAATTATTTTCAGCTAGAAGGTGGAAGAAATCTGGAGGATTAAGCCCAACTGCAGCCTGCTTCATTATTCAACAAGTTAATCTTCCATGGTTGCTACATTCCTGCTCTTTTAATCCTAAATCTACAAAACTCAGTCTTGAATGAAATTAATGATGGCCGAATCAGATCCCTGAGAGGTAGATAATCTAAAAGATTCAGCAATGTCTGAGTGGAAGCAAATTTTCATCAGTACAGTTTTAAATAGCTTACTGCTTTTGTTGAGTTTTTTGCCCTCACTCTCTCTCCCCCCCCCGCCCCAAGACGTGCCTGCGAGTTGGGGACTAGGCGTCAGTGGATAGGGGGGTTATGGGGTAAAAGGAGCAAATTAATAATATTAATATAATATCAAGGGGGGTAATTAGCGTGTGCGGGGTGGTGGTTAGTGTGTGTGATGCCACATGCCGCCTGCCCCCACCGCAACTGCACGTTGCGGGAACAGACCCAACGGGTCTGCACTTGGTCTAGTATTATATAAATGTGTGTGTGCGTGTGTCCCCCCCCCCCCCCCCCCCCCCCCGTGCCTTTCCCCCACTCCCCCTTTCCCCCCCCCCCCTCCCCCAACTCTCTGTCCCCCTCCCCTCCTCCAACCACCCCTCCCCCTCCTCCAACCACCCCTCCCCTCCTCCAACCACCCCTTCCCTTTCCCCCGTCTACCGCCTCCTCTCTCCCCCCACCTCCTCTCCCCCTACCACCTCCTCCACTCCCCCTCTCCCCCCCGCCAAAGGGGAGGGAGAGGTGAGGGAGGGTGTGGAGGAGGGGAGGAGGAGACATTTTATTTAACCATTGTGTGCAGTGGGGGAGTGAGATGGGAGAGAGGTGAGGGAGCAGGGAGATAGATGTAGAGGAGGGGGTAAGGAGGGGAGAGGGATTATGGAGGGTGGGAGGTAGTGACTGGGGATAGAGTTGAGGGAGGGTGTGGAGGAGGGGCAGAAGAGGGATGGAGGAGGATAGGGGGAGGAAGAGGGATGGCGAGGCGCAGTCGGGGAGGGTTGCCATGACTCGCGTCACAACGGGGATCTCTGGCGTCACAACGGGAACCCGTCAGCCACGCCTGTGCAGTTGGGGGCTATGGGTGAGTGGTGGAATATTGTGTTTGGGGAGCAGCCCAACTTTGTTTATGGGAAGCTTAGTTAGGCAGTTAGAACATTTTTCCCAGGGTGGAAAACCTTTTTTTCCCCCAGGGTCTCTCAAAGACCAGAGAACATTGCTTTAATGTGATAGGGCCAAAGTTTAAAGAAGATATGTGGGGCAGGTTTTCCCACATAGAAGGCTGTGGAGAAGGTAGATATAATAATGGCATTTAAGAGGATTTTAGATGGACACGTGGATGGGTGCAGGCAGATGAAATTAGTTTGGCACCATATTCAGCACAGACATTGTGGGAAGGGCCTGTTCCTGTGCTGTAATTTTCTATGTTCTATATACAGATGTACTAAATTAAATGCCAGATGCATAAAACATCGTGGCTCAAGTTACATTTCAGTCACGGTGGAGTGCTTCAATTTATTTTAGAAGTTGTGTTCCTGAGACTAGGCTTCCTTTCTGGGATCTAAAATCTCTTTTGTACCAAAGGTTGATACATTGTCATTTGGCACTGTTTCAATGTAAACATCCCAGTTTGCTATTGTGACTGTGGCTTCCTTTGAAATAATAGGACATGTACACTGGTGTTGAAAGATGGAAAATGTTTGAAGCTCTTGTACTGTATTGAAATTGTTCAAAACATTTCATAATCCATGCTTTTAATTTGTTTATAGATGCACGTGCATCAGTGTTGATTTGCACCTTCACCAAGATGCATCTTGGGATGTAATCCAAAGATGTAAATCACCCAGACCTGTGTATTAAAATTGAATTTATAAGTGTCTGGGCTGCCAAAGCTTTTGTTATGTTTAAAACTGATGTGTATATACGTTGGTACCTGATATGAATTGAATGATTGCCGGAAAAGTGCTATTCTCTCGCTTCCCATTAATCCCTCAGTCCGATTTAGAATTGATGTCTGGTGTTCAGATCTGTTAAGCATTGTCACAAACGATGGTGAACACTTGAATAGTATTTCTGAACTTGGCAGAAGGCCAGCATTATAAATCAATATTCAATATGAAGACAAAATGTAGGAAATTGGAACTTATTCCCACAAACTCTTTAGATCTTGTTATTCCTCTGCTCTTTATGAAGGGAATTCTGACATTAGTACCGAGGCAACAGAATAAATTGTAGCTGGGAATGGTTTTGATTGAAAGATACAGCATGAAAACAGCCCCTTCAGCCCACCAAGTCTACACTGACCACCGATCATCCATTCACACTAGATCTACGTTATCCCACTTTCTCATCCACTACCTGCAAACCGGGCGCAATTTAAAGTCCAATGAACTTAAAAAACCTGCATGTCTTTGGAACGTGAGAGGAAACTGGAGCACCCAGAGAACATGCAAACTCCACACAGGCAGCACTGAGTCTTTGGCTCTGAGAAATAGCAGCTCCGCCTGCTGTGCTATTGTGCCGCCCTGAGTGAGCATGGGTTATCGATGAAATATGTGGATGAGAATACGAGCAGTGGAAGACTGGGCAACTTTGTTTTAAGGAGGACAGAGTATTGTATGTTATTGGATTTATATTGGCAAGTCTAAGAGTAATGATGGCATTGATTCAACTCTAGTTTCAGGGCGGATGTGGTCCATCGCAAAATTTAAATCCTGGCGTGGATATTTGGTGAAAATTAAAGTAGAATGTTAGCTTGTGTATACTTCTGTCATTTGATTTGTTTTTGTGTTTTATAGGAGTATCTTCAGCACCTTTTGCACGTCATCACCTTAGTTACATTCAGGAAATTGGAAATGGCTGGTTTGGTAAGGTAAGAACTAGTTTTTTCTAAACTGAAGCATACAACAATATGGTGGACAAAACATTTGTGTGTCAAAGCTAACCACAGCAGTAAAGATGCAAGATATAGACACAAAATGCTGGAGTAACTCAGCGGGTCAGGCAGTATCTATGGAGAAAAGGAATAAGTGACGCTTCGAGTTGAGATTCTGTAGAAGGGTCTCGACCCGAAATGTCACCTATTCCTTTTCTCCATAGATGCTGTCTGACCCGCTGAGTTACTCCAGCATTTTGTGTCTATCTTCGGTGTAACCAGCATCTGCAGTTATTTCCTAAACATGCATGATATTTAAACTCCCTTTAAATCTGTGCTTTATTTTTAGAGTGCCAGTATACATAATTAATAAAGATGGGTGACACGTCGCCGGTAAAATAATGATGTTTAACTTTTTTTAGACACATACCATCACGATAGAAGCACTGGTTTAAATATGGTTATATTTACAAGATCTCTAAATTGTTAGAAAGGTTAAATGTGACCTTTACTCTCTCCTCTTGTGCATTAAGAAGAGTTAATGTCAGTGGTTTATAATTTTTAGCAGGGTAAAATTGAGCAAATTGCCAGTTGAATTTCTAGATCTGAAATGCAGTGCATTATAGAGTGCAAGTAGTCATTTATTCTCTTGCTGGCATTTGATTAAAAAAATAAAGGAATAAATTGTTTATTGTTTTCTAAAATAAGTTGCATGATTGAACATAATGTAGTCTTCATGCCTGAATGACTAGTTCTGACTGCAGACTAAGCTGACATTGTGTTGCTCTGGTTATTCAATAACGCGTTAGTTACTGCTTTTTTTTAACTGCATTTTATATTGAGCTTCACTATGGTTAAGTTGGTAGTGCATAGGTAAATAGAATTTAAATTGTAATGCAAATACAAGATTATAGAGAAGTGATTCAACTATACAAGTGTCATCATAGACAAGTCCACCACCGATTTTCCGGCACCTTTGGTTCCAGAGCCTTTCTGGATTATCCATTTTGTCCGACCAACAGAGGTCACGACCTTTGAGTGGTGTCCAACGGTACTGGAATGGTCCGCCTAGGCAGCTGAGGAGCCAAAATATTGGCCAGAAAGTCGGCCTCGGAAGTCGGCTATAGGAACAGATCTGTTGGATCAAGGGCAAATTCATCCTGCTGTTCGGCGTGGCAGTCCCGATGAGATGGAGATGAGACCCGGCCAAGGTGCCACATTTTCGGTGGGACGTCTACGGGGATTTCAAGTGCACTCTCGTAATTCTGTCCAGCTTAAAGGAGGTGCTGGGCCACTAGTTGCTGGGAAATTTCCGATGGGCTGTACTTAATGGCTGAGGGTAGGGGAAAGGGGAAAGAAGTGGGAGGGTGAAGAGGACGGGGAGAGGGGTGTGCTGGGGGGTGATGGGGAATGTAGGAGGATAGGGGTAGGAAGAAGGATGGCGAGGCGTAGTTGGGGGAGGGTTGCCGTGACTTGCGTCACAATGGGTAACTCTGGCGTCACAACGGGAACACGTCAGCCGCGCCTGCGCAGTTGGGGGCTCTGGGTGAGTGGTGGAATATTGCCTTGGGGGAATGGGCCCAATGGGTCCGCACCGGGTCTGGTTACGTTCTAAAGATAAGGGTAGCAAGTTTCTTGGTTTAGCTTAGAGATACAGCATGGAAACAGGCTCTTTGACCCGAGATCACACTGATCATTGATCATCCGTTCACACTAGTTCCATGTTAATCCCACTTTTGCATACACTCCCTGCACACCAGGTGCAATTTACAGAGGCCAATTAACCTACAAGTCTTTGGGATGTGGGAGGAAACCCACGCGGTCACAGGGAGAGCGTGCAAACCCCACATGAACAGTGTGTGCTCATTTAATTTAAGTGATGTCTGTGATTTAATTTAATTTGAGTAATGACCATTAAGTACCACACCAAACTGCACACTGTGCTGGTTTAGAAATCCCACTCCCCATTGTAGCCGGCACAGCCACAAAATATCATTATTGCAATTTTCTACTCATCAACAATTTCGGAGTTCCCTTGTGTGGTATAGATGGCAAATGGCACATCAGGTTAGTGCTGGAGGAGGTTAATGTTTATGGTGACCTAAATGCAGTTACTTTACTCTGGGCGGTGTGAACTTTTGGCAGATTGTGGGGAATTAGGAAGAAGATCGGCCCTTACAGAATACCTAGCTTCTGACCTGCTGTTGCAGCCTCTGCATATGTGGCTGGTTCAGTTAAGTGTTTGATTGAATGGCTAGGGATACTAAACAGGCAGGGGCTCAGACATTAAATGACATTAGGATTGCTATTGTGAGTGGTTTCACTCACAGTAAGTATAAACCTAGGGTTTTAAACTGGCTTTCCATTGGAGTTGGGTGTTTGGTAATGTTAGAAAGAAAAGTGTAATTATAATTAGAGTAGAGAATGGAAGGTAAAAACCTGTTGTGCTGCTGCAAGTAAGAATCTCTTTGGAACATATGACAATTAAATACTCTCGACTTGATTGAATTGAATCCTTTATTTGTCATTCAGACCTTTCGGTCTGAACGAAATGTTGTTGTCTGCAGCCATACATGTAATAATAACAACACACAATAAACACAAATTAATATCCACCACAGTGAGTTCACCAAGCACCTCCTCACTGTGATGGAGGCAAAAGTCATAGAGTTACTGTCTCTTCCCTCCTCTTCTCCCTCTGCGCTGAGGCGATACCCCACCAGGCGATGGTAAGTCAGTCCCGCGGTTCAAGCTCCGCGGCCCGGGGGTGGTCGAAGCTGCCGCCCTCCAGTCCAGCGGACGTAGCTGTTGCCACGGGAACTCCGGAAAACAGGCACCAGCCTGTGACCTGCGAGCTCCCGACGATGTCGTCCACTGGCCCGCGGCCGAGCCCCGGATTCAGGTTGCCGCCGCCTCAGCCACCGGAGCACCGTCTCCGCCCCGCACCGGGCCACCCATGCGAGAGCGTCTCAGCCCCGCACCGCGCTGCCCACACGGGAGCGCATTCCAGCCGAGAGCCGGGCCGCCCACACGGGAGAGCCTTCCAGCCGGTAGTCGGGCCGCCCAAACGGGAGTGTCAGCCCCGCGCGGTCCGCCCTCACCGGAGCGCCGAGTCGTGCCGCTGCCCGAACGTTGCCGCGGCTCGAAGACGGCCAACCTCGCGTTGGTAAGTCCTGGCTGGCTCTACCTCCGGAGCCTCGAGGTCGGTCGCAGGTTGGAGGCCGCCAGCTCCGCCATTAGGCCTCAGGTCAGGCGGGGGAAGAGAAGGGGGATACGACAAAAAAGTCGCATTCCCCCGAAGGGAAAGACAGAAAGCCCTGTTTCAGCCCCCCCACACACATAACACCACCTAATAACCAAAAGTTTAACTGAACTAGACAAAAAAAAACAACACAAAAAAAGTAAAAACAGACAGACTGCAGGCGAGCCGCAGCCGTTTCATAGCGCCGCCACTTCCGGAAGTGGTTCAGAAGGGAAAAAAGTTTGAATCTCTTGTATAAATTATTCTTGAAAAAGCCTTGGTTGGATTTTGTGGCATTTTGATAATATAATCTTGTATCTATTAGCATTAATGTATACTTTTGAATTAAATACAGGTAAATTCAATTTTTTTTTATTTTTTAAAAGCCATGTATTTTCAATAGACATCATTTTGTTTTTATTTTCGTTTTCCTTAGAATTTACACGACTGTGACAAAGTCACAGCATTCCAGATTTACGTCTTATTTCCTGTTGTTCTCTTTTCCGGAGGATGACTGCTTGGTGACCTAGGTTGAGCGATGTGGATTTGCCAGAGAAATGTACAAACATCCTTTGTCACCTGCTGCAATGTCTTTGTCCTCTTCCACATTGCATGTCATCAAGAATGTTTGTGGGAAATCAGTAGTTTCCTGTTTCAGAGAATGGAAGTATTTAAAAGCATTTTTCTGCATATTTTGATAGGTTCTTCTTGGCGAGTTCTACCAAGATTCCAGTTTAGTCCGAGTGATTATAAAAGAACTGAAAGCCAGTGCAAGCTCAACGGAGCATCAGCGATTCCTTAAAAATGGAGAGGCTTACAGGTAAGTCATGTTTTTTACTTATACACTGTATAGAAACAAATTATATATTTTGGTTGAAATCTGTGTTTCTTTATTCTCCACAAACTCTAATAACGGATTTTGTTTCTGCAATCAAGCGTCTGGGTTTTTCACAGATTGCAAGTAGAGCAATTGTGTTTGGATCTACATTTCCAAATTTAAAATACAAATTGGAAAGTGCAAAAATGTTTTTTTTTCATAACTTTGATATTAAGGGATTTGACGGCTGTGGGGTGAATGCAAGAAAGCGGCACTAGGGTACATTAATAGTATGTAACAGAGCTATTTAGTTCACAGGCATGAGGGCTGAATGGATGACACCTAAAACTTATTTTTTCATGTGTGTCCTTTAATAACTGAATCCCTCCCAAAACTAGGTGACTCAAAGCCACCTTTTTATTGTCTATTGATATTAAATTAGAATTAAGCCCTTTGCTCTTCAATGATTGGTATATACAGTGTCCTCCATAATGTTTGGGACAAAGACCCATCATTTATTTATATGCTTCTGGACTCCACAATTTGAGAATTGTAATAGAAAAAATAACATGTGGTTAAAGTGCGCATTGTCAGATGTTAATAAAGGTCATATTTTTACTCATTTTGGTTTCACCATGTAGAAATTACAGCAGTGTTTATACATAGTCCCCCCATTTCAGGGCACCATAATGTTTGGGACACAGCAATATCATGTAAATGAAAGTAATCATGTTTAGTATTTTGTTGCATATCCTCTACATGCAATGTCTGCTTGAAGTCTGCGATTCATGGACATCACCAGTTGCTGGGTGTCTTCTCTGGTGACACTCTGCCAGGCCTGTATTGCAGCTCTCTTTAGCTTATGCTTGTTTTGGGGGCTAGTCCCCTTCAGTTTTCTCTTCAGCATATAAAAGGCATGCTCAATTGGGTTCAGATCGGGTGATTGACTTGGCCACTCAAGGATTGACCATTTTTTAGCTTTGAAAAACTCCTTTGTTGCTTTTGCAGTATGTTTGCGATCATTGTCTTGCTGTCGACCAAAGAGTTTTGAGGCATTTGTTTGAGCAGATAGAATGTGTCTATTCCCTTCAGAATTCATTATGTTGCTACCATCAGCAGTTGTATCATCAATGAAGATAAGTGAGCCAGTACCTTCAGCAGCCATACATGCCCAGGCCATAACACCCCCCCACCAACCTATTTATGAATGATCCATAGGGTTAATCTACACACCGTGTTTCACAGATGAAGGTGGTATGCTTTGGATCTTGGGCAGTTCCTTCTCTCCTCCATACTTTGCTCTTGCCATCACTCTTTCCATTAATCTTCATCTCATCTGTCCACAAGACCTTTTTCCAGAACTGCGGTTGCTCCTTTAAGTACTTATTGGTAAACTGTAACCTGGCCATCCTATTTTTGCTGCTAACCAGTGGTTTGCATCTTACAGTGTAGCCTCTGTATTTCTGTTCATGAAGTCTTTTGCGGACAGCGGTCATTGACAAATCCACACCTGACCCTTGAAGAGTCTTTCTGATCTGCCTGACAGGTGTTTGAGGATTTGTCTTCATTATAGTAAGAATTATTCTATCATCAGCTGTGGAGGTCTTCCTTGGCTTGCCAGTCCCTTTGCGATTAGTAAGCTCACCAGTGCTTTCTTCTTAATGAAGTTCCAAACAGTTGATTTTGGTAAGCCTAAGGTTTGGCTGATGTCTCTATAACAATTTTATTCTTGTTTCTCAGTTTCATAATGGCTTCTTTAACTTTCATTGACACAACGTTTGGTCCACATTTTGATAAACAGCAATAAAAGTTTCCAAAGGTGATGCAAAGACGGGAGGAAAGACTAGATGCTGAGAGCTCTCTTATATCTGCATTAAGGAGGCATTTGAACACACCTGAGCAATTATAAACACCTGTGAAGCCATGTGTTCCACACATTATGGTGCCCTGAAATTGGGGTCTATGTGTAAACACAGCTGTAATTTCTACATGGTGAAACCAAAATGGATAAAAATACCCTTTAATAAAATCTGACTGCACTTTAACCACGTGATTTTTTTTTCTATTACAAATCTCAAATTGTGGAGTACAGTTAATAAATGATGGTTCTTTGTTCCAATCATTATGGAGGGCACTGTAAATGTGTTACTTAATTGTCATCGATAAATGCTTTCGGCAGACTTTTGTTTAGAATTTGATTATGCACAAATCACATGCTCTCTCTCCCTCTTATTGCTTATTGTTATTTATGACATATTTTCTCATGTCATTGGCGAAATCTAGAAGTTGCACTGACTAAGCAGATGTCCAAAAATACAAGAAGCAGATTCAGCCAAACACCCATTTGCTCAACTACTACGTTCATTAATTTCCCCTCGCATCTTCATCAGCTCCTCCCAGATTGCACCTTTCACTTGCGCATTAGGGTCAATTTACAGCACCCTATTAATCTATCACACAATGTTTGGGAGAGCATGTAAACTCAACGTAGACCGCACCCGATGCCATGATTGACTCCAAGTCTCTAGTTCTACTAGCTGTGCCACCATTTTTCATGTGTTACTCTCTATTTAACTGAATGATTTATGGTTAAAACTTATTTCCTCAAATGACATTGAAAATGATTAACTTCTGTCCGTGTATTGCATTTCTATTTGGAGGTTTTTGCATACCAGTATTTACATGGAACTTAGAGTAGGCACAATCTCTTGTAATATTCCAGTTGTGTACATGTAAATGTAACCGATGAAATGCTGATGTAATTTTATTGAGTAGCCAACATTTCTTATTGTTTGTAAAGTGCAAGAATTGTTTTGCATGAAATTAATTTGCTTCATCGTTTTGTCTTTATTTGTAATTTCAGAGTTTTGCAACATCCAAATGTGCTCCACTGCTTGGGACAATGCGTGGAAGCTGTCCCTTACCTGTTGGCATTTGAGTTTTGTCAGCTGGTAAGTAATTAATTAGCAGTTTTAATGCTATTATCTACAACAAGGTATCTATTCTTTGTCCTTCGTAACCCAGTGAAACATCGCTTTTCAGTTACTTTAGTACAGTTACTATGGTGCAGCAAGTAGGATAATACTAATCAGAACAGGCAGTACGTGATTTTGATCCCATCGCATGTATTGTAGGGCTGCACCTGCATCCTTTCCACTCCCATGCATTGATTTAATCTGTTATTAATGCAGCTGGACAGAGGGGTGGCTGCCAAAGTCTTCATAAAGATCTTGCGTCTAAACCAGTTGCTTTTTGAACTAAGACTAAATATTTCCATCGGGAAGAAATGCATTAAGCAATTTTCCTGAATGATACAAAGATAATTAATTTGCATTATTAATGTTTTCTTCCCTTTAGAGGATTTTCTTTTTAATGTTTTTTCCCCCATTAACTTGGATTTAGTGAATATTTAATGCTATCAAACTCTGAATAAAAAATGTCTGTATATTTGATTACATTTTAATTGGTGTCTTTCATGCTCACCATTTGGAAATTTTGAGCATAACATGCTGGAAAATTGTTATTCCATTAAAGGATTAGAAGCGATCACAACCATGGAAAGTGATTTGAGTAGTTTCAGAATGAACTTCTGATGTTAATATGAATTTGTAACCATAGACGCATCACTATTTTTAAAGTTTCTTTTGTCAATAAATTGGTATAATTTATAACATAAAATGATTTCAGACTGAATAACGAGAAGAATATTGTGAGTGTTAGTGTGATTCATAGTGATTAATTTTATTTTATTTTATTTCTATATATATTTCTAAAGCCAATTTTCAAATGCATTTTGATTAGATTCTGTATTTTCCATTTGCACTCAGTTGCCTGACAGACGCGAGCTTTATCTTCCAGTTCCCTGATCGATATTACTGAATGATTTTACTTTAATTAAACATCGTAGCTTTTTTTGCCTCTGCAGAAACCTTTATTGTTGGCTTGATGGTAAAAAAATTCTGATCAACATTTTTCTTTCAGTTAAGTTATTTCTAACATTACCCTGTAGATAAGAAAATTGTATTTTTGGTAATACTACATCTCCGGCATCTCAGGTTTGATCCTGAGCTTAAGTGCTGGCTGTGTGGAGCTTGCATGTTTTCTCTGTGACTGTGCGGCTTACTCCCAGATGTTCCAGTTTTCCCTCGCGTCCCAATGATGCACTGGTAGGCTAATTGGCTACTGTAATTTGTTGGTACACAAAAATGCTGGAGAAACTCAGCGGGTGCAGCAGCATCTAAGGAGCGAAGGAAATAGGCAACGTTTCGGGCCCAAACCCTTCTTCAGACCGTTCTTCTTCGGCCCAAAACGTTGCCTATTTCCTTCGCTCCATAGATGCTGCTGCACCCGCTGAGTTTCTCCAGCATTTTTGTGCACCTTCGATTTTCCAGCATCTGCAGTTCCTTCTTAAATACTGTAATTTGTTCCTTACTTAAGGGAGAAGCAAGGGAATTTGGGGGAGGTTAATAGGCATGTGAGCGAATAAGTTACTAAGATATGTGAAGGCTCACTGGAACGATGAGAAACTATATTCTGCACTCTGGTATTTGTCACTTTGCTTTGCCTTTTGTTCTTATGTTTAGCTCAATTGTACTTGTAGATCATATAATCTGATTTGATTGTAAAGCATACAAAGAAAAGCTTTTCACTGTACCTTGGTGCACATGATAATATACCTAATTAACCTAAGGTTCTGCGTGCCTCTGTGCTAGTTGGTCTGCTTGGTCACATAGGCAGTACAGTGGGGCAGCTGGTGGAGGAGCTCCTCACAGCACCAGAGACCCGGGTACGATCCTGACCTCGGGTGCTGTCTGTGTGCAGTTTGTACGTTCTCCCTTTGATTTCCTCCGGGTGCTCTCACATCCCGAAGATGTGTTGGTATGTAGGTTAATTGGCCCTTTGTAAATTGCCCCTAGTGTGTCGGGAATGGATGAGAACATGGGATAACATAGAGTTGGTGTGAATGGGTGATCGATGGTCAGCATGGATTCAGTGGGCCAAAGAGCCTCTTTCCATGTTGTATCTCTAAATTAAATTAAAAATAATAATTGGTGTTGCGTTAGGGACTGAAATTGGCATTGGACCAGCATTGGATTAGTGGTTCTATTATATGAATGATCTGGCGCAGCTAACTCTGTCATTTAACATTACTATTGGTTAAATGTTTATACTTTTGAAAAATGTATGTACCTTATGGTTGATTTGCAGGTCGAAGTCCCATTATAGCAAAAATAAATATTGTATAGGGTTAATCCCGAGCATTGTAAAATGTTAAATGAAAATGTGTTCTTCAGTAAAGATTTAAAAACATAAAATTCCTCAATTTTTAGCAATATAATTGGGGGCTTTATTGATTCACATAAATCAGACTTCCATTAGCTTCCTCTGTGAGGATTTTACTTTTGGAATGTCTGCAATTTAGAAATTAGAAATTGAAATAATGACTTCATGGGATGTAATGTTTCTGTCTGATAACAATCGTTTCCGTGGGAGATGTGAATAGAATTTTAACCCGGTTCCCAGGATGGAAAAAATCCAATTTTCTAGAGAAATGTATTGAAACAGATCCTAAATATATCAAATGCACACAAATAATCTTGTGTAAGAGTGCTGACAGCATGTCCTGTTTTGCCTGTATTAGAGACGTCTATTGAAAACTGGGGAGTAAAAGTATGCGTTTTGGATGTAAAAGAATTGTGATCTGTGTATCTTGCATTGAAAACTAATGGTGTTGCATCAATTACTGCCCAGTTTCATATCTTTAGAAATAAAAAGATAAAATCAAGACATAGTTTATTGTTAGTATTTTGGAGCATCAATGAACTGAAAAATCAAGGGAAGGGAAAAATGGAAATTGACAGTTAATCATTTATTTTTTTTTTACTACCAGAGCAGGTGGTTGTGATAGCTAACGTAGACCAGTTGAAATCAAATACTTGAGACTGTCAAATAATACCTGTCATAACCTCCTGCTCAAAAATATCTTTAGTACCATCATCTTTCATTTCACTTCTTTCTCTTCACCAAAATGTAATGATAATTTTCAAGCCATATTACTATCGAACCGCCAGTAACCTTCATTACAAAGATGATTGAGATGCTTAATTCTTGTATTCAAAATTATTTAAGTTGCAAGTAAAAACCAGCCCAACAAGGACTGGAAAATGCGCATTTTTTATTCAGCAGTTGAATGCTATGTTGCTGTGGGTAAGTTTGTTCATGAATTTCTGTGCTCGGCAATGAACAGGCACTGATGATTCTTTTTGGGTGAAACAAAGTTTGAAGGAACATACAAAATGGAATCATTTGGGGCTTGTATGGATTCATTACACCAGGCATGAAGGTTAAGTTGGTGATGAACCAAGCCCTGTTATTTCACAGAATCTTGACGTCCCAATCCTTTCAGTTTGACTTATTAATGGAGTCTGAGATGGCAAGTAAAAATCTGATGTCTGGGATTATTTTCCCTTTGCTCCAGCTAGTCCAGTGATCTATTATCTTACATGTTAAAATGAACCAGACTGAACAAATGGCAATAGGTCCCTTCCACACTCTTATTTGCAAATGTTGTAAGTTGAGCTACTTAATCGCCATCATCTGAGGTATTAATAACCACTGCATAATCTTGCATAAGTGGAATATCCCAAAGCGCTGGAGTAAATCAGCAGATTGCAGCTTCTCTAGAGGAGTTGTACAGATGAGTTTTTGGGCCAGGACTCAGACATAAAATGTATTAAACTACAGGGTAATGTTAGAAATGTTAAATAAAAGTGTTGGAGTATATTAATAGGAGTAACATCCACTAGTCTGGGAAATATGCAAGTCTAAGACAACCAAAGGTCTGATGGTGCTGGATTATCAGAGTTTTATAGTAAACCTTTAGTCATTCTTTGTTGCTCTTATATTCTGTCCATTGTTCTGATCTGCTACTCATCTCTAGTCAATAGCCTCCTTTATCTTTCTTACCATCTTTTAACTTGTGGCGAGTCCTTGCCAGGGATTATTTTTTGCACATTTGCACATTTTCAGAAGCCTGCGTTTGTTTGTTCATTCATTCTGGTTAAGGCGCTGTGCACACGGCAGCCAGCCTACAGTCAATTGTCTTTGTCTTCTTTTTTCCTCACTTTTAATTTAATTTTAATTTCAAGTTTTCGTGTACCTTGTGTGTTGTGACTGACTGTTTTCTGACCAATTTCCCTCCATGGTTGAATAAAGTTTTATCGTATCTTAGTTTACTGTAATTCAACCTAAAATGAAACTGATTTGTCTTTCATTAAAGTGTTATGCCACCTGGTGGTTAAAATTAGAAACAATTAATAAATTACAGACTGCCTATAAAGTAAGAAATTAGTGTGCGTTCCCTTTATTCTGAATCCTTTAGTCTAAAAAGGGGTTCCCACCCGAAATGTCACCTATTCCTTTTCTCTAGAGATGCTGCCTGACCTGCTGATTAACTATAGCCCTTTGTGCCTTTTTTGTAAACTAACACTTGCCAGTCCTTGTTTCTAAAACAAAACTATATTGATTAGTGTGTAGGAAGGAACTGCAGATGCTGGTTTAAACTGAAGAGACACAAAAAGCTGGAGTAACTCAGCGGGACAGACAGCTTCTCTGGAGAGAAGGGAAGGGTGACGTTTCAGGTTGAGACCCTTCTTCAGAACTGCAGATGTTGGTTTATGCCGAAGATAGACACAAAGTGCTTGAATAAACCAGCGGGTCAGGCAGCATCTTTAGAAAAAAAGAATAGGAGACGCCATGCACTGGCACCAGCAGGCCCTCGCTCTGCCTCTCGCAGCTGTGGGTCTCGTTCACCTTGATCTGCACAAGGAAGATGGGTCCTACCCAGGGCCGCCTTAAGCCGATTGGACTGATTGCTCCCAATTGGACCCCGCGCCAGAGTAATCTACTCTCGGCTCAGGTAGATCTACCCTGGGGAGAGAGGGGAGAGAGGGTGGAGGGGGAAGAAAGGGGTAGAGGGAGAGGTGGGTCGTTCCCTCACGGTCCTGGGTAAGTGCTCCCACCCCTCCAGTCGCTGTGCTTCACGCACACAGCCCCGGCTCCTCCTCTCTCTCCCCGGGAAAACGCGGTGAACAATACAGGGAGGGCCAGGCCAGTGGTTGGAGCAACGTTTACAAACCTCGGCCTCAGCTCACACCCATCCGCCCGGACCCCGGCATCCACTCCTGCCGCCGACCCTCTCCCTCCTCTCCTCCCTTTCTATCCCTCCCTTTCCTTCTCCTTCCCTCCCTCTTTCCTCTCTCTCTTTTCCCTTCTCTCCTTTCGCCATTCTTTCTCTCCTTCCTCTCTCTTCTCCCTTCTCCCATTCCGTCCCTCCCTTCTTTCTCTCCTTCCCTCCCCTTTTTCTCTTCTTTCTCTACTTCCCTCACTCCCTTCTCTCCCTCCCTCCCTTCTCTCCCTCCCTCCCTTCTCTCCCTCCCTCCCTTCTTCCCTCCCTTCCTCCTCCTCTCCTTCCCTCCCACACACACATAACGCACAGACAACTAACATATACACATCACGCACAGACAACTAACACACACACACACGCACGCACAACATTTAATGCCTGGACATTTTTCGCCAAATAGTTATTGGTTTTCCAAGATCTAGTTAATTAAAATTTTCTTTTTTCATTTCGCAGTCACTAAAACAAGTGGTATTGTAACTATGTACTTTTCAGAGGTGATCTACATTTTTTTGTTACTTGTAGGCTTACATGCATGCAATTTTATATTTAAAAAGTAGCTTCATTAACTCGCAGGCACTTTTTAAGCGCACATTTTGATTACTTTCCATTCTACCATAGAGATATAAAGTCTATAATAGACTTTATTTGTATTTCTATGATTCTACAGACCTTGGCTGGGAACCTGGGGCTCACCAAAATTGTTCCCAATTGGGCCCCGCACCTCCTAAGGCCGGACCTGGTCCTACCCAAAACATCACATATCCATGTTCTCCAGAGATGCTACCTGAGTTACTCATGCACTTTGTCTTTTATAGTTTTGTTTTAGATGAGATTCAGCTAAGCCTAGAAAACTGGAATTTAATAAACAAACTTGGACTATATTCTTGTTAGCATAAATTTAGTTTACAAAAAGATAAAAGGAATGCAAATATTTAATGTAGCCATCTAAAAAGGTTGTAGACGCACATTAAGTAGTAATTTTCCACAAGTGTATGTAAGTTTGAAGAAGTACTAATTGAATTGCTTCACCAAACAGCTGGCACATCTATGATGTATGATTTTATATTCATTTTGTGAAGGTATGAAGCATTACAATAATTTAAAGTGACACAGAAATATATGCTTCAGCATAATTTAAGGGAGCGAGGTGCCTCAAGCATGCTCACTTCACGGGTGCTAAATTGCTTTTTGTTGCATAATCAAAAATGAAATAAGTGCTTGGCAGTGTTGACAAGATTTATAGCTGATGTTTTGTTTTGGCAGTGTCTAGTTTTGAGAAGGCAAGAGCAACAGCTCTTTTGAAGCAAGCAAGTGAAACGTGGCAATAAGTTTAATAAAGATCAGAAATTAAAAACCTAAATTCTGTTTTGAAGAAAAAAACAAGAAATGTATTGAGAAATAGTGTGGTTCGCTGCAGACTTCGTAGTATTTTTGGCATGAAGATGGTTAAGCAATTGATTCTGAGCTGTAAACGAGCACTTCTGTAAAAGGAACCTCCTGACTCAGTGCATTTTGTTCAACCGTGTAAGCCTTCCTATTTGGTTGTGCACTGCAGTACACCAGTTGCTGTTTTACTGAGTGACAGCTTCTCTTATTTTAGTGGGAAAACAAACAGCTGAAGGCTGCCATCTAGAGCAAACTATAGAGTGTTACCACTAGAGTGGGTGATGTTTAGTGTTGAGCCCCTTCAGACGAAGAACTTCAGACTTTCCCAGTTATCAATAAACGTCTCTAATACAAGCAAAACAGGACATGCTGTCAGCACCTTTATACAAGATTATTTGTGTGCATTTTATATATTTACGATCTGTTTCAATACATTTCACTAGAAAATTGGATTTTTTCCATCCTGGGAATCGGGTTAAAATTCCAGCTTTTTGTGTCTATCTTTGGTGTAAACCCACATCTGCAGTTTCTTCCTACACGTACAGATTATGTGATTTCAAAACATTCTATTTATTCAATTTTAACGTCTTAAAATTGATTAATGGCTCTCTGTTTATGAATAATTGGGATGGATGTCACACACAATTTTTGAAAGGCTGTTCAGCTGAGTTTGTTTTTCTTTAAATGTACAAGTTGCACTGTGGGAGAACCAGCATTTACATTGTTAGAGCAGCTATTTATATTTTGGGTATTAAAGTGAGCCCCAAGTGCCTACCCAGATGAGGGCTAAGAATCCTATGTACCTTAATGACAATAAAGAGTTCCCTTGCAATCCTCGCCAATATTTGTTCGTCAGCCAACATCATCAAAACACGATATCATTTCCCATGTCTCTTGACTGTTTTTCAGATCTTGCTGCCTGTAAAATTAATTGCAGCCAATTTGTACGCACAGTATTTACTGCAATTCCAATCTAATTCTTCTGCTATGAACGTAGAGAGTAGTTTGAAGGGTGTGAACTGTGGACATCGCGTTCACTGGAATAGAACTAGATTTTAGAATTGTCCAGCAGCTCTGGTTTTCATTTTCACCACAGAATTCAATGCTAAAGTGGTGATATTTCTTGGCTCGTGAAATAAATAAGCAAGGTTGGATGAAGAACGCATTGCATTGTGAACAATTGTTCCTTTCCCCATGTTGGAATTTCCCTTGCGGTTATCAGAAGTTAACACTGTCCCGATTTGTCATCCACAGTTGTGCATTCCTTAGTAGGCCACCAGATTAGCTCATTTGATTTAAAAATGAGCTCAGATTTTTAATATCATCAGTGAAATATAGTACTGAGCTTTTATGCCCCTATTTAGGCTTAAGAAAAGAAACTTAAAACTGAGTTTGGCCACAACTATTTTTATAGAAAGCAAATAAAGAAAGCTTTTCTAGATTTGTTTTATGAACCATGGACTGTTTTGGAAGAATGGGCTGAAAGATGGCAGATGGAGTTTAATGCTGATAAGTGTGAGGTGCTACATCTTGGCAGGACAAATCAAATTAGGACGTACATGGTAAATGGTAGCGAATTGAGGAATGCAGTTGAACAGAGGGATCTAGGAATAACTGTGCATAGTTCCCTGAAGGTGGAATCTCATGTAGATAGGGTGGTAAAGAAAGCTTTTGGTATGCTAGCCTTTATAAATCAGAGCATTGAGTATAGAAGTTGGGATGTAATGTTAAAATTGTACAAGGCATTGGTGAGACCAATTCTGGAGTATGGTGTACAATTTTGGTCGCCCAATTATAGGAAGGATGTCAACAAAATAGAGAGCGTACAGAGGAGATTTACTAGAATGTTGCCTGGGTTTCAGCAACTAAGTTACAGAGAAAGGTTGAATAAGTTGGGTCTTTATTCTCTGGAGCGCAGAAAGTTAAGGGGGGACTTGATAGAGGTCTTTAAAATGATGAAAGGGATAGACAGAGTTGATGTGGACAAGCTTTTCCCATTGAGAGTAGGGAAGATTCAAACAAGAGGACATGACTTCAGAATTAAGGGACAGAAGTTTAAGAGGTAACATGAGGGGGAACTTCTTTACTCAGAGAGTGGTAGCTGTGTGGAATGAGCTTCCAGTGGAAGTGTTGGAGGCAGGTTCGATTTTATCATTTAAAAATAAATTGGATAGGTATATGGATGGGAAAGGAATGGAGGGTTATGGTCTGAGTGCAGGTAGATGGGACTAGGGGAAAATAATTGTTCGGCACGGACTTATAGGGCCGAGATGGCCTGTTTCTCCCCCGATGTTGGGGGAAGTCCAGGACAAGGGGTCACAGCTTAAGGATAAGGGTGAAATCCTTTAAAACCGAGATGAGAAGAACTTTTTTCACACAGAGAGTGGTGAATCTCTGGAACTCTCTGCCGCAGAGGGTAGTCAAGGCCAGTTCATTGGCTATATTTAAGAGGGAGTTAGATGTGCCCCTTGTGGCTAAGGGGATCAGGGGGTATGGAGAGAAGGCAGGTATGGGATACTGAGTTGGATGATCAGCCATGATCATATTGAATGGCGGTGCAGGCTCGAAGGGCCTAATGGCCTGCTCCTGCACCTAATTACTATGTTTCTATGTTTCCGTGCTGTAATTGTTATATGGTTATATAGTTAGTCTGTTGTCATTGATATAAATTATTCTGGTTGAATGCTTTACAGTAGAAGCATAGAAAAATAGGTGCAGGAGTAGGCCATTCGGCCCTTCGAGCCAGTGCCACCATTCGATATAATCATAGCTGATCATCTAAAATCAGTACCCCATTCCTGCTTTTTCCCACATCCATTGATTCCTTTAGCCCTAAGAGCTAAATCTAACTCCTCTTGAAAACATCCAGTGAATTGGCCTCCACTGCCTTCTGTGGCAGAAAATTCCACAGATTCGCAACTCTCTTGAGTATCTTTGCTTGCTGATGGCTAGTTTGGGATAGGGCAGGGACATGGAGCTTCAGACCTCATCAAATGCACACCAAGGCTGAATTATGGAGCTGAGCTGAGAGTGATTTGCCTTGACTTCAAGGCAGCGTTTAAGAATCTAGAAATCCTGGTAAAATTGAAGTACGATTGAAATGGTTCCTGTGCTTCACAATGGTCACAGTTCTTGGAAATTCAACACCCCAGCATCAGAACAATACTGCTGAAGAATGACTGAACAATGTTCGTTTACGTTTTTTTGAATTAATCAGGATGAATGAGGGGTATTTTGCCATGTTTTATTAAATTACTCTTCCTACTGTTTCCCCTTCCTTCCCTAATTCTCTTGTAAAATTGTGTTGATGCAGAAATAACAACATTCCAGCTCCCATCGATAAGTTTGATGGTAATGTCATGGAAATGTTGAAACATTGAATAATGTTTTTCCTCATTTCTGCTACTTTCAGTTATGTACTATTATTTATTTTTAAGCCATCTGTCTGCAAAATTGCAGTTCCAGTTTCTAGTTCATTGGCTATATTTAAGAGGGAGTTAGATGTGGCCCTTGTGGCTAAGGGGATCAGGGGGTATGGAGAGAAGGCAGGTACGGGATACTGAGTTGGATGATCAGCCATGATCATATTGAATTGCGGTGCAGGCTCGAAGGGCCGAATGGCCTACTCCTGCACCTAATTTCTATGTTTCTATGTTAGTGTGTTAATGTACATCTGGCTTTTCCTCTTCAAATCATGCTCTTTGTAAAATGCAAATATAACTTCACTTCAGGAAGATAACATTGCCGCATTGTAAGTGGCTTCTAATTTTTGGGTGTGCTTCTGAAATCTACCAACCATGAATCTATCAACCATGTGTTCTGACTGCAGAAAAGCACTCTGTGATTCATGAATTGAAATCTGTGAATTGGATTTCTTTGAAAGAGACGGCAGTAGAATTTCTGCCCTACAGTGCCAGAAACCCAGGTTCGATCATGACCACGAGTGTTGTCTGTGCGGAGTTTGTACATGCTCCCTGTGACCACATGGATTTTCTCCAGGTGCTCCGTCCGGTTTCCTCCTCCACTCCAAAGACAACAGGTTTGTTTGGTTTGTTGGTTAATTGGATCCTTAAAATTGTGAATTGCCCCCAGTGTGTAAGATAATGCTAGTGCCGCCACAGTGAACCAAATACCTGTTTTTGCACTATCGTTAAAATCTAAAATAATAATAATATATTTTATTGTCATTGCACATAAGCGCAACGAGATTTGGTTTGCAGCTTCCATCCGATGTCATAACATAAATAACTAATAAAATTTAGATTTAGATACCCCGAGAACATGGATTGTAAAGTAATGGTAAAATAAAGTATACCAGGCAAGGATAAAAGTCGGTTTTATTATTGTCCTTTAAATCTGCCATTAATTAAAACTTTCACTGATCCAAAATAATTTAAAAACCATTTTAACGAAAAATTATACTGATCGCCTTAAATGCTTTATGATCACATTAACCTGGGCTTGTAATTAAACAAAGAATTTGGGTTAAGCGCTACCATATCTATTAGATCCAGATATCTTTTGATAACATGATAACTATTCAGAGTTTGGAACAAAGACTCCTGTCACGGTCAGCTGCACATCCTTGGCAAAAATAACTGTTTTTAGCAGCAGATGGAATATGCACAAAATGCTGGAGTAACTCAGCGGATTGGACAGCATCTCCTGAACATAGGAATAGGTAACATTTTGGGTCTGAAGAAGGATTCCTTTATCTCCAGAAATGCTGCCTGACCCGCATTTACTCCAGCATCTACAGTTTCTTCTGATACAGATGGTATACAGTGTATTCAGAAAGTATTCAGACCCCTTCACTTTTTCCACATTTTGTTAACGTTACTGCCTCATTCTAAAATTGATTTAAAACAAAATTTTCACACCAATCTACACAAAATACAACTTGATTGGAGTCCGCCAGTGGTAAATTAAATTGATTGGACATGATTTGGAAAGGCACACGCCTGTCTATATAAGGTCCCACAGTTGACAGTGCATGTCAGAGCAATAACCAAGCCATAAAGACGAAGGAATTGTCCGTAGACGACCGAGACAGGATTGTTCTGAGACACAGATCTGGGGAAGGGTATAAAACAATTTCTGCAGCATTGCAGGTCCCGAAGAACACAGTGGCCTTCGTCATTCTTAAATGGAAGAATTTTGGAACCACCAGGACTCTACATAGAGCTGGCCGCCCGGCCAAACTGAGCAATCGGGGGAGAAGGGCCTTGGTCTGGGAGGTGACCAAGAACCCGACGGTCACTCTGACAGAGCTCCAGAGTTCCCCTGTGGAGATGGGAGAACCTTCCAGAAGGACATCTATATCTGTAGCACTCCACCAATCAGGCCTTTATGGTAGAGTGGCCAGACAGAAGCCACTACTCAGTAAAAGGCACATGACAGCCCGCTTGGAGTTTGCCAAAAGGCACCTAAACAGGATTCTCTGGTCTGATGAAACCAAGATTGAACTCTTTGGCCTGAATACCATGTGTCACATCTGGAGGAAACCAGGCACCGCTCATCACCTGGCCAATACTATACCTATGGTGAAGCATGGTGGTGGCAGCATCATGCTGTGGGGGTGTTTTTCAGTGGCAGGAACTGGGAGTCTAGTCAGGGTCAAGGGAAAAATGAACAGAGCAAAGTACAGAGAGATCCTTGATGAAAACCTGCTCCAGAGCGTTCTGGACCTCAGACTGGGGTGGAGGTTCACCTTCCAACAGGACCACGACCCAAAGCACACAGCCAAGACAATGCAGGAGCGTATTCGTGACAAGTCTGTGAATGTCCTTGAGTGGCTTAGCCAGAGCCCGAACATCACTGGAGGGACC
Organism: Leucoraja erinaceus; assembly: GCF_028641065.1. Taxonomy (NCBI): domain Eukaryota; kingdom Metazoa; phylum Chordata; class Chondrichthyes; order Rajiformes; family Rajidae; genus Leucoraja; species Leucoraja erinaceus. The sequence continues at coordinate 21,214,754 of NC_073396.1, forward strand.
TGAAAATCGCTGTGCATCGACGCTCCCCATTCAACCTGACAGAGCTTGAGAGGATCTACAGAGAAGAATGGGAGAAAGTACCCAAATACAGGCGTGCCAAGCTTGTAGCGTCATACCCAAGAAGACATGAGGTTGTAATCGCTGCCAAAGGTGCCTCGACAAAGAACTGAGTAAAGGGTCTGAATACTTTTGTAAATATATTTCAATTTTTTTTTTAAATTACTTTGCAAAAATTTCTAAACGCCTGTTTTCGCTTTTTGATTATGGGGTATTGTGTGTAGATTGATGAAAAAAAAGAATAATTTGATCCTTTTTAGAATAAGGCTGTAACGTAACATAATGTGGAAAAAGTGAAGGGGTCTGAATACTTCTGAATGCCCTGTATGCACCCTCTTAACTTTTGAAAGATCAAATACATTATTGATTATATAATTTGTAGTAATGTGTTGACATCTCCTGCCTCATTCGTAATTATTCACATATCAGCACATCATTCTGTAAATTTAAGTGCATGTTCAATTGCACTTGTACTATCATTTTGGTAATTTGTGTAATGAACCAATGATCTTTCAAAAAAAGATCCTCTGCTTTGTGATTTCTATTTACATCTGCCGTCCCTCATCTAATGCTGACCTATCATGGCAAGCAATTTGATTACTACTTCAGCAAGGGTATTACATATCAGCTAATGATCATAAGGAATGTTGTTCCACGTATTTTACAGACACTGCTCTTTCGTCGGTTTTGTATGACACTTGCTCACACCTCAGGCTGAATTTCAATCATAGGTTTTTGTAATATCAGTTGCAAGTCTTTAATAGCTTATGTGAAGTTATGTTCTTCTTTTTTCATTTCCCCGTTTATATATTTCTGAGAAAGTAATTCCATCTGTATCGTTGGGGGAAAAACAGTCTCAAAGTATTCCTCCCACCCAAGATGCATTAATCAAAAATAATGTGTGTGGAAGAAAAATCGGGGTGGTTTCTAAGTCTCAAATATTAAAAATGATGTGTGATTGGACACCTTTATAATAAACAGATTTAACTAAAGCTTGCAAATAAGTCAAGGGTGCAAACAATTCTAGTCCGAGTCAGTGACTAGGATTGTCTCATGCACTGGAATCCATCTCTGGTTTGCATAAACCAGTATGAGGAATGCTAATTCTAATACAATGAATGATTTTCGTGCTATTGCATCACAGCCTCTTCAGTTTAGAGAGAGAGCATAGAAAGAGGCCCTTCAGCCCACTGAGTTCATGCCAACCATTGATCACCCATGCACTTTTGTTCTATGTTATCCCACTTTCTCATCCTCTCCAATTACACAAGGGACAATTTACAAAGTCCGATTAACCACATTTCTTTGGGATTGGGACGGAAACCTACGGGGTCGCTGGGACAACGTGCAATCTCTACACAGGCAACACTCAAGGTCAGGATCGAACCTGGGTCTCTGGCGAGGTGAGGCAGCAGCTCTACCACTGTGCCACTCTGTTTTAAACTGTTCTGTCTTCTCTTGTCACTTTCTGGGTCCATGTCTTGGCATGGATAATAAACACTACATACTGTTCTGTTGGTGTGAAAATGTGTATGTCAGTGCTCTATTTTTGGAGGAAGCTGCACAGCTTCTATTGTCCTCCTTTCTTCAGCACCACCCCATTGGTCACGTCTTGTTGATCAAAACGTCCCATTCTTCAGCAACCAAGGGCATTACTTTTATCTCATCAGTTACCAAACCAAACCAATTAGTATCCAGTTCCGTCTGCCTTCCTTCCTCTTTTCATAAAATCATAATACAAACCATTTCAATTTATTTCCAGCATTTAAATCTTTAAAGCCTTTGCACTCTAATCCAACAAATATACATACAGAATTGAAACAGTCGTAATTCTGATCCACTCTGGGCAAAACACAAAGATGGAGTTGATTTTTAATGACAGTCTCGTACATTAAAATACTATTGCTGCTGTATTATCTAAAACTGGATAGGGTTTTTGTTGCAGCATTTTAATTTATAGCATTTAGTTAAAGATAAATACAGTGCCCTCCATAATGTTTGGGACAAAGACCCATCATTTATTTATTTGCCTCTGTACTCCACAATTTGAGATTTGTAATAGAAAAAAATTACATGTGGTTAAAGTGCATATTGTCAGATTTTAATAAAAGGTATTTTTATACATTTTGGTTTCACCATGTAGAAATTACAGCAGTGTTTATACATAGTCCCCACATTTCAGGGCACCAAAACGTTTGGGACACAGCAATATCATGTAAATGAAAGTAGTATTTTGTTGCATATTCTTTGCATGCAATGACTGCTTGAAGTTTGCGATTCATGGACATCATCAGTTGCTGGGTGTCTTATCTAGTGATGCTCTGCCAGACTTGTATAGCAGCCATCTTTAGCCTATGCTTGTTTTGGGGGCTAGTCCCCTTCAGTTTTCTCTTCAGCATATAAAAGGCATGCTCAATTGGATTCAGATCGGGTGATTGACTTAGCCACTCAAGAATTGACGATTTTTTAGCTTTGAAAAACTTGCTTAAGAAGTATGTTTGGGATCATTGTCTTATTGTAGAATGAACTGCTGGTCAATGAGTTTTGAGGCATTTGTTTGAACTTGAGCAGATAGGATGGATCTATGCACTTCAGAATTCATTACGCTACTACCATCAGCAGTTGTATCATCAATGAAGATAAGTGAAGCCAGTACCTTCAGCAGCCATACATGCCCAGGCCATAACACCACCACCACTGTGTTTTACAGATGAGGTGATATGCTTTGGATCTTGGGCAGTTCCTTCTCTCCTCTATACTTTGCTCTTGCCATCACTCTGACATAAGTTAATCGTCATCTCATCTGTCCACAAGACCTTTTTCCACAACTGTGGTTGCTCTTTTAAGTACTTTGAGGCAAACTGTAAACTGGCCATCCTACTTTTGCGGCTAACCAGTGGTTTGCATCTTGCAGTGTAGCCTCTGTATTTCTGTTCATGAAGTCTTCTGCGGACAGTAGTCATTGACGAATCCACACCTGAAGAGGGTTTCTGATCTGTCGGACAAGTGTTTGGGGATTTTTCTTTATTATAGAGAGACTTCTTCTTCATCAACTGTGGAGGTCTTCCTTGGCCTGCCAGTCCCTTTGCAATTAGTAAGCTCACAAGAGCTCTCTTTCTTCTTAATGATGTTCCAAACCGTTAATTTTGGTTAGCCTAAGGTTTGGCTGATGTCTCTAACAGTTTTATTCGTGTTTCTCAGTCTCATAATGGCTTCTTTGACTTTCATCGGCACAACTTTGGTCCTCATGTTGATAAACAGCAATAAAAGTTTCCAAAGGTGATGAAAAGACTGGAGGAAAGACTAGGTGCTGAGAGCTCTCTTATACCTGCATTAAGGAGGTAATTAAACACACCTGAGCAATTTCAAACACCTGTGAAGCCATGTGTCCCAAACATTATGGTGCCTATTATGGTGTAAACACAGCTGTAATTTCTACATGGTGAAACCAAAATGTATAAAAATAGCCTTTATTAAAATCTAACAATGTGCACTTTAACCACATGTGACTTTTTCTATTACAGACCTCAAATTGTGGAGGCAAAAAAATAAATGATGGGTCTTTGTTCCAAACATTATGGAGGGCACTGTATATAACTTCAATTTTCATGGCATGAGACACTCATTCATCACGTTGGGTATCAAACAATTTCGATCTCTTACTTAATCTTGGTTTAATTTGTCAGTTTTAAAGTTAATTTTGGTTGTTTATCATCAATGCATTTAATCAGTCGTAATTTTTTGTAGTTTAGTTTATTGTCACATGTACCGAGGTACAGTGAAAAGCTTTTGTTACGTACTACCTGGTCAGCAGAAAGGGCGTACATGGTGACGATCGTGCCATCCACAGTGTACAGATACATGATACAAGTTGTAACGTTTAGTGCAAGATAAAGTCTAGTATATTCTGTCTAGCAAGGAGCCTATCACAATGTAACCAAAATCTCCAGCAGAATAATTATTTGATTGAACTTTAGTTCAGTTTAATTTAGTTTAGAGATAGAGCATGGAAACAGGACCTTTGTCCCACCGAGTCAGCGCCGACCAACGATCACTTATTCACACTTGTTCCATCCTACACAGGACAATTTATGCAAGCCAATTCACCGACAAACCTGAGATAGGCACAAAATACTGGAGTAACTCAGCGGGACAGGCAGCATCATTTTGTGTCAAAGATGCTGTCTGTCCCGCTGATTTACTCTAGCATTTTGTATTTATCTTTGGTTTAAACCAGCATCTGCAGTTCCTTCATACACCTACAAACCTGTATGTCTTTACGATGTGGGAGGAAACCGGAGCACCCGGAGAAATCCAACCTGCACGTTTTTGGGATAATGTTTGAGAAAACCGAAGAACCCAGGAAAAAAAAAAACGCAGGTCACAGGGACAACACACACACTCCGCAAGACAGAGCCCTTACCAGGTCACTGTCGCTGTAAGGCAACAATTCCACCACTGTGCTGCCTCAAATTCCAAACATTGCAAACTAAGTTTAAAAAAAATACTCACCATTTGCAAAGCAGAGCAAGAGATACAAAGAGATAACTGGGCTCAAATGTAATCTGCTGATTTTGAGCGAAACCATTTGCGATTAAACAGGATTGTGTTGCACTCGTTTGTTCAAAAGGGCAGAGGAAGAAATTATCCAGCTCATTTAATTCAACACCACATGGAATGGTTAATATCAGCTAATGTGGAGTATGGTAGAGAGGCAGGGACCATGCCCATATTTTGCATGGGAAGCTTACAATCCAGCGGTATGAACATTGATTTCTCTAATTTCAATTAACTCCGTCCGGTATTTCTTCCCTTCTCATCTCGCCCCACTCCCCCACCCTAGTTATCCTGCCAATTCCACTGTTTGCATCCTTGTGTCTTTTTTGTTATCACAGCGGCTGGGGAAGCCAACAATGGGCCATTAGGGGCTCCACCCATCTGTTGGTGGCCCTGATTTGTGCCCCCCACAATTTCCTACCACTACTTTCAGTCTGAAGATGGGACCTGATACGTCACCTATTCCCTTTCTCCAGAGATCCATTAAGGAGGCTTAGGATGCTGATGGGATCATTGTGTCAAGGAAAAACTCCTTCTGAATTGAATTTGCATTTTGACCAGGATGATACATTTATAGGTACACAAAAAAGCTGGAGAAAATCAGCGGGTGCAGCAGCATCTATGGAGCGAAGGAAATGGGCAACGTTTCGGGCCGAAACCCTTCTTCAGACATGATACATTTATAGTCTGGCTGCATTTGTTTGGCTGCACAGAGCCAGGCTTCAGTTTAGAAATTAGAAATAAGGCACCACAAATCTAGCACAAATGTATCTTGATGTATGTTCTGTAATGCTGCTGTTCATTGCCACATTATCATTATGTTTGCCCTCTTTAGAAATAAGTCATTAACCTTTAGATCCACTTTTCCATTGTGGTGCATGCCTTATGATCAATGACTGTGATCTCCAATGTTTTTTGTCGAGGTTGGTCCACACTATGTGATAAGTGCGCTGCCGTTACTGGCCATGACTAGACCTTGTAAATCTGTGATCTCTACAACCAAGAAAGTCACTGAAAGGAAACATGCAGGTACAGCAGGCAGTGAAGAAAGCTAATGGCATGTTGGTCTTCATAACACGCTAGAGGCAGGAAACATGTTGGGGGAGTCCAGAACCCGGGGCCACAGTTTAAGAATAAGGGATAAGCCATTTAAAACAGAGACGAGGAAACACTTTTTCACACAGAGAGTTGTGAGTCTGTGGAATTCTCTGCCTCAGGACGGTGGAGGACGGTTCTCTGGATACTTTCAAGAGAGAGCTAGATAGGGGTCTTAAAGATAGCGGAGTCAGGAGATATGGGGAGAAGGCAGGAATGGGGTACTGATTGGGGATGATCAGCCATGATCACATTGAATGGCAGTTCTGGCTCGAAGGGCCGAATGGCCTACTCCTGCACCTATTGTCTATTGTCTATAACGAGAGGATTTGAGTATAGGAGTAAAGAGGTCCTTCTGCAGTTGTACAGGGCCCTGGTGAGACCTCATCTGGAATATTGTGCGCAGTTTTGGTCTCTTAATTTGAGGAAGGACATCCTTGCTATTGAGGCAGTGCAGTGTAGGATCACGAGATTAATCCCCAGGATGGCGGGACTGTCATATGAGGATAAATTGGAAAGACTTGGCTTGTATTCACTGGAAATTAGAAGGATGAGAGAGGATCTTATAGAACATATAAAATTATAAAAGAACTAGACAAGCTAGATGCAGGAAAAATGTTCCCAATGTTGGGGGAGTCCAGAACCAGGGACCACAGTCTAAAAATAAAGGGGAGGCCATTTAAAACTTTTTCACCCAGAGGGTTGTGAATTTGTGGAATTCTCTGCCACAGAAGGCAGTGGAGGCCAATTTATAGATGAATTTAAAAAGAGTTAGATAGAGCTCTAGGTGCTAGCGGGATCAAGGGGTATGGAGAGAAGGCAGGCACGGTTTACTGATTGTGAATGATCAGCCATGATCACAATGAATGGCGGTGCTGGCTCGATGGGCCAAATGGCCTTCTCCTGCACCTATTTTCTATGTTTCTAAGAAGAATGAGGGGAGGAGACACTTGCAGGTTCCTCTCCAAGTGATACTAGGCAATTGAGTATCAGTGGTTTACTTTTGCTGGATCTAAATCCTGGAGCATCCTGCCCAACAACATTGGGGGTACTATTACAGATATATTGCAGTGGTTGATAAGTTGGCTCGCCACCTCCTTCTGGTGAACTGTTAGAAAGGACAATAAGTTAACACCCAGATCCTGAAAGTGAGTGCATAATAAAATAAAATGCTTTAATAATGACCAAGTGGAAAGGTAGAGGTTGAGTGGAGGCAAAGAAGAGAAAATTAGATGGGTGTAAGTATAAGTATATGTTTAAATAAAACTGTAGACTTGTGGTGTCTCCTGGAAAACCAATCCAAAAAAACAGACACGAGAAGCGTTAACTGGCTGCAAGACTTAAATGAGCTGTTTTTTTCCCCCATGCTTTATGTTTCTGAAGTAAACTGAAACATGACTGCATTTCTGGAATGAGGGGTTTGTAATGTTTGTTTAACTCGGACTCGGTTTAAACTGAGAAAAGCCTACAATGGCCAGGGTAATTGTTCCTTACCCGGATGGAGACCTTTCCATACTTGCATTCGAGCAAGATATTTTTCCCTTTTTTTGACTTGCCTAACATAATATCACTCTTCTCTTCAATGCAAAACGCACTTGAGAAGATAAATTTGCAGGATCATTTCAGAAAATAAATGATGTTCTGCTTGTCTGTTGGACTTTAACGTACAGCCAAAATGCACTGCAAAGAATTTTCTTAACAATAGGCAGGACCAGCTGTACTTACAATAAACTTTCCTCTTTGCATTTACAGGGTGACATAAAGGGCTACTTGCACAGTCAAAAGCATGAGCAAAATCCACTTGGTTCAGAAATACTGCAGCTGCAAAGGATGGCCTGTGAGATCGCTGCTGGACTTGCTCACCTGCACAAGCACGGTTTTGTGCACAGGTACACTTTATATATTTAAACCTCCATTAAGTGTTTCCAAATTATTTTTATTTTGGAAGACAATATGCGTGAAAATGGAACAAAGAGCTCTTTGAGGCTGGCAAAGACATGTGGGCCAAATGGCAGGCTCCAAAGCCATACATTTCTGTAATTTCAATGGAAATGGTTTGTTTGAAACTGTTGCTGTGCGTGTGTGCAGTCAAACGGCCTCAAAGTGGGATAACAGAACTAGTGCAAACGGTGGTTGATGGTCGTCATGGGCTCGCCAGGCTGAAGGGCCCGTTACTGTGCTGCACTGAATCCATGCCGACCATCTATCATCCCTTCACGTTCATTCTATGTTATGCCATTTTTGCATCCATTCCCTACACACTAGGGTGCAATTTACAGAGGCCAATTAACCTACAAACTTGCACGTCTTTGGGATGTGGGAGGAAACCAACACGCCATTGGGAGAATGTTCAAACCATACAATCAATCAGTCAAACAGTTGCACTGCATTTTCTGAAGCTTGATGTGGGAAATAAGAGCTCTTGAGCACTTAAAAACTATTTTCTAATTTGGGATCCCGTTTCTTTCATGTAAAGTATTTAGTCACTTATACAGTGCACTATCAAAGCGTATGTCTTGAACAGTGATATTTAAATATTTTACTACATGAATTCTTATGTTGCCCCCGGCATAGCACTGTGTCGTTGGCACTAAACAAGGGCTAAAAGTATGGACCAGCCTTTTAAAAAGAAAATGTCAGTAAATCTTCCTCTGCCAAAACTACAACCTGGACCTAAAATATCTGCTCTTCAGCTAACCTCGTGTATTCAATATGATTGGAATAAGACACAGCCTATTAAATTACTGAAGTCATAGAAATGTTCTGCCTCTCTTGCTTCTACTGCCAAAATTTGATGAGCACACAGTTTGATGCAACGGGTCAGTTTACACTTGATTTATAAGTGTCCCAGAGAAAATTTCTAAGATTTGCATTGATCACTCAAAGCCAAACAGAACTCCTGCTACCAGCTAATCCTGTTTTATGCATTTGTACAGTCTGTGTTTAGTTTAGTTTAGAGATACAGCATGGAAACGAGCCCTTCGGCCTACCAAATCTACGCCGACTATCGATCACCTTTCACACTCGTTCTATGTTATCCCACGTTCGCACCCACTCCCTATAAATTAGGGGCAATTTACAGAGGCCATTTAACCTACAAACCCTCATGTTTTTGGTATGTGGGAGGAAACCAACAGGAAGAAGGTTCAAACTCCAGGGAGACAGTAGCCTAGATCAGGATCGAACCGGGCTCTCTGGCCCTGGTAGTCAACCCTACCAGCTGTGCCACTAGCGATGGCTGTGTTGCAGCTTTCTTCAGCCTGTTGCAAGTTTTTTGCAAAATTAGTTTAACATTTTTAAAGGCAAATGATAAATAGTCTTTAAGGGAGCTTAAAGACTTTGTGGCTTTGCCATTGGTGAATGATCCATTTCAGCAAGTAAGTTTACATGGGGGAAAAGTAACACTCGCACCAAACATCAAATAGATGATTTAAGATTTTTGGTTCTATAAACAGCTCAACTATGCATGTGTGCCCAGTTGCATTGTGTCATGCTGTAATGATTCAGTTCCCTTCCCACTGAATGGACAGCCAATGACATCCCCTCCCTTCCCGTTCACACCATTTCCACCACTCGAGCCGTTTTAATTACATAGCCATCTGCTCCTGAGACCTGCAGTGGAAAGTCACTGGTGCTCCTGGATGCTGGACATCACTGGATCGCCTCAGTGAATGTTCACTTCTGGTAACAATATCCTGCTGCTGTCTGAGTGTGTGGAAAAGCTCCAGCATCAGTGATTTTGTTGCTGGTGGTGAATTAAAAGCAGCAGCTTCCCTGTGCACTGAGTAGATGGTGTTGAAATTGTGTGGATTGCAAGGTTCCCTTCTACCCACTCCCACACTCGCTCATTGACCTTTGATTAGGTTTGGGTTTATAATTGTTATGTGTACTGAGGTACAGTGAAAAGCTTTGTTTTGTATGCTATCCAAACAGATCAGATATATTGTACAAAATACAATCAAGCCAAATTCAAGTACAATAGATCGAGCAAAGGGGAAGATACAGAATGCAGAATACAGCATGGTAGAGCATCAGTTCCCTAGACAAAGCCTAGAGGTTTCGAGCAAAGTAGAGGTGAATCGAACAGCACCCTAGTTTATGGAAAGACCTTTCAGAAGCTTGATACAGAGAGGAAGAAGTTGTTCCTGAGTCTGATGTTTTCGTTTTTAAATTCCTCTTGAAAATAATAATTCTTATTTATTAATCTATTGCACTCGTGGTTAGACTGTTTCATCTCTAATTTAACATTTAAAAGCCAGTTTTAATTTGTATGTAAATTGCTAAGTAATACATTTCTCGGTGGAAGTAATTTGATATAACACAATCAGCTTTCGAGGGCTACGGATATGCACGATCGACATTTGTTTGCACAATATTTGTACGTTTAAAAGCTGTACTTAGATCTTAGTGTCAACCTGTCGAGCAAACAGTTACAGTGTGTGAAGATTAGTGTAAGTTGAACTCGCTTCTCTTTTATCTGTAGTCAACTAGTTCACAGCCGCACTGTTGGGATTGATCTTGGCTTTACTGCCTGTCATGTTAGTTGAGCTTAAATAAATTGAGTCAAATAAATTGAGCTGGAATTGCATTCCTAATGGGTATACAGCTAAACAACACACTATTTTTCAGTCAGTAAGTTACAAATTAGTGCTGTACTGCTAATCCTTGGGAGGCTTTGAAGATGATGGATGTGGATAATGGTGAGGGAGCAATAAGTCACGATCGGTTAATATACCTAAACTTTTAAACAAATTTCTGAACCTTAAAAAGCAGGGATGGTACCTTATGAGGTGCCAAATGTGATCATGTACACTTGGTGGCTGGAATGAATTCAGCAGTGCAATTTGATCAATTTATGCTGATGTGTGAAAATAATAAACCTAAGCATCAGGCAGAATTGGACAAAGTAAGAATCGATAGCAATTGTTCAACCTTTGTTAACCTTTTATGTATAAGAGGAAATTCATTAGCCAGAGGGTGGTGAATCTGTGGAATTAATTGCCACAGATGGCTGTGGAGGCCAAGTCGTAGGGTATTTTTAAAGCCAAGGTTGATTGGTAAGGACGTCATGTTATGGGGAGAAGGCAGGAGAATGGGATTGAGGGAAAAATAGATCAGTCATGATGGAATGGCGGAGCAGACTCGATGGACCGAATGGCCTTATTCTGCTCCTATTTTTATCTTAAAACGTAGCTGGGCTCTTGGAGGATTAAAATTGCACACAACAACAAATTGTGGCCAAATTCTCCTTAGAATGTTCAATCAGTCTTATTGCATTGCAAAGATGGGAGACTGGGGAGAAAAGATTATATTTAAATGACATTTACCTGAAAGCTAGCATACCTCTGCATGCATGTCACTTTGAAATACAGTGAATAGGCAAAGATCATTTTTAAACAAAGAAAAATTAGACAAGAAATCAGTCTACCTATTTTTGTTGTTAGCTGAGAAGGATGGAGTATTCATCAGAACATTGCCTTGATGTGGGCCTTGCACACATTAGGCATGGGCCTATGAGCTGTCCCATTTAGCTATGCAAACACCCAAATGAGCAAGTGTAGTCCACTTGCCCCCCTTGAGCCTTATCTAAAAAGAATATGACAGACATCTTAGCCTCCAACTCCCGAATACTTCAATAACCTTTGCTTATCAAGAATCCATCTACCTCTGCCTTAAAAATATTCAAGGTCTCTGTTTCCACAACCCTTTGAGAGAAAGAGAGTTCCAAACACGGACAACCTTCTGAGAGAGAGAGAGAGAGAGAGAGAAATGTCACCTTTTTTATTAAAGGATAAATGGTTGTTTTTATACAAAGGCTGCTCATTTTAGTCTCCATCTCAGTCCTCTCAAACCATCTCAGGGTCTTATGTTTAATTCCTGTCTCCTCCCTCTCTCTTCCAAATTCCAGTCGAAGTAAGCCTATTCCAACGACCCTTTCTTCAAAGCACAACATGGCCATGCTTAATCTAATAGATCTTCTCTCAACTGATCGTAATGCAGTTGCAATTTAAAAAAAAAAATGAGATCACGTAACAAAACAGGTTTTCATTGTACCTCGGTACATGTGACAATAAACTAAACTACATATTTCTCCAGATGTGGTCTCTATGGTGCCCTGTTTAACATTCCTGCTTAAGTATTAAAGTCCTTTTGCAATAAACGATCAGTTGGTTTCCTTATTTACTTGTTGTATCTGCATATCATCCTTTTGTGAATTGTGTATTAGGATACCCAAACCACTCCGCATCTCAAGAGCTTTGCAATTTCTTACCATTTAGATACTACGTCTTTCCACTTTTCCTACCAAAATGAACATTAATTCACTTTCCCACATTGTGCTCTATTTGCCTCCCTCACTATCTATCTATATCCCTGTGTAGTCTCCTTACGTGATCTTTAAAACTTAGTCCCACTCCCTTTTCTGCATTATCATGTTGTTGAGAATGAACCGGGAAAGCCTGTCTCTCTTCTAAGCCTGCTGATGGAATTATGCCTGCCAGTCAGTTGGAGTGTGCATGTAATTTTAAAACGCATTCATGTGCAAATGAGTTTCTCCTGAATGATAACCACATGTCTCTGCCACAAGGGGGCAATGTAAACTGATCTGTACTCCGGTCTACATCATATATATGTCAAAAGTTTTAAAAAGCTGATACTTAAATTTGCCATGGTGGCTCAGTGAATCGGAGCATATTTCTTATGAACCTAAGAAATAGAGCAAAGTGCTGGAGGAACTCAGCAGGTCAAGAGTGTTTTATTGTCATATGTCCCAGATAGAAAAATGAAATTCTTAGTTGCTGCAGCACAACAGGATATGTAATCATAATAAATAATATAACAAAAACTCAGGGGAAAAAAGAACAAACAATAACAGTGCAATAATAAATAATGAGATCAGGTATGGAAGGGCAACATTTTGGGACGGGACCCTTCTTCAGGCTGATGGTGCTTGGTGATGTGTTATGAACAATGGAAAGAAAATGAATGAAAAATGTTGATATTTGCAACTAGCTAAATATCTTTTTCCTTTGAGTCCGGTTTCATTGTTTCACTGACCAGTCATGGATCGAATTTGCTCGAGTACTGATGTTATTTTCTTTTCCATTCCCTTCATCCACTCTGCTCCTGCTTTGATGCCATCTCCATTTCGCCAGTGATTTAGCACTACGGAACAGTTTCCTCACAACAGATTTGACAGTAAAAATCGGCGATTATGGCATAGGATTCAGCCGGTACAGGGTAAGCGGTTTGCTCCTCTGGAGTTTTGTTCTCGTACCAGTATGCAACTGAATGTGTGTTTATTGGTCATGGCTAGATATACTGTGGTTTAATACAAAAATGATTTCATTGTTAAAGCCTGAGCCATTATGCATAGATCACTAATGGGGAGTGACAGAACTAAATTGTGCATGGCTAAGTATGTAAAGATTGGAGCACAGAGGTAAAAACAAACTGCTGGTGGTACTCATTGGATCAGGCAGAATCTATGAGGGTAATGGATAGATGACGTTTTGGGTCGAGACCCTTCAGATTTAATTTCCCTCCACAGATGCTGCATGACCCTGTGAGTCCATACAACAGTTTGTTATTTTCCCATCATGATTCCAACTTCAGCTGTCTCTTGTGTCTCCAGAGCACAAGAAATGTTCAGTCAGTTAATTAAAGTACATCTTAAATACATTCTGATGACTTATTAGCTGAGGTATTTTGGAGATTGTCATGGGAACATTTCAATTTAGTGACAACAGCATTGCTAAGGGCGGTGCAGCTGGTGGAGCTGCTGCCTCACAGCGCCAGAGACGTAGGCTCGATCTGGTCAGCGTGGACTCAGTGGCCAAAGCTGTTTCATGCTGTGTCGCTAAATGATAAAGGTTTTTATATTCTGCATTTCTAAATAAAAATTCAGTAAAAAATTATTATATTACGGTCCTAATCATAATAATCTCTAAATTATTTTCAACAATGAACTGTTTCAAAGCCCATACTGTTACTCAATTTAATACTGTCATACAATTTATCGTTGGGGTGCCAGACTTCCCCTTTTAATCACTTGATATATCTTGTACCTATTCTTGGCTGCATCTTAATGTGATCAGCAAACAATGTATTGTGAGAATGGGATGGTTGGGAATATGAACCGACATTAGGCATAATGATACTAAAAACCTATCAAGATGCAAAATATTTATTTTTTACATTTTATCATTCTTTGGTGCAAAAGGAATTGCAGCATTCAGTTACACTTCTAGATTATGTGTGCTTGTCCATAATGCCTTTATTGATAGGATGTGGGTGAAAACAAATAAATATAATGACGATGAACCTACAGTTTTCCTGTAGTGCACAATGACGTATTATTTACAGAAAGAACTGCTTTACTGCATCCGTCTATATTTGGGCTCAGTTTGCTATTCATAATAACATATGAAAATCATCAATCAGATGATTTGTGCCATGGTTTTCTGTATATATAAAAAGAGGTCCTGGTTCTCAACATTGTTACAGTTTTTACACAAGGCAACTTACAGCATGAAATGTGATGTTTGTTTTATTACTGAAGGTTCTTTGGGGACATCCTGAGATACAGAAATAAAAGTTGTTGTTTTATCGGTAGTTTCATTACAATGTCCAGTATTTGTTATCTCACTATTTCCAAATTCCACTCTTATGAAATCCGGCCTGCTTTGTAAGAAAGTTGTCATGTGACCATGGGATGGGCACTGGAAATGACAAGTTGTAATATTAAATTGTAATAAATCTGGTTATTTGTGTGCTTCCCTGCAAAAGATTCCTAGAAAATGCTACCTAGTTCATTAGCATTCTCTAGGAGTATGAACAAATCGAGTAAACGGTCCTTGTAAATAACTACAAAGGCAGGCTTGCATTTCATTGGAATTGAAATATTGGAAGAGGTTTAATTAAAAATATTTCTAATGTGATGTTTGAAGTTTTGCACTAATTCCATATGTAAGTGTCATGCACGTTAAACGTGCTTATTGTGCAAAAGGTCTGCAAACTGTGCAAGTATTAGTGTTTGTTAATCTGAAGTTATTCTTTTGACTCCCTAAAACTAGGAGGATTATATTGTAAGCAATGATGGGCAATATATTCCGTTGCGGTGGATCTCACCTGAGCTCGTGGGTGATGTTTATGGAAGCATGGTCGTCGCGGAACAGACAAGACAGGGCAATATTTGGTGAGCTTGCAATGACACATTTAACTTTTGAAATAATCGTTCAATTTTCCCTATATTTGACCCGTAAGGTTTCCATCCTGCTAGAAATGGATTGTACCGACCACTTATTGAAAGATAGCATTTTCACTCATTATAATGGTCTTAGCATTTAACCTTCTTAGAAAAAAACAAAAGTAAAGTACCTGAAGAAGTTGAAACATGAAATATTAACTTGCTACAGGTGCATAGCAAATAACGTGGCATCCATAGTATAAGTATCATAGAGCCATACCGCGTGGAAAATAGGCTCTTCAGCCCAACTTGCCCACACTGTCCAACATGTCCCTTCTACACTAGTCCCACCTACCTGCATTTGACCCATATCCCTCTAAACCCATCCTATCCATGTACCTGTCCAAATGTTTCTTAAACATTGCAATAGTATCTGACTCATTCCATACACTCCATGTTCCATATGCTCGTTCCATACACCCACCACACTTTGTTTTCACAAAAGGTAAACCCCAAGGTAAATCTTCCCCCCCCCCCTCACCATAAGACACTGTCCTCTGGTTCTCCATTCCCCTACTCTGGGGAAAGGTCTATTCCTCATGATTTTGTACACGTG
The DNA here is from genome assembly GCF_028641065.1 of Leucoraja erinaceus. Lineage (NCBI taxonomy): Eukaryota > Metazoa > Chordata > Chondrichthyes > Rajiformes > Rajidae > Leucoraja > Leucoraja erinaceus. Next base: position 21,230,266 of record NC_073396.1, read on the forward strand.
CTTCCTTCCGCCCAGCTATCTTCATTTTGATCTCTGAAGTTATCTAAAATAACCTGTGGATGCCCGAGTTTACCTCAAATTCCATTCACCCATCGCCCTCTGTGCTTGCTCGCCATTGCTGATTCTGGTTAAGCAATAACTTGGTCTTAACATTTTCACCTTCATTTAAAAAATGCTCCCATCTCTTTGTAATCTCCTCGAACCCCAAGATATACGCACTGATCCCAATCCTTCTCGTAACTCCGAATTTATTTGTAACTGAGTCTCCCATGACCACCTAAACCTGTGGAGAGTGGTGAACACAGTGGTCTGTACAGGTTCGTCACTTCATTCCATCCAGTCCATCTTTATATCCATTACGTCAACAAAGCTGGATGTGTCATTTAGGATGCCTGCCATCCCGGCCATTCTCTTTTCTCTCTTCTACCTTCTGGAAGAAAATACAGGAGCTTGAAAACTTGACTGTCCAAGCGTCTTGCCCACTGCTATCCACTTCTAAAACCAATCACCACATTCACATCACATTCCCAGTGGTACCTCAAGAGTTGGCCAATAGCCAGTGTAAATTGGCCCCCAATGTGAAGGTGAATGGTACAATCTGGGGAGAGAATAGGGCCAGAGTACTAACAACAGAACAAACAAATTCTTACTTCCAGCAGCACAACAGGTCTGTAAACATAATATACATAGATAATATAAAATAAACAAAAAATAAATTAATTAATAACCCCAATACTAGTACAAAATAACCTGTGTCCATAGTGCAGCTGAAGACAATTCCTAGTTCATACAGTTCAATACAGTGTGGAAACAGGCGCTTTAGCCCACCATGTCCGCATCAACCAATCATCATGTGTTCACACTAGTTCTATATTATCCCACTTCTGCATCTAATCCCCAACGTACATGGGGCAATTTATGGAGGGCTATTAATCTATAACACCACATCCCTGTGTCTAGCTAGTCTAAGCTTGATTTAATTACCCAGTGCCTTGCCCTCTGAAGGACATGATGAAATATGAACTGAAAGTTGTTCGAGATTTATTAGAAGACACAATAAAACATGGACAAAATCGAGCACCTCTACAGGGTACAGAAGAGATGTACTAAATGATTATGGCCTGAGGCACCTATCCTATCCATGTACCCATCAAAATGTTTCTTAAACGTTATGATAATGCCTGTGATACGTGTTTCATGAAGTATCCAGTAGACATCATTATGTATTTGTACACTGAGGAATATTTTGAGTGGTGAAGAAAAGGCAATTTTGTCTCTTGACCAATCATCCCTTTATCTTTTTTTTACAGGTCTTTGGGTGTTGTACTATGGGAGTTATTTGAGAACGCCTGCCTGCCCTACATGCACCTTTCTGACAAAGAGGTGCTAATCTTTGTTATAAAGGAACAGCAAATTAAACTCCTTAAACCTCAGCTGGAGTTGACTCACTCTGACAGATGGTAATTGCTTGGTTTTATAGCTTTATACATTTTGAAATGTAATTCCCACTGTTATACCTGTGTTAGTCATAGGGCTTATGTAGACAAGGCACTGTTGCTAAGAAACAAAGATGCATGATATGCTTATCTGACATTAAAATGTCTGCATCCGTTTATTTATAAACCTGCAGAGTCAAAAATATTAAGTAAATCTGTTCTTTGGAATGAATCTGCGTCATTATTATCAGATTGAAACCACAATTGCATTATTGTGTCTGCAGTAAGATAATTGCAGGGAAAATGTCTGTTTAAAAACGGCCTCACAAAAATAAGCATGAAAGTATATATTTTGTAAACCAGCATCTGCAATTCCTTGTGTCTACAATATATAACCTAGTAGTTAGAAATCTGTCCTATACAGATTGAAATGTGGCTGTACAAGAATATCCCTAGACTGGACGAATCTCTGACTGAGGCTAAAAGCAGTTATTTAACTTTAATGCCCTTACTAATGAAGACTTCAGATTGATCAGTCTGAAGAAGGGCCCCAAACTGAAATATCACCTATGTCCTACAGAGATGCTGAGTAACTCTAGCACTTTGTCTTTTTTTGTAAACCAGCACCTGCAGTTCCTTGTTTCACCGTGCTTTTCCCTAATGTCCCTTTCGGGGAGATTTGATTGATCAATGGGTATGAGGAGAGGAAAAGTGCCCTTAATGACACCTCATTGATTCCATTGCCTTAGATCCCTCACAGCCTTTAGATGGCAGGTCTACAGGTAGAAAATGGGAACCTGGGACTAGTTGGACAACTCGGGCAAAGAGCCACATGGGCAGACGGTGGTATACCTGTGCTGTATTGTTCTGTGGGAATGGATGACAGATAAAGGTTAGCAGGTTCATCAAGGCTATTGTCTCCTGCTGCAATGTGTCCCATGCTATCTCTTCAGAAGCATAAAAGGAGAAGGGAATTCATCTCTTGTTTCCAAAGGAATCTTCAATCCTAACTAAAGCTTTAAGGCAGGTTATGTAGTGTGAATGGAGTCTGCAGACGAAGTCTCGACCCAAAACGTCACCCATTCCTTCTTTCCAGAAATGCTGCCTGTCCCGCTGAGTTACTCCAGCATTTTGTGTGTATGCAGTGTGAATGTTCACTACTCCAATAATGACATTCTGTCTTGCAGGTATGAGGTTCTGCAGTTTTGTTGGCTAGCCCCAGAGAAGAGGCCAACAGCAGAGGAGATTCACAGACTGTTAACTTACCTCCGCATGCAGAGCCAGAAGGAATGTGAAGATGACTTTGAAATAAGATGGAACGCACTAAAGTCCAGCAACAGCAATAGGCAAGCTACGGCAAACAACTCATCGTTTCCAATCCTGGAGCATTTTGTTGCCGACAGATTGAACCAGGAAATGGACGATATCCTCACCGTTACCGAAACTAGTAAAGGGCTAAATTTTGAGTATGTCTGGGAGACTGCTAAACTTGACCATTTTGAAGAACATGTTCAGGGAAACGATGGAGCAAAGGTCAACTATCAGAGCATTTTCTACCCCACAGTTGCTTTCGAGAAAAGTGGTTTCTCGGTCGTCCACACACATTCAGATGATAAAATTGCTAGAAAAGAGGAAAGTGGAAGCCCACTTTTATCAGGGATTGTGCCTGTATTTGATACCCATTATCCTTCTATTGGAAATGAGTACTATATACAGTTGGAGGAACAAGGTGAAACTAACGTGGGTGTTGATGAAAATTCAAGCTATCCCAACGAGGGAGCTTTCCAGAACAAGGATTCCCAGTCCTTTGTTATTCTCGGAGACTCTGGAGATGATTTGAGTACAGATGTTGATTTCTTCCTACACTCCAATCAAGACTTGCACAAGTCTGAAGTAAGCGAGGCATTGTTTAGTTCCTGCACTTCTAGTTACGCTGAAAGCCCTCGCCACAATGATATCTTTTATGATCACAAGCTGGAGGAGATGCCTTTTAACAAAGGAATCTTGAACACTGATGAAATCATCATGCTGGATCTGCCTGAGCTCACGGACACTAAAAGGATAAATGCATCTGGTCTAATTTTAAACAAAGAAACTCCCATGGAGTCGCTAATCCATCAGTCTCTGCCGCTTGATTTGAATGCTTCCAGCCCCATTTTGGACGAAAAACCAGACTTAATTTACAACAAAAGCATCAATAATGACGGCAGGTCGGGATTGTTCCAATCCGAGAAATTACCTTCTAACTTTTTTCTTAAAGAAAATAGACTTTTACAGGACTCTTCACCCAAAGGTGATGCTGGCAATGATGCAGGAAATGATGAAGGAGGTTCACTGAATAACTTTGCTTTATTGGATATGAACGTTGCCTGCATTACTTCGCCCATCAGTGCTAACAGTCCAAAAGACCCAGGGTTAACTGATCAGAGTAAGCAATTAACCAGTGCTCAACTGCATGGAATTGCCTGCAATGTTACTGACCAAGTGTATCCACAGAGTGGATCAGTTCAGATTCCAGCAGACAGCAAAAGGGCGCCGTGCATTTTATTGGATGACGATAAATTCACTTGTGAAGAAAGGCAAGTTAAACAGGAGTTAGATGAAGGGTTTTTAATGTATGATAACTCAGGGTTAGGATGTAACACTACTGAAGGACGCATTTTCCAATGCGCTTCCACTTTGCCTCAAGCACACTGCCAAGGGACTGCTCAGTGCAGTGAAAGTGCCGCTGCTAGCATGTGCAATAATGCCAAAATGCACCACCTCGCTGAAAGTGAAACAGTGGAAGGAAATGCAACCGAAGTCAGAGTAACAGAATTGGCAAAGCAAATTGAAGCTTCAGATGTTGAATCTATAGCGCCGGCGCACAACGCAGTCAACACAGATAGAGATATCTTGCGCCACTGCGTGCAAGACACCAGTATATTAGCTGGACCCTTGTCCGAGCTCACCTTAAAAACATTAGCAACCACTTCCCCTTCTGAAACCTCAAGTGATTCTGAAACTGTTGAATCATTGACTTCAAACAAATATATTTGTTCAGAGATTTCTAAAATGCAGGACACTGTTCCCTTGTCTGAAACTCCTTGTGGGTCCAAAAGTGTTGAATTGTTAGCCCCCAATCATTCTGGGGACACTTCAGTAGACACTTTAGAATCTTTGGAGATGACTGATGTGGATGAACCCTTCTCCTATAGCTTTGTAAATACAAAATCAATGGATTCTGTGCCTTGCTCGGATTTATCAAGTCAAGTTAGCCCTGTAGAAGAAGAGGTTGCATCGGTCATGCATCCCAGTTCAGAACAATCTACAGGTACACCAGATTCATTGGATTCGCTCGAGATGCATGGGGTGATAGAGACTTTAGAAACGCAAAATACAGTTTCTCAGAAGTTAAAGCCGCCTCAGAAACAGCCTGACAGTGGCTATGAAACTGAAAATATAGAATCGCCTGAATGGTCTTCTCAATTGTACAGCGCAAATGCACCTCCCACCTCTACTGATCGAAATGCTTCCAGTGACGAGTTACCTAATACTTTCCCTTCAAATCCACTTATTATTATTTCCAAGGAGGAAACTCTTCCAGATGTAGAAATCGTTGATGTAGATGCTTCCAAGGAAGCCTCAAATATGTTGAGTAACGGTAACCAAAATTCCCACCGAGACTCTGCTTATTTCTCGGATAATGATTCTGAACCAGAGAAAAGAGCAGATTGCGATATTACCCAGAGTGCAAATGAAGAAAATGATCTTAAGAACGGGGTTGATTTTGAAATTGTTATTCGTCACGGTGACAATGTCACAACAACTTCTGATTTCCTTGACGCACAACCGGATATCTTAGGGGAAATCTCGGGCGACAAGAGTAAGTTGCCGCCATCGTACAGCTCGGGCCAAGGTGAATTTCCAAATAACTTTCAAAGTGGAAGCCCAGGCAACTTCATGAAGATAAACACCGATGCAAAATCTGAGAGTTTGGATGTGTTGAGGGCAGTTGACATTGATGAATCGGGATCGGAGATTTTGTGCAGCACTGCCGATAGTAGCAATCCGTTTTCTGAAGATATGAAGGAAGACTTTGAAATAATTGTTGAGAAGGACATTAAGAAACCGTTGTCAAGAGGTAATGAAGGAGTTAGATTGAAGGAGCCAGACATTGAAGGCCGGTACCTTGGCAGATTAGATGCATCTGAACTCTTTAACCTTTCCGAAGAACAAGATGGGATGGAGGCTGATGAAGAAGATGAAAACAGTGATGATTCTGAGGACGAGTACAAAGGCTATTCTCTCAATAGTCCCAGTTCGGAGAGTGAAGATGATGCAGTGCACCCAGTGCCAATAGTGGTGACTGAGAATGATGACGGGAAAGCTCTGAAGAGTTTGTTGAAAGACTTTAGCCGCAGGCCCTCTGAATCCCTGGAAACAGACCCGAGAACGAAGCAATTGAAGAAGATAGTATCGTTTTTCGGCGATGTCACAGTCTTCTTGTTTGATCAGGTAAGCAATTAGTAAACTAATTAGCAATTAGTAACAATTCAAAAGAAAAAAAAGTTTGATAAAAATTTCAGCAGTCCAGGCAGCATCTGTGGAACAAAAATCAGAGCTGACATTGTCAGGCAGATGAAGAACGGTCAGGCAGCATTATTAAGGCTGATAGTCATAAGAGTAATACGGCACGGAAACAGGCCATTCATCCCACCTCGAACATGCTGACCAAGATTCCCCATTGGCCTAAATTTGGCCCATATCCCTCAAAAGCTTTCCTATCTATATACCTGTCCAAGTGTCTTGTTATAGTGCCTGCCTCAACTACCTCCTCTGGCAGTTCATTCCATATATCCACTACCCCCTGAGTAAAAATGTTACCCCTCAGGTTCCTATTAAATCTTTCTCCTCTCACCTTAAACCTATGTCCTCTGGTTCTTGATTTTCCCCTCCCCTGGGTAAAAGGCTCTGTGCATTCACCATATCTATTCCCATTGTGATTTTATAGAGAGTTCTGTGCAGGGTCTTTGACCAGAGATATTAACTCTTCATGAGATGCTGTTTGACTGGCTGAGTGTTTCCAGTATATTTTTATTTCAGTCTTAAGGCAGCAACACTTGTTGATAATGTTTGGTTCTATCCTCCCTTGACCATTGCTATTGCAGAATAATTAACTTGCTCCACAATTTCCTTGCGAATAATAATCAGTGGCAGGCAAGTGATTGAGCAGTTATTCTTGCATTCGAGATTTAAGATTTAATTTCCTTAAATTTTGATCTAGGTGACTAATTGGCTTAAAGGTTCCCGGCATAAAACTGGCAGAACCAGCAGATTTTAAAGTCAAGTGCCCTCCTGAACAAAGAGGTACTTGGTGCCTCAGCAGGTTTAGGTTTAGAGGTGGATAAATCCTCAGGACTGGATGATTTATCCTAGGCTGATTTGGGAAGCAAGAAAGATTGCTGGAGCTCTGGCTGAGATTTTAAAATCTTCACTGGGTAACAGGTGACTGGAAGACCGCAAATGTGCAAGGAATGCAGTAGGAAAAAAGCCTGATTATTATAGACCTGAGGCATCCGTGAACTATAGACATCAGTGGTCAGGAAGATACTGGGAAAAATGGTGAAAGTATAAATGATCATTTGGAAATGCAGGGACTAGTCAGAGAAAGCCGAGGGCAGATCCTCTCTGACCAAATTGAATTATTTGAAGAGTTAACAACGTGTACTGATGAGGGAGGGCAGTAGATGTGATATCTGAACTTTATTAAAGCCTTTGATCAGGTCCAACTTGGGAGATTGATTCAAACGGTTAAGGTCCATTGTATCCGGGGCAAGTTGGCAAATACTGGCAAAACTGGGTTGGCAATAGATGACAAAGGTTGATAGTAGAGGGTTGTTTATACAATTGTGTCCACAAGGGACGTGTGCTGGAACCCTTGTAGTTTGTAATATTCATGAATGACTTGGGTATGGATATGGGAGGCAAGATTAGTACGCTTGTGGATGATCCGAGGATTTGTGGGGTTGATGATGTAGTGGAAGGCAGCCTTGGGCTGTGGGGTGATATCAATGTATTAGTAAAATGGGCTGAAAAATGGCAGATGGAGTTCAATCCAGGCAAATGTGAAGTGATGCACTTGGGGAGAAGGAATGAAGAGAGGGCATACACTGTGTGTGATACTCAGATTTTCAAGGATCTACGGACTTGATCTCTGCAACAGTGGAACTACAGAAGTCAAGTCCGTTGATCCTCGGAGATGATTATGTAGGTAGACAACAAGATTAGAAGACGTATGCGACACTGGTCAATTTGAGTTTAGTTTATTGTCAAGTGTACAGAGGTACAGTGAAAAGCTTTTGCACGATAACTGGTCAGTGGAAAGACAATACTTGATATCAACCGAACCATCCACTGTGTACAGATTCATGATAAAGGAAATGTGAATAATGTTTAGTGCAAGATAAAGTCCTGTAAATTCTGAGGGTCTCCAATGAGATAGATAGTCGCTCAGGACCGCTCTCTCGTTGTTGGTAGGATGGTTCAGTTACTTGATAACAGCTGGGAAGAAACTGTCCCTGAATCTGGAGCTGTGCGCTTTCACACTTCTGTACCTTTTGCCCATTGGGAGACACAACGGAGAGGGTGCGACTCATCCTTGATTATGCTGGTGGCCTTGCCGTGGCAACGTGAGGTGTAAATAGAGTCAATGGAAGGGAGGTTGGTTTGTGTGATGGTCCAGGCTGCTTGCACAATTCTCTGCAATTTCTTGCGGTCTTTGATAAAGCTGTTCCCATACCATGCCGTAATGTATCCCGATAAAATGCTTTCTACGGCGCATCTGTAGAAGTTACTGAGAGTTGTAGGGGACATGCCGAACATCCTAACCCTTCTAAGGAAGTAGAGGTGTTGGTGTGCTTTCTTGGCCATTGCTTTAATCGGGGTGGTCCAGGACAAAGTCAAGGCTTTGAATACAGGAGTAGGGTGGTCATTGCCATTCTTATAAACTTTACCTTTCTTTCAATAACTGCAATTGTTTATTCCTTGGCTTTTAGGAGACCCCTACCAAAGAATTGGGAGAGCATTCAGCAGCAGAAAACAGTTTGGTATCTGACAGTGGCAGCCCTGTCACACTAACTGGACCCCATTCCAGGATCTCGAACTCTGAGAGTTCCACTGATGAAGAAGGTGGGTGCTCCATTCCACGACATCATTAAATGCTCAATTCACGGAAATGAAGTTAGGAACAGTCTAAGTGAGAGATGGCAAAGGGTTTATTTTCTTTTGCTAAAATAATCACTGGGCATAGATTTATGATAAAATTTAGAAAAAATAAGAACCGAGGTAAATTTTTACACGAAAGGCTGAAACACAATCTATAAATTAACTAATTATAATTCTCAGAAAATGCAACATCTGTGAAGATTAATTTTGTTTTTATTAAACCGTTTAATATAAACAAAATTCATCGTCACAGATGTTGCATTTTCTGAGAATTGTAGTTAGTTAATTTATAGATTGCGTTTATTAATCTTTATAGCACAGCTCATTTTGTCAAATTCAAGGATACTCAATCTATAGATAGTCAATCTTACTTTAGATTTTAGAGATAAAGCACAGAAATAGGCCCTTTGGCCCACCAAGTGTGGGACGATCAGTGATCACCCTGTACGTTAACACTACCCTACACACACGGGATAATTTTACACCTTACTGAAGTCAGCTAACCTACAAACCACATCTTTGGAATGTGGGAAGAAACCGGAGAAAACCCATGTGGTAACAAGAACGATCAAACTCCGTACAGACATCAGCAGTAGTCAGGCAGCAACTCTAGCACTGTGCCACCGTGCCACCCCTGCTGTTTAGGCTGGTTTGCCTGATAGACTTGCATACTCTCATATAATAAAGTTAACACTGCGACCTTCCTAAATCAAAGTTGTTTTCATATTTCACTCATCCACAATCAACCATTTGATTGTTTATTTCACGTAGAAATTAAAGTTTGGTATGTTCAATCTTGCAATCTGAATCAGTAAAAACTGTACAATATGAAAATTATTTTGGCTTCATAGCAACTTTATATGTATTAATATGATTCAAATTTTTGCTTTTTAAATATTGTTTTAGAAAATAAATTGCTACTGTTTTCGTAAAAATGGCAGCCAAGTTGCAGAGTCACACAGCATGGAAACAGGCCCTCCAGCCTAAGCTTTTCATGCAGCCCAAGATGCCCATCTAAGATGATTTAGATTTGATAGAATTTATTTGCCACACAACCAGGGTCGGTGGAATTTGGGTTGTCAGCAGCAGTACAATAATAAAGAACACACAGCCACAATAAAAATGTAACACAAATATCCACCACAGCATTCATCACTGTGGTGGAAGGCACAAAATTTGGCCAGTCCTCCTCCATTTCCCCCCCCCCGTGGACAGGACCAGAGTCCAGAGTCAGTCCAGGATCGGCTCTTCCTCACCGGAGACCGCGGCTTTAAGTTGGTGTAGGCCGCAGACCGGCGGTCGAGATTAAAAGTCTCTGCCGCAGCCAGAAGCACCGTAGACTGCAGGGCCGGCGGTCGAAGCTCCCCTCCAGGGATGATGTTAAGTTCACGCCGGGCCCGCGGTAGAAGTTGGCCGCGGGCCGGCAGTGGTGGCTTCTTCTCACCCCCCCCCCCCGGGTCCCCCACGAGGGATCCCGGGCTGTAGACGCCGCACCAGCTGGGACTCTGCAGACCGCGGCTTCAGGCTGCCGGCTGCCGCGGGCTTGCGAAACCGAGCGCTCCCCTCCGGCGAGCCCCAGCGAGGGCTCACCCGCTCCACGCCGAGAGTCCACGCTGCGCCCGCCGCTGAAGTCCCGGGCGCGTCTCCGTGGAAAGGCCGCGCCGATCCTTGATGTTAGGCCACGGGGGAGGCGACCTGGAAAAAGTCGCCTCTCCATGGAGGAGGCGACCAAAGCGGTTTCCCCCTTACCCCCCCACACCCACCCCCCACACAAAACACACCGAGGAACATCAAAAACATACTTTAAAACATACTAAAAAATAAAAAAAAGTTGAAAAAACTAACGCACTGCTGACATGGCTGCTGCCAGAGCAGCGCCCCCTACGAAGTTTAATCTAATTTAAGCTAATTCTATTTGCCTGCATTTGACCAATATCTTAAGCCTTTCCTGTTCATGTACTTGTTCAAGTTGTCTTTCAAATGTTGTTATTTGTACTTGCCTCAAACACTGTTTCTGGCAGCTCATTCCATGTACATGTGTGAGAAAGTTACTCCTAGGTTCATATTAAACCTTTCCCCTCTCACCTTAAAACTATGCCCTCTAGTTCTTGATTCCCCAACCCTGGGGAAGAAAGACTATCCACCTATCTATGCCCCACATGAATGTATACATCTCTATACGATCATCCTATGGCTCCAATTGATAAAGTCCTGGCCTACCCATCCTTTCCTTATAACTCATTCCCTAGAATCCTGGCAACATCCTCAGAAATCCTTTCTGCACTCTTTCAATGGCATCTTTCCAATAGCCAGGTGACCAAAACCTAATAATCCAAATGTGTCATCACCAACTCCAACAATATAACATCCCAACCTTTATACTCATTGGTGATACAAGATAATGCAGATGCTCGAGCACAAAAAGAAACTGTTGGAACAACTCAGCAGATCAGGCAGCAACTGTGGAGGGAAATGAACAGAGAACATTTCCTGGGCTTTTATTGTTAAACTACCCTTTCCACTGATCAGATATTTTCAATTATTAGACAATAGACAATAGGTGCAGGAGTAGGCCATTTGACCCTTCGAGCCAGCATCGCCATTCAATGTGATTATGGCTAATCAGTACCCAATCAGTACCCCGTTCCTGCCTTCTCCCCATATCCCCTGACTCCGCCATTTTTAAGAGCCCTATCTAGCTCTCTTTTGAAAGCATCCAGTGAACCTGCCTCCACCGCCCTCTGAGGCAGAGAATTCCAGACTCACCACTCTCTGTGAGAAAAAGTGTTTCCTCATCTCCGTTCTAAATGACTTACTCCTTATTCTTAACCTGTGGCCCCTGGTTCTGGACTCCCCCAACACCGGGAACATTTTTCTTGCCTCTAGCGTGTCCAAGCCCTTAACAATCTTATATGTTTCAATGAGATTCCCTCTCATCTTTCTAAACTCCAGAGTGTACAAGCTCAGCTGCTCCATTCTCTCAGCATATGACAGTCCCGCCATCCCGGGAATTAACCTTGTAAACCTACGCTGCACTCCCTCAATAGCAAGAATGTCCTTCCTCAAATTAGGGGACCAAAACTGCACACAATACTCCAGGTGTGGTCTCACTAGGGCTCTATACAACTGCAGAAGGATCTCTTTGCCCCTATATTCGATTCCTCTTGTTATAAAGGCCAACATACCATTTGCTTTCTTCACTGCCTGCTGTACCTGCATGCTTACTTTCATAGACTGATGTACAAGGACCCCCAGATACCGTTGCACTTCCCCTTTTCCCAACTTGACGCCATTTAGATAGTAATCTGCCTTCATGTTTTTGCTACCAAAGTGGATAACCTCACATTTAGCCGCATTAAACTTCATCTGCCACGCATCTGCCCACTCCCCCAACCTGTCCAAGTCGCCCTGCATTCTCATCGGATCCTCCTCACAGTTCACACTGCCATCCAGCTTTGTGTCAATTGCAAATTTGCTAATGTTACTTTGAATTCCTTCATCCAAATAATTGATGTATATTGTAAATAGCTGCAGTCCCAGCACCGAGCCTTGCGGTACCCCACTAGTCACTGCCTGCCATTCTGAAAGGGACCCGTTAATCCCTACTCTTTGTTTCCTGTCTGCCAACCACTTCTCTATCCATGTTAGCACTCTACCCCCAATACCATGTGCCCTAATTTTGCCCACTAATCTCCTATGTGGGACCTTATCAAATGCTTTCTGAAAGTCCAGGTACACTACATCCACTGGCTCTCCCTTGTCCATTTTCCTAGTTACATCTTCAAAAAAATCCCAGAAGATTAGTCAAGCATGATTTCCCCTTCGTAAATCCATGCTGACTCGGACCGATCCTGTTACTGCTATCCAAATGTGCAGCTATCTCATCTTTTATAATTGACTCCAGCATCTTCCCCACCACCGATACCAGGCTAACTGGTCTATAGTTCCCTGTTTTCTCTCTCCCACCTTTCTTAAAAAGTGGGATAACATTAGCTACCCTCCAATCCACAGGAACTGATCCTGAGTCTATAGAACATTGGAAAATTATCACCAATGCATCCACAATTTCTAGAGCCACTTCCTTAAGTACCCTGGGATGCAGACCATCACTGAGTTGGATGATCAGCCATGATCATATTGAATGGCGGTGCAGGCTCGAAGGGCCGAATGGCCTACTCCTGCACCTATTTTCTATGTTTTATTGTCTCTTTTTGAAATCAAGTGAACATAAACTAATTTTACTCTACTGCACAATACTGACAGACTCTGTTGCATTCAAACATTAATTTCCTATAAAGTATATACACGGCTTCTAAATTCTAGTCTTTACATAATTTCTTACGTTAATCCATCAATTTTCTTCATTTTGATTCTGAGTTAATTGTATTATCCCTCTGAATGTTAACGGCTACGGCAGCTTTAAGCATTGCAGCCAAAACGCGTTGAGATTTCTGCAATTGATTTGTCTTGTTGATGAAAAATGGGGTCAATGGAAGATTTTGTTTAAGTCGATACAAAGAACTGCAGAAGCTGGTCTGCAAAAAAAGACACCATGTTGGAGTAACTCAGCGGGTTCAGACAGAACTCTGGAGAAACTGGATGGGGAATATTTCGGGTCGGGGCCCTTCAAACAATATTTTGGGGTATTTCATGATACTTAAAGACTTTAATGTTTGTAATGCTTTTCACACTAGGTGATGAAAGTTCTTTACAACTCAGGAAGTGATTTCTTAATGTGAAAAGCAGAGTCCCTAGGAGATTTCAATATGATCACTTAGATTAAAGAATTCAGATCAGTTTAAGGGAAAGTGTGATAATCCATTGATCGCCCCACTCCCATAGAATTCCATTTGCGGAGAGCATCCCTATTTATTGCTTCCTATAATTATATTTTTCAACTGACAACAAATATTGGCATACTTTTGAAAATATCCTGGTTGTAACATAATGCTTTCCTTTTTTCAGGTGGTGGTTTTGAATGGGATGATGATTTCTCCGTATCCTCTTCAGAGTCCTCATTTATCTCGCAAACAGCAAACCGACTTGCCTCCCTAAAACGGTCTTCGTCCCCTGCTTCCAGATATTTCTCACCTCCACCGTCCTCTCGGACATTGGAGCAAAATTGGACAGATACATCGTCGTCATATTCTAGATTTTCTATCTCTCCTTCCAACATTGCAAACTTCTCTTTGACTCACCTTACGGATTCCGATATGGAGCAAGGAGGTATGTCGTCCTCACTGTTATTCTTATAGACCACTTCTTTGGGAAGTCAAAATCTGGGTGAAAACAAGGTATTGTTTCAGTTAGCAAAACTGTGAGGGTAGAGGGGCGGTGGCCAGTATGATGAGGAGTTCTTAAAACTGCCCTTTTCAGAGTAAGTATTACCTGCCCTTTTATGGATTACAGCGCTCGGGGAAATGATTGGTTAGGAGACGGCTTCAAGTCATGTATCTGGGCATGATGGGAAAGGATCTTAATGGCACAAAATAGTTACTCTGGAGCAAGCATTGTGTATGTGAGCAGAGGACAACTTATCCAGCTCTGAATAGTAAAGTATAGATATCTCTAGATTGGAATTTTGACTAACGTCCTTTGGGAGTTAATGTTTTTAAATATTATTCGCACTGACACCAACCACTGCCCTTATCCAGGAGTTATTTTCACTAGCTCTTGTTAGTTTTCAGAAAGAAGTTTTCATTGGTCTTCCGCATCATTTAGGTGGGCTGGTCACCAATTGTATTAACTCATGCCCTTGAGGTTGGCAGCGGGAGGTGCCCCCGGGGAACAAGGGCAAGAAGAGGGACGTCAATCCAGACATCTAAGGAAGGTGATGGCTGGAGGCCCGTAGCTGTCTGGGGATCGCCTGTAACTGAACTCATTACAGCTGGAGCGTAGACGTGACTGAAAAATGGCACCAAAACTTGCACACAGGATCAGTGGAGTATTTCTGTACACTTGCTGATCGGGGATGTGCTTGGGTATGGCAATACTCTACTGGATTGTTTGTAAGAAAATAATTTCACTTGAGTTGCATTTTGCATATGTGGCTATAAAAGCACCATTGAGATTCAGATGGGCTAGGCACTCACAACTTCACAAGTCTTTAGACTCGATACAGTGCAGAAACAGGCACTTTGGCCCACCAAGTCCACGCCGACCAGCGATCACCCCGTACACTAACACTGTCCTGCACACTAGTGATAATTTACGATTTTACCAAACCCGATTAACCTACAAATCTGTACATCTTTGGTGTGTGGAAGGAAACCGGACCACCCTGAGAAAACCTACACGGTCACAGGGAGAATGTACAAACTCCCTACAGACAGCACCAGTAGTCAAGATTGAACCCGGGTCTCTAGTGTTGTAAGGCAGCAACACTACTGATGCACCACTGTTTGTCACTGTGTCGCCAACGCTGACAAAATAAAGTATTTGAAAGATTTGAGAGGTATGGTAGTTAAAGGAAAGCCTCCTTTTTTAGTCACAATCACCTAGCAATGTTAGGATGCAGTTTTATTCGAGATGATGCAGGCCAGAGACAAATTTGCCTGCTAATGAATCCCATTTAGTATTGGGGTAACGAGTCACTGCAAACGCTGGAATCTTGAGAAAACACAGTGCTGGCGTAACTCAGCAGGTCAGGCAGTATCTCTGGAGGACATGGATAGGCATTGTTTCCTGGTCGGGACTCTTCATTTAGATAGAGTAGAGGGGCGGTGGCCAGTATGATGAAGAGAGGGGAAGAGGTGGGACAAGAGGTGGTATTTGTTTATTATTGCCTTTCCTTTGTATCCAGATACAATGAAAACTTTGTTTTGCTACCCAGGTAAGACGTGTACAATCAAACCAGGCAGAATATTGTGCTGCAACAATGGAGAAGTTTGAATTTCATCTATTGAGTTTTTCATATACAATCTATTAATTCTTCACCACCTTTAAAATCTGACAAGTGTAGGCACACTGAAATTGTGTTGTCAATTTAACACAGCCGCCTTAAGTTTCTTTTTCTATGTGGTCTTTTATATCTACCTGACATGACCTGTTTATTGTGAAAGCTCGTGCCGAATGTATTAAATCAAGGCAGTTCTGCCCCCAAAAAATATTTCCAGAAGTATCATATGAAGTGAATGAGTCAGGTTTAAATGGTATCAGCAAACAGTTATTATGGATCAGGAGACACACAGGAAGCACATCTGTTGCTAGACTAAGTGTAACAGCTGTTTTCAGCTTAATGCGTCATTGTGAATTTGGAGTCAAGTTGTGAAATTGACATTCAATTAGCAGGTGCCTGTGTATAGCACCTGCGTTTGTCTTCACTGTCATAAAGGAAAGTGGTGGGCAGCTTCCCTCTCATTGCCATCTGAATCGTTTGAGTGGCTTGCTCCCCTGGATATGCTTCATATACATTGCATTGGGCTTTCATTAACTACAAATGATATGGTCATGGCTTTAATTTATCTTGAATTATATAAAACAATGTAAAGAAAACAATGCCAAAGAAAACAAAGCATGCTACCTGCCCTTGGTGAAATGTTAGACTTGGTATCTCACCAAATACAGGGGGAACACAAATACTTCAATTTGCATTTAGTTTAGTGGACATATAGAAACAAAGAACTGCAGATACTCATTAATACACAAAAGGACACAAAGTCCTGGAGTAACTCAACAGGTCGGGCCACATCTCCGGAGAAAATGGATAGGTGACATTTTGGGTCGAGACCCTTCAGCCTGAAAATATGTCCTGGCTCCAAACAGATTCTTGATTATTAAGAGTGTCAGGGATTATGGGGAGAAGGCAGGAGAATGTGGTTGAGAGGGAAAGATAGATCAGCCATGATTGAATGCAGGAGTAGTCTTTATGGGTGAATGGCCTAATTCTGCTCCTCTGACATATAAACATCAACTTACGAACTTATGAACTATTCATGTTCTCCACGATGCTGCCTGACCCACTGAGTTACTCCAGCACTTTGTGCCTTTTCTGTAAACTAGCTTCTGCAGTACCTTGTGTCTTCCATTGAAAGATGTTAATTTACTAAGTAAATCTTACATCCATTATTCTGAAGTTTCTAGGTCTTCAGAGCAGGAAGAATCTGAGTAATTAAACCCATCGGAAATGGAGCAGGTGCAGAACTTGAGATAAATGTACTCTTGTGGCCTTGATAGATGTTATTTTAACGGCAGTGCATCCACAAGTGCAGGTTAAATGCTCTGGCTACATGTGGAACTTAATAAGTTGTTATATTGAGTTGAACGCTGTTGCTGTCATTGTGTATTTAGCTTTCTCCGGGCCATCTACTCATTGCTCCCTCATCCATAAAATAGTGCAGGAGATGAACAGGCCCTTCGGCCCGCAGTGTCTGTACCGAACTTTATCAACACCAACTCTTAACTGCCTCCACATAATCAATATCCTTGTATTCGCTGGATATGCATATTCAAAACAAAACTAATACACCAGTTACACCAGATAGAGTGATGAAGGTGGTGTACAGCATACCTGCCTTCGGTTGACATCCCAATTTCAGTTGTATGCAACTTTGGCTGTCACATATGTGCTGTTCTGATTACCACATTAGGTGGTTGTAAAGACTTTGAAGAGGGTGCAGAAAGGGTTATCGGGTTGTTGCCTGGACTACAATGTATTACCCATTAGGAGAGGTTGGCTTGTTTTCTCAGGAGCATCCGAGGCTGAGGGAAATCTGATTAAAATTAAGTGTGGCATAGATAGGATAGAGAGGGTATTTTTTCCCGGGGAGGAAATGTCCTATACTGGATTGCAAAGCTTTAAAGTGACGGGAAAAGTTTAAAGGAGATTTACAAGACGAGTTTTATTTTACAATGAGTGGTGGGTGCTTGGAACGCATTGCCAGGGAAAGTGGTAGAGCAAACTATGTCTGTGGAGTGTGGGAGAAAACCAGAACACCCAGAGAAAACATATGCGGTCACAGGGAGAATGTGCAAACTCTGTGCAGACCGCACCTGTAGTCAGGATAGAACCAGGGTCTCTGGTGCTTTAAGGCAGCAAGTAAGGCACCACTGCGCCACCGTGCCGGCCTATTAGATGTTCTTTAATGCCACCTTTTCTTCATGGGACAGATGCGTGTGGGATCACGCCATGCTGCAGAGACTTTAATGAAGGAGTGTAGACTGGTGCTTTGTGCTTTATTGAGGTGTCATTAAACTGGAGGCTCATCTGATGCTCAGCTGGATGAGAGATCCAGTGGCATTATTTCTGAAAATAATTTTCCACGGGGTCCTGGCCAATATATATCACTGGGAGATGATGATATATGGCTGTGCATTGTAAAGTGCAGCCTGTTGTCGACTAAATTATTCATAAAATGCATTGACAAACCTAAACAAATGGATATGCAAGATGATAATAAAAGCAAATGTATTATTTCCTGTAGTAATAAATTGCAGGTATTTTAAAACCTATATAGCGTGTTTGTAGCAGGGTTGAAGAGATCAAAGCTGTAAAAAAACCAAAAAAAAACCCACAAGTTGCTGGAGTAACTCTGGGTCAGGCAGCATCTCTGGAAAACATGTATAGGTAATGTTTCAAGTTGGGACCTTTCTTCAGTAGGATTCTGGTGGGGGAGGGAAGAGAGCTGGGTTAGGATAAAGCCTGGCTTTTTTTGAAGAAGGGTCCCAATGTGAAACATCACCCATCCATGTTCTCCAGAGATGCTACCTGACCCACTGATTTACTCCCAATGTTTTATGTCATTTTGTTTGGAAACTATCATCTGCAGTTCCTTGTTAACTGGGAGAAAAAGATTTTGGTGAACACAGGTCGGTATGCAAAGGGCATTTCTTTAGGATAACTGGCAAAAAAATAACCGGGGAACATGATCCTTTCTGCGGTAAGCTTTGGATTGCAAGAGCAATGGCAAGATAATGTTCACAAGGCAATTGATTAAACATTTGAAGTAGCATATGGGAAAGAGCTGGGGCAGGTCTGGCAGACGAGAAGGGCCTCCTGTGCTTTGCGATTCTCATAAAGGTGACTTTCTATTGAGGTGAACACAGGTGTGTACATTGGGCATTCAGAAGGCTAAATTTGTAGCTGTACAGCTAACACCTAGTTCTGCTTATCAAGACAATGTGACATTGGAACCAATGCGAACGGAACACATGCACGGGTGTGAGCGTAGCAGCTGTGCAGTAGGAACAGAGCCAAACACCCGCCTCAGAATCTCCTTGTCAATTTAAATTTCATTATCAAAGGCAAACTAGGGCTATTTACCCACTTTTTTCAACAAAAAAGCAGAGCGTGTGTCAACTTTTGTAGATTTTCATAACATCCAATTCTGCCAGTAACATCAAAACCAGTGTGGAAACAGACCCACCGATTCCGCGCCAAGTAGCGATCCCCGCACACTAGCACTATCCACTCAGGACAATTTACCAAAGGAAATTAACCTACAAACCTGTATGTCTTTGGAGTGTGGGATGAAACCGGAGCACCCGGAGAAAACCCACACTGGTCGTAGGGAGAACGTACAAACTCCGTACAGACAACACCTGTAGTCGGGTTCGAACCCGGGTGTATGGTGCTGTTAGACAGTAGCTCGACTGCTGCGCCACTACGTACGTCATGTATAGGTTTTTTGTTGAGTGGATAGCAAACGACAAAAATGCTGTACGTTAGTATACGTGACAATAATAAATAAATTTACACGGTTTAGTTATTACAACATTTAGGACTATTTTCCCCATTTACTTGCTAGTAAATCTGATTTGTGTTGATCTTTTCACCTACTGCTAAGATCTGATGGGTGGTGTGTAAAACCCTAAACTTTATCAGACTAGACACCGCAACTTTCATTAATTCCCTTGGAGACAGCAAGCTTGATGCCATGTTACATTAGCTACCTTACATCTTTACTCATTTCAATGCATGTTTTTCACTGACGTTGAAGGACTTAAGTGCTTTACCGCAGTTTTTCCCTTCCCTGATGTACTCCTCCGTGTCATAAAGCTCAGGAAACTTTGCTGAGAGGCATATTTAGAACATCTAGATCGGTAATGCAAGAAATGTGGAGATTAACGATTGGGAAGATTAAATAATCTGAAGCGATGGTTTAGTCCATCAAGTAATGGTTTAAAAGGCACATATATTCTCCTGGGATGGTGATTAACACGAGGGAAAAGAATAACATTAATGCGGCATACAACAAAGTTCTTTGTGGTCGATGAAGTACTATTGAAAGAGGGTCACTCTTGTTTTAGTTTTTAGTTTTGGAGATACAGCACGGAACCAGGTCCATCGACCCACTGAGTCCACATCGACCATCGGTCATCTATTCACACTAATTCTATGTTATCGCACTTTCTCATCCACTCCGTACACATTGGGGCCAATTTACAATTTACGAGGGCCAATTAGCCTGCAAACCCGCATGTCCTTGAGATGTTGGAAGGAACCAGAGCACCCGGAGGAAACCCATGTGGTCACAGGGGGATCTTGTAAACTCCACACAGGCAGCCCCCAAAGTCAGATTCGAACCCGGGTCTTTGGCACTGTGAGGCAGCACTGCTGAAAGAAAGGAATTGCTTGATCTTCCTAAAGCTTGCAGATTGTATGCAATGTTTGATAGCAAACTTTCAAAGCAGTGAGAATAATTAACGGCCACTTGCCTATCAGTGAAGCTTTGTACTGTTGTAATTTTAAGTGTTGTTTTCTTTCTCTCTGTTTCTAGGAAGCAGCGAAGATGGAGAAAAGGACTGAATGACAACTGCGAAGGAAGGTGCTTTGATTTTTTTTTCCTCCACTGTATCTGAACGTCTGACAGACCAAGCCAGCTCAGATTTACAGTAAGATGGATAAATCAACCAAATGCTTTCCACAAAATTGAAATGGGTCTGTGCACAAAAAGGGATAACATGGTTGTATTTCTATCCATGTTCTACTAAAAGTTTGTTCTGGCTGGACAGTGTTCAGTGTCACATCAGTGGAGGTCTGTGTTAAGACCTTGAACAAGCCATGGATACAACTCTTGGAAATCCCCTGTTGAATTCCTTGTAACTTTATGGATGGTTTCACTTTGGCAGACATAGGATTATTAACTATCCACTAATTTTTTTTTGTCCCAGTTAAAGTACTGTAATGAAGAATTGAAAAGAGATTTTACCTGCAGTTTTCTGTATAAAGTGTTGTATTTCAACCCGTAAACGCTTGCTTTTTGTTCCAGAGAAAAGGATGATCGATTTCATGATATACATCTAAGGTGCAATGAGGTTTGAAAATATGTTTTATTTCCGAATGTGCATTCTGTAAAATGCATCTGATGATTTTATGTTTCTCCGGTTATGTAGTTGAACTGCCTGTCACCGCAAAGGCAAATTTCCTATCCAATATGGCAGTCCTGGTTTCCAGTAGGAATATAAATGCAATGACCAAAAATTGTTTTGATAATTCAATTGGGTTCCGAACAGTGTCTCTTTAAGAATACCTCGTTTCAGATTGGGCCACAGGATATATGCACAGCAATAATAGATTGCAAAGTGTTTAAACTAGCCTGCCAACCACTGGATAAAGCCAGTGATGCAGCTGAACTATTCATACTTTCAACACTACTCATGCCCCCACACATGTGACAGGTATTTACCAATTGTTTTGTAAACCCTTAAAAAAATTTAAATAAAAATGTAAAAGTTCAGATATAACTTCACTGACTATTGTGGGACATATATTCCATAAGGTTGTTGAGGCCAGTGTGAGTTGTGTTTTCAGGCACTTTATAAAACAAATGATTACTTGGACCCACGTTGTAGCCCAGAGTCCTGAAGTGGTCACTTCTCGACTTGCCTGTGGCTCTCAGCAGATGGTACTGCTCTGTCTCTAGGACGTATCCACAACACACTAATATTGGAATTCAGAAATCGAAAGTTATTGCCTGAACAGTGATGTATAAGGTTGTTGTGCAGAATCAGGATTGTCTCACCAATCGAACAGTGACCTTCTAGGAGCAAACATTGCAGAGAAGATAGGAAAAGATTTGGCTTCCCAAGTGTAGCGTTGGGTGACTATTCAAAGGAATGAATCCCAGCTACCATTCAAATATATTGAGATCTTCAGTTATAAAGCATGTTTCATTTCAGTTTTTCTTCAGCTGCTTGTTTTTATTACTAAATGTGGAGATGTGCTCATCAATACCCGGGGGCCAGCAAGATTTGCTGGTACTTTATCCACATTGGCATAGGAAGCATTGGACAACTCTTATGGTCGAATCCGTCACCGCCGGTCCTGTAACTTGGTGTCCATGTTGCGCTGGGAGTTACTCCTTAGCAATTGTGAGCCCCTGACAGATAGTCTAGGTCCAAGGCTGCTTGTACTAACAGATTATTGTGTAGGATAATACCAGAAATAGTCCTCAGCTGTTTAGTTCAGTGTTTTTAAGTACATAAACAGTAACTGGTTTGGGAAACATTACATTTTGCACATGGAATGTTTTATTAATTGCTAAATGAACTTTTAAAATAAACCTTGAAAACTGGACATAGGAGCATTGCCCTGCAGCAGCGGGCTCTGGCATGGTTGCTGTGGTGATGCTTCATTCAGGGGAATGCATTCACTGCTCCCTTGACTAGTGATCCCGCCAGCTCCTTTGCACTTATTTGGATTGCTCCATCTGAAAATTTGCACCAGGTTAAAAATTCCCCTAGTTGTTAGGTTAGGTACTGATTGTAACTGGAATTAATTAGTGCCTCCACAATGCACAAACCACCTGTCATAATAGAACACCAGTTCTCTGTCCAAAATATACTTCCCTGCTGCAAATCATCCCGTTCTCATGCATTAATTCAAGGAAATAACATTTACAATCTATGAATGATTACTCGAATGTTGTGCTTGACATATTTAAAAGATCGCAGACGAACAACAAAATACAGTCTGTTGATTCTGTATTTGCATGTGGCTCCAGAACAGGATCTAGCCTTGTGGTGACCTTGTGGTTTGCTGAATGGCTGATTAGATGAGCTCAAACACTTTGTATTGGGACTGCAGGTGAGTCCTAACAAGTCGATCAGAAATGATGGAAAGATAGAAAGCATGGTATGAATACTGACTGGGAACTGCCTCTCACCAACTCCCATTACACAACCTGTACCTCCTCTGTTGCGAAAGAATACTCCACTACACTTGAGGTTACCAGTCAAATTCTAACCTAAAACGTGCAGTCTTTGCTGGTATTGCTAGCTGTGCAATATTTTAACCTTGCACACAATTCCTTTAATGATTGTTGGTAGTTGTGAGCTGCCATTAATAAAAGCAGCTCAAAGATAGTGTTTAGGTGGATAATGCTCTTCATTCTGTATTCTAATGCAAACTCATGTTCTCTCTTAGACACACAAAGCTGAAGTAACTCGGCGGTTCTGAGTTGAGATCCTCCAGCTTTTTGTGTCTATCTTTGGTGAAAACCAGCATCTGTAGTTCCTTCCTACACCTCATTTTCCCTCTTGGTTGCCGTATTTTCCCAGTGCTAGTCAATTGGTCTGTTGGCCGATTACTTGACAGATGTTTATGGAAATGGCAAAAAGTAATTTTCAAGAAAGAATGGTGTAACACTTTGAACGTCGCCTTCTCTGCTCAAAGCAGATAACGAACAAACCGGTCGGCCAAACTCCGGCAGGTGGATGTGCTTGAGCATTTCCCCCCGCCATAAGCAGTCTCTATATCCCGCCCAGCACACCGTGAAAGTTAGCGTTGCTTCCATGTCCCCGTTACCTTGTCAGGCTTGTCCAGAACTGTACAGCTGTTGGGCCATTTTGTTTATAACTGTACACTTAGTTCCTAACTCCAGCTGCACCGAATGTTTTCAGAGTTCAATGCTGAAGATAGCCTGCATAATCGCTATCATATTATAAAGCAAAGTGCAAATAATCAGCCTTGGTGTGCAGAAGGTGTTGCCATAGCACTGCACATATCTGAGACTTTTTAATCGATGAAACGTTTTGGCCAGTCCTGTAAATGTAAACCTTTGGAATGTGTTTCAATGATCGAAAACAGCATGTTCCTCGCAAAATATTTTTTCTTAGGGTTCATTCTTGAAGATAACTTGTAAATATTGAAGACTTCCTCCTCCCCACCTGTAATCCCTCCTTAAACCTAAAGTTGTGTATAGTATTTTTGTTCCCTGTAGCCTATTCTACCTTATTTTGAATAGAACTAAATTGTTGATGGAAATATCAGATCATTTTGTGCAATGCATTGCTTTATCTTGCACAGTTGAAGTGTAACTTAATGTTTGATGGTACTGGATGTATATAAATGTTTAATTTTGTCTGTAAATGGGAGATGATGTAACAAAGTCATAGGCACAAGGTTTTCTTTTGTAATTTAATAAAAAAGATATATGAAATTACTGATTACATATCACAGTTAATAAAGAAAATCAGGTCACTGTTCATGAAATATGTACATTTTGATATGTAATATTTTTACTTTGATTTCCATGCATAGTGTAATTCGATAAATTGTTTGTAATTTAAATGCACTATGGATATTTAATATTCAGAATAAAGTCAAATGAATTAATTTACATGGTTGTGTATTTCTGACTTCCTTTCTCTTTGTTATGGTTGAGCTTTTAAAGGGCCTGTCCCACTTGGGCGACATTTTCGGCGACAGCCTGAAAAGAGGTGGTCGCGTCGTGATGAGTGGTGACGCATTGTAGTGACGCATGTAGTGACGCATGGTGTCTCTGCCGCCCCTCGATTTTGGAATGTTCAAAATCCAGGGGCGACATCTGGCAGTCTCATCATGTCCTGCGCCCTGTCACACTGTCACCTATGCTGTCCCACAGGTGACGTCCGGTTAGGGTTAGGGACCACAGATGGGCTGTAAAATATTCTTCCTTCAATGCATGGATTTTAAACATGAATATATTAAAATTAATATATTAAAAATCAATTGTGCAAATGAAAAGATGTCTGAGTCATTCAGTTTTATTTACAGATGTATTGGTCCACTTCCAGATCCAATCACCGTCACTAACTTTTCACAGGGATGGATTCAGTGAATCCCCTCCACCCCCCTCTTCCCCCCCCCCCCCCCCCCCTGCCCCATCCCTCCTTCTCCTTCTCCACTCCTCCTCCCCCCACCCTTCCTCTCTCCCTCTCTTCCTCCCCTTCTCCTCGCTACACTCTTCTCCCCCCACCCACTCCACTCCCCTCACAACTCCTTCTCCCTTTCTCCCTCCCTTCTCCCATTATCCAACCACCCCCCCTCCATTTTCCACAACGCCCCCCATTTGTGGACCCAGCCTGTAAGAGCTAAATCCCACTAATAGTACCACCTCGCCTTGCTTCAAACTGTGTGATGGGTATTTGGACTCGGTGGCCGGAGCAGGTGGATGGCACTGGTACATTGACAACATTGTCTGTACCCAGTGGAAAAGCCCGCTGCCTCTGGGGGGTTGGAGAGACCATTGGAAGAGAGATCTGCCCTCTGGGACAATTCGTGGCCAACAGTTTAGGTCCCATGAGGAGCAGGCAAAACATTGGGGGTTCGAGTCCAACTCCTGGGGCCGCTGTGTCACATTTAGTTTTGAGATAAAGTGCCGTTCGGCCCACCTGGTCCGCACCAACCAGCGATCCCTGCACATAACACTATCCCCCACACGCAAGGGACAATTTATACTTATACCAAGCCTATCAACCTACAAACCTGTGCGCCTTTGGAGTGCGGGAGGAAGCCCTAACCCTAACCGGGCATCACCCGCAGGACAGCAAACGTCATTGTGTATGTCGTACAACTATGGGCGTCAGTCACTGATGCTCGCAGTCGCCGAAAAAATCGCAAAGTGGGACAGGCCCTTAACTCTGCCTTCATTTCTATTATCAGACCGTTTTTGATGTCCATCTAAATGGGCAATACAAACACGACAAACAGTGGTTTCATTTGTAATGCAAAGAGTACAGCTGCCAAGTTTTTCTTCTTATCTGTCTTTGATAACAGCTATGTGGTTATTCAAAACATACTTGTATTCTGAAACTGGTTTTCTAAGTATTAAAACTTGCATGGGCAGTACCTTAATCCTAAATTGACTTGCAAACTAGTCTCATCAATAATTAAACTGGTAAGTAAGATGACAGCGACTGTTACCATATATTTGCTTGTTCAGGTACTGTTCAAAAAGAACGTGAATAATTTTGCTCCATTGGGAAGCCCTTGTCATTTGCATACCTGATGAGCGACACTCAAAGCAGATGCTCTTCTTCTGAGCCCTGTCACGATAAGCGATCGTCTGTGTAAGCAAGAGACAGAGGAACATATTCAAACTTTTCAAAACCTTGGGGGCAGGGGAAAGAACACAGTCTCCCACTCACCATTAGACATCCTGGTCTCAGAGTGGCTGCACACAAGCCCAGTATGAGGCATGAACACACCATCTCCCAAATTAACAGGATTGGAGGGCATTAGTTACAATGCGTGGTTGTACAAACCTGGATTGTTTTCTCGAGAGTGGGAGATTCAGGGGAGACCTGATTAAAGAATATAAAATTATGAATGGCATGGATAGGATAGAGGATCACAACCTTTTTCTCCCAGGGTGGAGATATCAAATACTTGAGGGGATAGCAGAGTGAGACACATGAAGTATGAGATATGGATGGAAGAGGTTACGCGGAGAAGGCAGAAAATTTAGGTTCAGAAAGAAAAATAGATCAGCCAATGACAGAAGCTTCGATGAGCCAAATGGCCCAATTCTGCTCCGATGACTTACAAAGGGTGTGAATTGTGAAAGGAATGAGGGAGAAGGGGAGAAATGGGTGCAAATCCAGATGGGGCACAGGGAAGGGGGGGGGGGGGGGGGGGGGGGGTTGTCAGTCGGTTAGTTTCCTGAAATTGCAGAATTCAATGTTCATAGCGTTCGGTTGCAAGCTACTCAAGCAGAACGTGAGGTGCTGCTCCTCCAGTTTGCACATCAGCTCGGTGTTGGTGAGCACCCGACCCCATCTCAGCTGCCTGCCAGTCATGATGCCAGCATCAGGACTGGAGACAGCCAAGGTCTTCAGCTGCAGAAGCAGTGCAAAGCAATCAACAAGTATACAGTGCCCTCCAGAATGTTTGGGACTAGGTGCTGAGAGCTCTCTTATACCTGCATTAAGGAGGCAATTAAACACACCTGCACAATTACGAACGCCTGTGAAGCCATGTGTCCCAAATATTATGGTGCCTTGAAATGGGGGGGCTATGTGTAAACACTGCTGTAATTTCTATGTGGTGAAACCAAAATGTATAAAAGTGGCCTTTATTAAAAGCTGACAATGTGCACTTTAACCACATGTGATTTTTTTTAAATTACAAATCTCAAATCGTGGAATACAGAGGCAAATAAGTAAATGGTGGGTCTTTGTCCCAAGCATTATGGAGGGTACTGTAGCAAGGGCTGAGGACCGGCATAATGAGTCTTCCTCATAGACATCTATAAATTTATAATTGTCTTTAATAAATGCATTGCAGTAATTTGTCTGGTACAATCTCCAGACTAAATGGATAACCAAGTGGTTTTGTGGAAATGTTGGAGGGTGAGGGTGGATACAAGAAAGGTCCTATGAGAAGAGATTTCATCGTACAGGTCCACAACTTCCCACACTGACTGGCTGGTAC
The DNA here is from genome assembly GCF_028641065.1 of Leucoraja erinaceus. Taxonomy (NCBI): domain Eukaryota; kingdom Metazoa; phylum Chordata; class Chondrichthyes; order Rajiformes; family Rajidae; genus Leucoraja; species Leucoraja erinaceus. Next base: position 21,257,542 of record NC_073396.1, read on the forward strand.
CTCGACCCCTTCGAGGCCGTGACCTCTGTTGCTCCGGCAAAATGGATAATTCAGAAAGGGACAGAGGGAAGCTGCAAATTAAACTGGAGGCACAAGAACGGCAGAGGCTGGAATCTTGAGCAAAGCAGGGCAGCATAGCTGGTAGAGCTGTTACCTTACAAAGCCAGTGATCCAGATCCATTCCTGACCTCTGGTGCTGTCAGTGTGGAGTTTGCAAACCCAGATTTCCCTGTGACCTCGTGGGTTTCCTCTGGGTGCTCTGGTTTCCTCTCACATCCAAAGAACGTGGGGTTGTAGGTTAATTGGTCTCTGTAAAATAAAATTGCCCCTATTGTGTAGGGAATGGATGACAAGGTGGGACACAGAGAACCAGTGTAACCAGGTGACCGATGGTCGGCAAGACTCAGTGGGCCAAAGGGTAGGTTTCCATGCTGAATCTCTAAACTGGCTGTTTCTTGTGCTGTACTGTTCTATACTAAACGAGATGCTGGAGGAACTCAGCAGGTCAGGCAACATCTGTGGAAGGAATGGACAGACGACTAAGACAGCCTGAAGAACGGTCCCGACCCAAAACGTCGCCTGTCCATTCCCTCAACAGATGCTACCTGACCCGCTGAGTTCCTCCAGCACTTTGCGTTTTGCTCATGGTTCCAGCATCTGCAGTTCCTTGCTCGCCATTTAAACTGCTCAGGCAGCCCGGCAGCGGGTGAGAGCGGGAGAACCGGCCTCGAACCAGGGTGCAGGAGGAACTGAGATCCTGTTTGCGGAGCCGTGAATCCGCCCCTCGGCTCTCCCATTGGAAGAGGTTAAAGGGATACGTGTACAAAACGGAGCCTGCAGAAGGTACTCCTGATGCCAGTGCACTCACACGCTGGATACCCCTCACCTCCACTCTCCATCCCTGCTCCAGGTAAGTGACAACAATCCCCCAAAGATTGACTCTCCGCTGAAAGTGATCTTAGATCCCGATGCTGGCGATTATTAATCAGTTTCTATACTTGCTCGTGAAGCCGTTTGAAAGTCTGGTTTGGTCTCTGCTTAAAACTGTTGAAGTTTCAAAAAAAAGTGCGATAATGGAATCGTTTTGAACAAGTGAACGAAAAGAGCAGGCAGGCATCTCCAGTAAACGCCGTTAATTACCTTAAAGTTCGGGAACGGTGAGAGATAATGAAAGGCAACGGGATAAAATATTACTATAATTATCAGCGATGCTGCAAATAATATGAAGTTCCCGAAAATGTGTATAATTGCTCCCTTTCCTTGAAATGCCTCACACAGTCCCAAGTTTTCATTTGGGGAAAATGCACTACAATTAAGTTTGCATTTGGGGGGTGTGTACCTGGTCCAAGGATTTACATCAGCGGAAAATGATCCTCGTCCAAATTTACCTTCGCTGAATATGGACAATAACAAAAATTGGGGGAGGGAGCGGAGGAACGTACCGTGTCTACGGGGTTTCATTAGGGGAAACTGCACTTGCGGTTGGGGGGGAAATGCACTCGTTCGTCCAAGGGTTTATATTTTCGGAAAATGCACCTCGTCCAAGATTTTGCATTTGGAGGAAATGCATCGTGTCAAATAGTTAGCATTTGGAGGAAAATGAACCTCGTTCAAGCATTAACATTAGCGGGAAATGAACCTCGTCCAAAAGTTTACCTTTGTGGGAAATGCACCATGTTCAAGAGTTTGTATTTGGGGGGTAAATGCGTCGTGTCCAAGACAAATTTGACAAATTGCAATTGTTTGGTGTTTATTTTGCAGCCGGTTCCCACGCTTTGGTTACAATTGACCAGCGGCTCACGGGCGATGCAACGGAGCGGCGCGGAGCAGCGAGGGCCGAGAGGATGAAGTCGCAGCCGCCCTTGGCCGCCCGCTGCTCGGCCATGGAGCTGCACCTGAAGGCGGCCTGCACCTGCCGGAGGCGGAGCCGCTCGGCGCTGTCTTGTGCCCTGCGCGTGCCCGGGGGCGCGGGAGGAGGCGGCGGGAGCGGGAGCGGGAGCGCGCGTTCCCGCGGCCGGCGGCGCGCACCCAGCGCCCGCGAGCGCAACCTGCGCCGCATCGAGAGCAACGAGCGCGAGCGGCAGCGGATGCACAACCTGAACCGCGCATTCCAGGCGCTGCGCGAGGCGGTGCCGCACGTCGAGGCCGATCGCAAACTGTCCAAGATCGAGACCCTCACTCTGGCCAAGAACTACATCGAGTCGCTCACCTCAACCATCTTGGGCATGACCAAGGAACACCCGCCTCCTCCCGGCCGCCAGGGGGCGCAACGTCCGCCTCCTCCCGGCCGCCAGGGGGCGCAACGTCCGCCTCCTCCTCCCGCCCGCCAGACTGAGAGCCGATTGACTCCTCCTCCTCCTCCCGTCCGCCAGGTGGAGCTGCCATCTGCGTCGTCGCGACCTCCCGGCCGCCAGGGGGTGCAGCGGCCGCCCCTGAAGAGTCCTCCTCCCGGCCGCCAGGGGGAGCAGCGGGCGCCTCCCACACGCCCTGGGCGGGCGGCTCGAGCCGCGATGGAGGACGAGGACGACGACGACGACGACATTAATTCAGCCGACGGCAGCAGCCCGCCCCGACGCTGCTACCAGCTCCACTGAGGTCCCTCTGAACAAAGGTGGGCTGGAGGAGTAGAGGCCCCGCTTCACACCGCCGCTGGCCGCCTCCTCTCCACAGCCCGCGGGTCTCCCCGTGGAAGCGCTGGGAAGGGGAAGCTCCTGGCCCGGGCTCGACGCTACTCCAGCCCCGGGGGGGGGGGGGGGGGGGCTGCGGCGGTGAGGGAGTTCCAGGCGGCTTCACCCGGATTTCTACCCTCTTAGGAAGGCCCCATGTACCTGGAAGAGACGGGCCGTGGACCCGCCGAGTGGGTGGAGATGTCTCCATGTGTTTTATTACTACTATTGCAGTGTTTCATGTGGATAGGTGGGGAAGTGTCAGAGTTTGTCAATCAACCTGGTCTGAAGAAGGATCCCACCCCGAAACGTCGCCTCTTTTCCCCACCGCAGATGATGCCCGGCCCGCCGAGTTCCTCCAGAACCCTTGTATTTAAGTTAAAATTACAGTGTGTATTTCGCGGGTGCGGCAGCATCTATGGATCATCTCCTTCGCTCCATAGATGTTGCCGCATCCGCTGAGTTTCTCCAGCATTTTTGTCTACCTTCGATTTTCCAGCATCTGCGGTTCCTTCTTAAACAGTATGTATTTGGCACCGGGTCTGAGCCTCAAGCTCCCACGAAGATAAGAGTTGGCTGATGAAAGTGGCTGCAAAATGGACAGCAGTAGATAGATTCCAATTACTGCCTTATAGGAGATAACGTTCGCACATTTAAAGTCAATTGGAGGCCAATTGTCATTGATGTCAATTATGAATGAGCATTCCAATAATTGCACAATGATTATGCACAGGCAGATAAGAATTGGTCTGGGCATCATATTTGACACAGATATTGTGGGCTGAAGGGCCTGTTCTTATACTGCGCTGCTCTATTCCATTGTTGATTGTTGCCTTCCCTTCTTGTGTTACCCACCATATTGCTGCAGCCTTTAACTAACTGCTACTGATGCAATGCTATCCCATACAATAACACTGTTCCTAATAAGGATGAAACCCACAGTGCCAAACCTAGTGTTAGTGGAACTCAGTGGGTCAGGCAGCATCTTGGGAGGGATGGACAGATAATGTTTCAGGATCAGGACCCTTCTAAAGTCCCTCCTTATATGCTGCCTAACACCCAGAGTTCCTCTGTTATGTTCAAGATTCCATTATCTGCAGTTAATTGTGTGTGGATTTAAAGCTTCGTATCTCTTCACCCCCCCCACCCTTGTGGTATATCTGATGTTCCTGTCTCTGGGAGTAGAGGGGAAAACACTGATCAAGGAGTCAGCCACATATCAGACATGAGAAATAAGCAGAGTACTAGAGGAACTCAACAAGTCAGGAGTATCTGGAGGGAATGGACAGGCGATGTTTTGGGAAGGACCGTTCAGTCTGAAATGCCACCTATCTAATTCCCTCTCCAGATTCTGCCTGGCTCCCTGAGTTACTCCACCACTTTGTTTTTTTTTCCTATATTTCAGCATCTGCAGTTCCTTGCGTCACTAACAGACATGAGAGGTTTCACTTTGTCGTGAACTTTTTGCAGTTGCAATATGTGGGAGATAGCTTGCTTTCTGGGCTCTTATTGTGTATGAAGTGCAGTAGGTACCATTGCAAGTTAAAACTATTAGCACAAAACCAAAACAGGGCCTTAGAGATTACTGCAAAAAGTAATAATTAGAAATGTTTAAAGGGCATCTGCTACTAACTCCATGACCTGGAGGGTAATAGGTTGTTGGAGATTGCTAATTAAAGGGGCTGCTCCTACACCTCTAGCTTCATTTCACCTCTGTGCTTTTAGCAAAACCCAAAAAGCTGGAGGAACTCATGGGTTAGGCAGCATCTGTGAAGGGTCCTGACTGGAAACATCTGTCCATTCCCTCCACGGATGCTGCCTTATGACTGAGTTCCTCTAGCAATTTGTGTTTTACTGTGCTTTTATATTACCCACTTTAGCACAGTGGGTGGATGCAATGTGAGATATTCTCACTAGACCAAATTTTAAAAAGCAATCAGGTGGAGGTTGCTTGTGCAGATTGCACATTCCTGTCTTAGTCAGGAGCGGGATCACTTGGCATTTGCCAGGAAGCACGGCCTTCCTTTTATGATTTTTTGTAATATACCAGTTGTACCAGATTTATTAATGTGAATTTGCTGTGAAAATTTTGTCCAGATGACAGGAGTCCAGTCCTGTCCTTTTAATCTATCAGAATAGTTCTGGTGCTCTACAGAGTTTAACAGTTAAATATCTGATCAGACCGAGGGATAGCATTAATTGATGGTTCTGACTATTTTGGCCTTTGTCACATTTAATAAACTCTCCCTGTCTGCAATAGATTATCGATCAGCATTAATGATAGTTGCTAATCTCTTGACTGCTATGTAGCCTGGGCGTTAACCCATTTACAGTGGAATGATACTGGCTTCTTATGCTAGTTTGGATCATTTAAAGTTCCATTATTTAAAGGTGTTGTCAAGGTCCCTTCCCTGCCGATTGGCCTGTAATTGCAGGTTACTGTGCCATTTGTAATTTGCTTCTGTTAACAATTGGTTGGCCTGTAAAATAAACCCCAGCTCCCAGGTACTGTGCAATACAGTTGGTGATCTATCCTTTAATTAGGGATCAGTGTGCAAGTTATTTAGACTACATTTGTTCGATTTTTGCAACAAACAGAAGCCAAAAGGAAAATTGCCACCTTGTTTGACACACTATCAGAAAACAACCACAATCTTTTGCCGAGTTTCGTATATCCAAAGATTGTCGCAGGAAATAAACAAAATTCAGCCACACTGTGCATAAAGTGCCTGCCACCAATTTGGTTTGTTATGTGTGCAATGGGTAATGTGAATTTTTTTTAAAGTGACCTGTTTTAAGGTACAGATACATGTATTATTTATTTTTTAAAGACTGCTCCCTTTCTGCAAAAAACCCCAAATAACATTATTTAAGTTTATATTTTTAACTTGCATGCATTTTATTAGACATTGAAGTGACAGTCTTATTTGGGAGTGCAATGCAATATTTATATCAATAACTGACAGTTTTTAAAGAGATGAAATCTGGAAGTATCTGCTCTTAAAAATCAGAGAAACCATTAATAGGTACCTGTATGTGGAAAAGTTGAGTTGATTAAGGAGTCAGCAGGATACACAGATTTACAGCAGCATCTGATGATGTTCCTTGAAAGTGGCATCACAGGTACATGTTTAAGAAGGCTTTCAGCGCATTGACCTTCATCAGTCAGAGTATTGAGTATAGAAGTTGGGAGTTCATGTTATGGTTGATCAAGACATTGGTGAATTTACATTTAGAATATTATGTTGAGCTTCAGTCACCCTGTTATAGGAAAGATGTTAAGCTGGAAAGGACGCAGAGAAGATTTGAGGGTGTTGCCAGGACTCGAGAGCCTGAGCTATAGGGTTGGGCAAACTAGGACGTTATTCCTTCGAGCGCAGGTTGAGGGGTGAACTTATGGAGGTTCGTAAAATCATGAGGGGAATAGATAGGGTGAATGCACAGAGTCCTTTACCCAGCGTACGGGATCAAGAACCAGAGGTCATAAGATTAAGGTGAGGGGGAAAAAAATTCAATACGATCCTGAGGGGAACCCTTTTTTCTAACACAAAGGTTGGTAGGAATATGGAACCAGCTACCAGGGGAGGTAATTGAGGCATGTACTGGTTCATTTAAAAAACCCTTGGACAGGTACATGGATAGGATAGGTTCAGAGAGATATGAGCCAAACATCGGCAGGTGGGACTAGTGTAATGGGGCATATTGGTCGGCATGGGCATGAGATGGTCTTGGCATCATGCTCGGTACAGACATTGTGGCCGAAGGGATTGTTCCTGTGCTGTGAAATTGGTTGGAAGAGTGTAAAGAGAAACAGAATCCTTCCGTAGACACTTGAGAGAGAATAATTGCAGAACTATGGTGAAGAAGTGGGAGAATAGGGCCAATTCAAATAATTCTACATTGAGCTAGCATAGGCCTTTTGGGCTGGATGGCTCAATACTTTGCTGATACCAGATATTAAATGATTCAAGGGATATGGGGAAAGTGCAGGAAAATGATGATTGTGGCAAATCAGCAACAACATTGATGAACAGTAGAGCAAACTGGAGAGGCCAGATGGCTGAACCCCGCACCCATTTCAGCTGTAACTAGATCTGTTCTCCTAGGAGTGGAGAAAAACTAAGGAGGGACATGATGAAAGTGTTTTAAATAATGAGAGGTCTAGATAGAGTGGACTGGAGGAAATTTATCCCTATAGCAGTAGATAAAATTTGAGTTAATAGATTTAGGGTAAGGGGGAAGAGATTTACAGGGAATACAATGGTGACCACCTTCACCCAGAGAGTGGAGAGTACCTAGAAGGCACTACCTGAGACCATGGGTAAAGCTGGCCACTGAGTGTTTAGACGAGCACTTGAATTGGCATGGCATTACGCTATGGAGCAGGAGCTTGGAGATGGGATTAGTATGAAAAGGTGCCCTCTGGTCAGCAAGACCAAGTTGGGCTGGACGCGTACTTAAATTGTTGTTCTAATTCAAATAATTTTTCACTCTGTTTTGCATATGTGATGAGAGTATTGAGATACATGCAACAAATTCAGTATGTAAAGATGATGGAAATCGTTTAAAAAGTATTTACATATGAGCTGTTTAATAGCTTCTTGGAAATCCTTTGAGGGACTAGTAATGGGGGCTGGGGTGGAGAGTTGGTCGTTACTGTTCTCTTATGCCTTTCCAAAGTTAGGTTAGGATGCAGTTGTACTGCCAGTTGTAGACAAGTGGTGGGGCAGGTCTCGGACAAGACTGCAACTCACCACTGTAGCAGTAAGACCATTTTTCTGTAGGGTTTTAGTCACCGGTTAGTTGAGAGCATATCTGCCACTAACTAGCACACCCACCCAACCCTTGATGAGCCCTGAACACCCACCGTGTTCTTTTCAATCAGGGTGGAACCGTGATGCATTAGTTCCGGAGGCCCAGGTTCAATCCCTCTTCGAGTACTAGCAGTTTGGTGTTTGCACGTCCTTCCTGTGACTCTGCGTGTTCCCTCCCACATCCTAAGAGTGTGCTGGAACTGGCTACTATAAGTTACCCTTCGTTTAGGATCATGGCAAACAGAATCAAAGTGGCATTGATGGGCACGTGACGCTGGGCAATAAGAGGGAGATTGGGATTGTTCCTGAGGAGTCGGTGTGGATCTGGTGGCTGAAAAGATATGGGTAGAATGTTTAGTGACGGCTTAATCCCTGCTGCCTACAAGCACCAATGTTCTTGTTGTTTTAGCATGACTTCATGCAGTAAAAGCCATTGTATAATTATTTTTTTAAAGCTGTAACAATGATTTATATTTAAACTCCCTTTACGATATACAACAAAAAGTAACAAGATTTTTTTAATACGTGATATTAAAATCTGACAAGAACTACTACATTAGTAGTAGGCCGAGTGTTGAAAATCATGGTGGGAAAGGTAGATTTTAAGGAGGAAAGAGGCACGGATAAAATGTTTTAGGTGAAGACATTACTGATTGTAATGGAATGAAGAAAACCAGGGATGTGTTAGGATTGGGGAAGCACAAATGTTAGACAGTTGTCGGCTGGAGCATGGAAAGATCCAAAACTAAGCGTAGGACATGTAGAGGTTTGCAAGCTGGCTGGCAGGTCAACTGATCTGGCCAACTGCTGGAAGATTGATTGGAGCAAAAAAATGCCGATGGCTGACATCAGATGGAAACAGCAGTGGGAATGCTGAGCTGGTGATACAGCATCTGGTGGGAGAGCATGAGAATTAATGTCAAAGATCCTTTATCAGAACAGGAAAAATGAGAAAGCAAGCACTGACCTTCCCTCTATTCTCCCCAATTCACTCTACTAATTAATACACTTGTTTTCTCACTTTTCTAGTACTGATGAAGGTTCCTCTACCTGAAACACGACTGTTTCTCTCCCCACAGATGTTGTCAGATCAGTCGAATGCTTCCAGTATTTTGCTTTCTTTTCGCTTTAACATTAAATTAAGGATCAGCAGCACCACTTATACTCCCTAGTTGATACAAGTAAACCAGCACAGAACCCAGTTTTCCATTATTGTAGCATTTGTTTCAGTTTATCTCATAGGAAAGCCAAATTTCTGTGGTTCCTATACACTTTGTTCAAAAGCAAACTCACTGTATATGTTAGAAATATGGCAAGAACAGAAAGGATACAAAAGTCAGGAGAGAAAGTTAGTGTTTCACCACCAATGAGCTTTTAAAGCTGATTCCTCTCTCCATAGATGTTCATTTGGTTGTGTGTATAATGTTGAAAGTTTTTGTCCAGGTTATTGTATTTGGGAATGTATATGAGTTTCATACAGGAGGATCCCGTGGCTCCGTTAAATTAAGAGATCTCCCCAATCTTTAGAGAAATAGATTTAAATTTGTAAATGTAGGTTAGGTTGCTTTTTAAGATTCATGTAGCTGGAAAGGACGGCACAATAAACTTTCTTTTACACCTTAATAAACCAAAGAGATTTAAGTATTGTGCATTTTCACCAGTCAATTGTGATGTAAAATAATTTTCAGACAATGTTCTATTCTCACTGCTGATTTTCTGAATGTTTAAAAAAATAAAGATAGCGACAAAATGAGTAATAACTGAAACTAAAACTGTTTATGATTCTTTCATAAAAATGTCCCAATACAAATCCAATAACTAATTACCATTCTCACTCATTAGCAAAGTGAATGGAGTTGTTATTATTAACAATGGCACTCACCACTAATCTAGGCTCTGACGCCTGTTTGGGTTTCAACAGGACCACTTGGCTTCAGCCCATCCTCACACCCTTGGTCCAAACATTGACCAAATAACCTACTTCCAAACGTCAAGGCAGCATTTGATCAAGTGTGACATCACGTAGCTTGAGTACAACAAACACCAAGGTGAAAACACTCCAACAGTTGGAATTATAGTATTCACAGATAAAGGTGGTTATGCTTGTTGGATGTAAGTCTGCCTCAGAACATTTCTAGGCCCAACTATCTTCAGCTACATAAAGACAAACATCATACAGCATGGAAATAGGTCCTTCAGCCCAACTTATCCATGCCAACCAAGATGCCCCATCAAAGCTAGTCCCATTTGCTGGCATTTGGACCATATCCCTAACTACTTTCTGTCCATGTACCTGTCCAAGTGGCTTTTGAATGCTGTTAATAGTACCTGCCTCAACGACCTCCTCTGGCATTTAATTCTATATTCCTAAGTGAAAAAGTAGCCCCTCAAGGTTCCTATTAATGCTTACCCCTCTCACCTTAAGCTTATCAGCAACTTCACCAATAAGTTCTTCAGTAAGCCAGCAATGGGGATGTTCCTATGTAATCAATGTTCAATTCTATTTACAACTCCTTGGAAAACATTGCAGTCCATGCTAACCTGAATGTAGCAACACCCAGAAAACAATCCACAGCAGATGATGAGTGTTGCAGACGATGCAAAGGAGATTCATTAGGATGTTGCCTGGGTTGGAGCGTTTCAGTTGTTAGAAGAGAATGGGGAATATGAATTTCCGTGGAGCAGAGGAGGTTGGGGGGGGGAGACATGATTGAAAAATATATAACATTGAGGATCTAGTAGACTGCAGGTAACGTTTCTCAAAATTAGAGGCTGATAAAACTAGAGGACACAGACTTGGGGGAAAGGGCAAGAGATTAGAGGGGATCTGAGGAGGACCATTTCACCCAGAGAGTGGTAAGTACCTGTAAAATACAGCCCGAGAGGGTGATGTTAGCACTAGCTGACAGCATTAAGATGTTAGGTGTACAAGGCTAGAGGCTGGAAGATGGGATTAATACAGATGGATCCCCACTGGTTGGCATGGACATGGTGGGTCAAATGACCAAAAGATATGAGCAGAATTGAGCCGCCAGGCTGAGTAACCCACTGTGCCAAATGACTCATCTGCCACGTTAAATCCTTTCCAACATCTAAGGGAACAGGTCTGGAACACAACGGAATATTTTCTACTTGCGTGGCTTAACACAACTCGAACGCTACTCAAGCAATTTGACACCATCCAGAACAAACACCTGCTCGATTGTCACAACATCTACCAACCTAAATATTCATTTTCTTAACCGTATAAACACTGCAACCGCAGGGTATACCATCTACAAAATACACTGCAATTACTCCTCACAGCTACAATGACAGCCTCTCCCACACTTGGGTTCCCTGCCGTCAAAAAAGAAAAGGGTATGAGGTAAATAAGGATCACCACCGATGCAGGTCCTGCTTGTACCGTTGACTGTCCTGCCCAGAAAATATATTGTCCTTTCATTGTTAGTTAAGTTAAACATGTTCTGTATTTTGTTAATAGGACATAACTGGGCAATATTCCACATTTTTGTGTAGATGTTAGTGTAACTGTTGTAACCAGAGCATGTGGATAGAGAACAATAAATTACCAAACATCTATTGATCATAGACTTGAAACTACATATGTGCCCACAGTCTCCTATGATAGAAAATTATTCAAATCCTTTGGTTATTGAAAAATATAATTTAAACCAAAATGTCACTGTTAACTTTTTAAATAATTGGCGGTAAGTTTTACAATCATCAAAATACATTCAGAAATAGTAATGACTGGTGGACAGTGAGATTTTGTTAAGTGATATGGCACAGGAGTTTGGGTAAGCAAACTATTAAAGTTAATTATTATCAAAGCTAAAGTTAGCCAGGACTGCAAGAGGACACAAAGTCTTCCAAATATCTAGAAGCAGTAGATGAGACTGATTGCAATGGTGCAGGAAACCTTTCAGCCCATTAACTCTTTCTTACCATTTATGAGAAGTCGCCATAGTCGACTTTAAGGGTGTTAGGGGTTATGGGGAGAAGGCTGGAGAATGGGGTTGAGAGGGAAAGATACATTAGCCATGATTGAATGGCGGAGTAGACTTGATGGGCCAAATGGGCTAATTCTGCTCCTGGAACTTATGAACTTTGTCCTTGGTGACTGGTGCTTTTGAGGTAAATGCCCAAATAACATTGTTGTCCGTAAAGTAGATCAAGATGTTCATCCTCAATGTCAAGATGGGGATTGGAGTGGTAGTATGTCAGTAGGAGTAAGAAATCACAGCAACAAGCAGTCATACCGAGGCACGCACGTTTTGAGATAGATTCCTGGACTGAGCCTCAGCAACTGAGGGATTGCTGGCAAAAGTGGAATGGAAAAACACCCCAAAACTGAAGGAGTGCCGATTTCTTAGAGTCTCTGGAAGATGTGGATATCTTGACGAGGTTGTAGAGGATTTGAGAGGAAGGGAGATTTAATTTGAGAGTCTTTAATAGACCAGGAGGCACTGTTGGCAAGAAAACTCAGGGTAATGGGTGTAAAATACTTAGTGCAAGTTAGGTTGAGGGAGCAGAGGAAATTTGCAAGGGAAAACAGGCATTAAAAGACAATTTACACAATTTTATTATATTGTTTTAATTGTAGGGGCTTTTAACTTGGCCGGTCTGGCGAAGATCTGACAGCGCTTGTTACTGCAACCAACCTTCAGCTGAAAATTTAAATTCATCTTTAAATTGTGAAAAACTAGAATCGTGACAAACATATCAAATTTCCACCGAGCCCTACCTTTAATGTCAGGCAAGTTGATGTTCTTCAAAATGAGATGAGGACAGCTCACAGAACTCCCAGCGATTTCTAACACATCCTTCCTAGATTTCAATGCACACATTCATCGAGAACAACAACTTGTGTTTAACTCGCCTGTTTTACATTGCCAAATATCTCAAGACATATCAGTTAAAATTTACTTTCATAATGTTCCCGCGTCAAATGGGATACTTGGGGAAGGAATCGAAACCCTAAATGACTGCACAAGGGTCTTGACCGGAAACGTCACCTATTCCTTTTCTCTAGAGAAGCTGTCCGACCCACTGAGTTACTCCAGTTTTTTGTGTCTACCTTCGGTTTAAACCAATATCTGCAGTTCCTTCCTGCACGCCTATTCAGTGGCAGGAGTTACATTAGGCAATTACAATTACAGCTGCCAGTGATGGAATGGTTACATTTGGGGGTAAGACAAGGCTATAATGGGACCAGCTGGAATTGTAGGCTGGGAAGAGGGTAGGGAGCAGGGAAAGGGGAGAGTCATAGAGTCATACAGCAGGGAAACAGGCCCTTCAGCAGCCAACGTCCACATCGCCCTTCTAAGCTAGTCCTATTTGCCTGCCTTTGGCCCATAATCCTCTAAACCTTTTCTATGCATCAGACTAGGAGGGTTTTCAAAAGGAGAGAATTCCAAAAATAGAGACATTTTTCAAATCCTTTATAGGTCAGCCAATGTTGTAGATGGGAGTTGGGACAAATCCGAGTTAGGACAAAGGCACCAGAGTTTTGCATGAGGATGCAACTATGGAGCTGATCAAGACAGCATTGAAATAGTCCTGTGCAAGGGCAGTACATGACCTTTCAGTCCATTACCACTGACCAGCAGAAAATGGCATTACATTGTGGCCAAACATTTGTTCTTCTCCCAATCCCAATGTTGCATCTTCCTCTCCAACCCCACAAACCATTGTTTGCCAGTGCAATGTAGGTAAAAGCTTGCAGACGTATCACCACTAGAGTCACGTAACTACATCCAGCTAGGGAAGACTTCAATACTATAAAAACCCTCAGGTAACATATAAATGCCTCCTCATTCTGATGTATAAGCTAACCATTATATAAAGTAACAAATCCTTCAAAACTTGCATTTTAATTATAGCGTTTACATTTTCAGGATGTTCCACAGCAAATTAATTACATTTTGATGTATCTCTATTGTCGTTTTATAGAAAAAGTGGTGATATATTAATGCCAAAATATTTTTTTAATAATACCAGTTGAGGGAACTCTTGGCCAGAATATTAGGGGAGGTATTACTGCTTTTTTAAGAGATCATAAGCCCATAAATTCAAGGCAGTGTTTATGGGAGGAAGATTTGCATAGGAAGCTTCAAAGAGTCAAGCTGAGGCAAGAGAATAATCTGCAATTATGGCAAAGTGAAAGACAAGGGAGGTATAGGCAGAGGTGGTGGGATAGAAACATAGAAAATAGGTGCAGGAGTAGGCCATTCGGCCCTTCGAGCCTGCACCGCTATTCAATATGATCATGGCTGATCATCCAACTCAGTATCCTGTACCTGCCTTCTCTTCATACCCCCTGATGCCTTTAGCCACAAGGACAACATCTAACTCCCTCTTAAATATAGCCAATGAACTGGCCTCAACTACCTTCTGTGGCAGAGAATTCCAGAGATTCACCACTCTCTGTGTGAACTCTCTGGATGATACAGCACTTTAGAAGTTTAGATAGTCCTCCTCCCAGGATCGCAGACGCAGAGATAAATTTGGGAAGGGGGAGGTGTGGATGTGGCTGAGATCCCTCTGACCTCCAAGCATGTGTGACCACTGTGAGTGACCCTATACCTGTTTCTCCAGAATGGAAATTGGCTCACAACATTCTGTCTTGGGGGCAAGGCGCTATCACTGAGCCATAGTTGATAGTTCACAGCACCTGCAGGCAAAGTAAATGAGTCGAGAACCAAACATGAATTTTACTAACTGCCCTTTGGCTGTGCAGGAAGAAGTCACCACCCAGTAATTGTCTGATACCATATTTGCCTACAAACAGGCAGCTTACCTGGATTCAACTGAAAGTTGGCAATCTTGTAAGGTTGACATAGTAACCAAGCGTAGGAACAAAATGTGCTCTTTTAATCCTGCAGTTTTCACGGCTGAATCACCTCCAGCAGTGTCGCCTTTACCACTGTCTACTGACAGGAACATTTTAATAAAATTGTTCAAAAAGCGGAAAAATAAAGTCACACTTTGTCATTAATCAACCAAATTGGAAACTTACAGCATCGTAAATTGAACTTATACACTTTTTGCGTTGTGTATAACATTACGAGGGGTATAGATAGGGTGCATGCCCAGAGTAGGGGAATCAACAACCAGAGGACTTAGGCCAGGACTTGAGGGCCTGAGTTATAGCGAGAGGTTGGTCAGGCTAGATTTTTATTCCTTGAATGCGCAGGAGGATGAGGAGTGATCTTATAGAGGTGTAACAATCATGAAGGGAATAGATAGGGTGAATGTACACTCTTTTACTCAGAGCAGGGGAATCAAGAACCAGATGACACAGGTTTAAGGTGAGAGGGCAAAAATTTAATAGGAACCTGAGGGGTAACCTTTTCACACAAAGTGCGGTGGGTATATGGAGGTACGATAAAAGCCTTTAAAATACATTTGGACAGGTATGGATAGGAAAGGTTTAAAGGGATATGGGCCAAATGTGGACAGGTGGGACTAGTGTAGATGCTGTATTGTGTTCAGCATGGGCAAATTGGGCCAAAAGGCCTATTTCCACGCTGTACGGCTCGGACCCTGTGTAAGAACAAGATTCCAGATCGATCAATTATTTTCCTGGATAATTATAGTGTAAGCTACACCGATCTCTGCATTTGCCACCACTATTTAACACAGGCCAAACCTAAAGCCTGCCAGTGCCATGGAACACAAGCGTACAAGTTTGTATTGTGTGGGATTATAGCAGTGGTGCTTTGAGTTAAATTGCATGTTCATGGCTTTCATGGGTTTATGGAAAGGCCAATGACTTAAGAGTTAAGTTACAGATGACTTAAGCGTTAAGAATCTGGCATAGGGCATTGCTGGCCTCTGCCTAATTGAAGGGAAATCTCCACAAGAACCTGGGATTAATTTACAGCAGTTCAATCCATCTTCTTCCCTGTCTATGCTTCCTAGATGGTCCAGTTTTGTATTTACATGTTCCACTGAATGTGGAATGACTAATTTCAATAATAAACTTTAGTCTGTGAAGTTTGGCCTAAAACATTTAGAATGGATTTGCTCATGGAAATATAGCAAATAGTGAAAGGCCCGGATGGAATGAACATGGAGAGGATGTTCCCACTAGTGGAAGAGTCTAGGACTAGAGGCCATAACCTCAGAATTAAATGGCATACATTTAGAAAGGAGATAAGGAGGAATTTCTCTAGTCAGAGGGTGGTGAATCTGTGGAATTCATTGCTCTAGACAGTTATGTAGGTCAAGTCGATGGATATTTTTAAGGCACAGATTGACAGATTCTTGATTAGTTAGGGTGTCAGGGGTTATGGGGAGAAGGCAGGAGAATGGGGTTGAGAGGGAAAGATAGATCTGCCATGATTGAATGGCGAATTTACCTCCTTAAGATAGACACAAAATGCTGGAGTAACTCAGCGGGACAGGCAGCAACTCTGGATAGAAGGAAAGGGTGACGTTTCGGGTCGAGACCCTTCTTCAGACCCTTGCTCCCCATCTGTGATTCTTGCTCCACAGTGGAGTAGACTCGATGGGCCAAATGGCCTAATTCCACTCCTAGAACTTATGAACATTTACAATAGCTATACTATATATAGTATGCTGATCCACATTTACATTCCACTTTCTCCACCATGACTTCAATTAGCCATCCACTTCCATCCAAATTGTAAAATGCCCCATAAATATTGAAATAAACCTTCAACAAGATATTCAAGTAGGAATGTGCACAAGTAGTATCAGCAAAGTCTGAAAATGCTGATACGTTTTGTATAACCAAATTTGTCCATTGATAAAATTTTCTCTGAACTGACAAAGCGTTTTTCCACATGCTAAATAGCACATTAGCCCGATGAGGTAATCAGGATGTTGAGTGTTGATTGATTGAAAGATACAGATTGAAAGATATAAGGAAACGGGCCTTTATGGACCGAAAAGTCACATGGACTGAGCTCTGGCAGGCTGAACCACAGCGCATCAAGTTCCTGGTCCAGGCAGTCTATGATGTCCTGCCCAGCCCATCGAACCTCTTCATCTGGGGCAAAGCGGAATCTCCAGATTGCCCGCAATGCTCAGGCAAGGGGACGTTGGAGCACATCCTGAGCTGTTGCCCAAAGACTCTTGGGCAGGGCCGGTACACATGGCGTCACGACCAGGTTCTCAAACCCATTGCAGAAGCCATCAGCATGGTAATCAGCAGCTGTAGACGAGAACGCCCCACCACCCAGATGATCACCTTCGTGAAGGCTGGAGTGCAGCTGCCAAGAACCACAGTAGCCAGGAATCCTGGCGACTGCGCAGGACAGGCAGCTTTCCGTAGACCTGGTGAAACAGCTGAAGTTCCCACAGCACATTGCCACAACCACCCTGAGGCCAGATATCCTCCTGGTCTCAGAGGCGACCAAAAACATCGTCTTGTTGGAACTGACAGTGCCGTGGGAGGACCGTCTGGAGGAGGCCCACGAGAGGGAGATGGCCAAATATGAAGAACTGGTCATAGACTGCCGCAAGCAGGGCTGGAAGGCAAGGTGTATGCCCATCGAGGTTGGCTGCAGAGGTTTTGCAGGGCAATTGCTCTACAAAGCCTTGAGTGCACTGGGCATCAACGGAGTGGCAAGGAGAAGAGCCATCAGGAACACCACAGAGGCAGCGGAGAAGGCCTCAAGATGGCTCTGGATCAGGAGAGGAGGTCCATGGCGAGGAGCGAATGCCACCTGAACACGAGTCGTGGTCTGATCAACCACGGCTGGGTCGCCTGGGTGAGGGTGTCTGAAGTTGAAAGATCCGAAACACCCAATGACCCCAGGTTACATCACTGATGATGTGTTCAGGAGCATCTATCGATGTATTTGTATCAGTCTGTGATGTTTGGCGTGAAATATTTAGAATGGATATAGAAGGATGAGGGAAACTTGCCAAATAGTGAAAGGCTTAGATGGAGTGAATGTAGGTCAGGATGTTTCCACTAGTGCAGGACTAATAGAAATGTGTAATACATGAACCACTTTTGACCATGAAGCATGTCTTGTTGTTGTGTACGATTGGTCAGCTTTTGATATGAGAAAGGGTTAAAATATAGCACACTATTAATTACACATACAGTCCCTGTTATGGTTAAACAATGCAACAGTACATTGACTCTAGTTTGGTGAATAATATGTTTGCAAAAAAGGCTGCTTCAGAAAAAAATAGACCCTTAAATTACAAATTGAATAAAAAACATTTTAAAAGATGACAAGTATAAACTCCACATAAAGTCAACAGAATCGTCCAATGTTTCAAACTATATTTGTTAAATACACCATTTAATACAAATAGTTTATCAATGCCATCACATAAATTATGGAGACCTTTGATTCACACTCACTTTTGCCTTATAGCCCTGTCCCACGATACGAGTTCATTCCAAGAGCTCTCCGGAGTTTAAAAAAAATCAAACTCATGGTAAGCACGGAGAATGAACGTAGCGGGTACGTCGGACCTCGGGGATGTCTCTTAGCGGCTCGTAACGCTAACAGCAGGTACTCGGGAAGACTCGCTAACGGCAGGTAAGCACGGGAAGACTCGTGAAGATTTGTCCGCGAGAGCCCCGAGTACCGACGAGTGGCCATTACCGTAAATCTCCAAGTTTGAATCAGGGCAAACTCGAGAGAGCTCTTGGAATGAATCCGTACTGTGGGACAGGGCTTTAAGCTCAGCAAAGAAAATAAAGTATTGAAAATCAAGATCCAAATAGTACTTATTATTGCTAAGGCCCTACTTAAGTTGTTGAATGAACTTCAGAAAACTCTGCCTGAGTTGCAAATAAAGACAGGTAATGATGTGAGAAAAGTTAAGATTATTTTTGGTTAATCGTGATAATTGGCCATGTTCAGAAAGTCTGGAAGATAGAGATCCCTGGATTGACTGATGATGAGGCAGGAACCCAGGAATAATCAGGACAGAAGGCAGATGGAGTGGGAATTTAGTTCATTTTAGTTTAGAGATACAGCATGGAAACAGGCCCTTTGGTCCACCGAGTCCACGCCGATCACCGATCACCCGTTCACACTAGTTCTGTGTTATCCCACTTTCGCATCCATCCTCTTCACACTAGAGGCAATTTACAGAAGCCAATTGACCTACATACCTGCACGTCTTTGAGGTGTGGGAGGAAACCAGAGTGCCCAGAAGAAACTCACGCAGTCACAGGGAGAACGTACAAACTCCACACTGACAGCATGTGAGGTCAGGTTCGAACCCGGGTATCTGGCGCTGTGAGGCAGCAGCTCTACCAGCTGTGCCACTTTGCTGCCTGGGGTGCCAGTGATTTTCTGAATGGCGTGGTTGAGAGAGGGACAATAGGCTTCCTGCAGTCGAGGTCTAATTTTGTGGGATTCACAATTTCAAGCAAAATTACAATTTAAGTAAGGCTTAGTATACTCTAGTGTATCTAGTATATCTCTAGTGAAACCAATCCTTTGGGTGAATGGATTCAACTATTTTTGCTTTTTGGACAAATATTCTTCATCTTTCAGGGGTGATTGGATCACAAATGTTTCCAGTTTATTGACTTAATATATACACTCCAAATACTGTAAAATAACCCTTCACAAGAACACAGAACAATAAAGGACAATTCATTTACCGCCAAGGGAACAAATACTGTGTGTGAACTGAAAGCAGCAGCAAGGGTGAGCAATATTGGCCCTCATGTTTCTCTCATCCTTTTTAAAGAAGAATACCCACCTTTTCCTTAATACGGTGAAGAAAAAATATCTATACATCACAAATAAAATGAATAATGTACAACACCAATAATTAATTCAATCAAACAGCACAGACATTGAAAATAAACGTCCTAACATGATTTTTTAACATGATTTTCAAATATCAGGTCCTAAATAATTTAATTCTCCAGTTCTCCAAATTCCCTGATGTTTGCTTCAGAAAGAATGTACAGCATACACACACACATACCATTCAGCTCAAAAAGTCTATCACATTGCTGATGCTCCATACTAACCTCCTTCCTATCCTTCCTTAGTTAACTCCATGAACAAAGCCTCTCTTTCTTTGGTGCCTCCCCAGCTTCCACTTCAATGTAATATCCATTAAAAAAAACATGCCAGCTCCATCTTACTATGGCATGACAACAGTGAGAATCGCGTCGATCAAGTGGCTTAAAGAGATTATGTTATTGGTCATTCTTGGTACTTTCAAGGCCGGACTCCCCACCGCCCACCCCCTCCCCAATCCAACTTTCCCCAGTGACATTGAAGTGAAGTGTGAGGTGATCCATTTTACAAAAATCTTTTTATGAGGCCCGGAGCTGGCTGGTAAGACCGTGATGGAGACTCACATAAAGCCACGGAAAGGCTAATCCTCAGCTTCAAGGGAAGCACAAGTTTATGAAAATGTTTTAGCCATTAGTATCTTGTGTCAGTTACCTCTGTAGCCGCTTCCAATAATACCACACCATATGGTGAAAACATTCACCACGACAGAAATGTATTCAAATTAGGTGTAAAAGGTTTAAATCCTATTGCTGTGTGCTGCAACATGCAATAATGTTCAACATAGGAACAATCTCTAACACCATTTCGGGTGGGGAGGTGTGGGCATACAGTAGGTCTGAACAGTAACTGTCGAACTGAAGCAGGAAAGAGGAGTCATTTCTGTGAGCTAAAATCCTCAGATGAAAATATCTTCAAAGCTTCCAAAGTAGATTTGAATGCTGTTTATGGGTCAGTGGTTCAAGAGGACAGGTTGTTCCTACCACACTGCTCTCATCCTCTGTAACTTGATGTGCCTAGGTACTTTGATACCACAAGGCAATGTGTGCAAAAGAAAATGCTTCAACCATTAATAAAACAAAGCCCAAATAGATCTATATGGAATCTAGCTCCGCCAGACGTTAATGGCACTTCACTTCTCCAACTGTTGCATTACACCTTTCTGAACATTACTGGAAATCCTCTGCCTCCCAAGTGCTCCAATTGCACACTCAAGGATAATATTCCTGCACAATCTGGGGTGATTCTAGCACGCTGCAAGTTGGAGAGAATGGGAAAGTCCATCTGTGCAGGTCTGGGTGTAAAGCGGGGGATGGGGGGGGGAAGAGGTTGGAGGAATGTCAACACAGCGGCGTTATAAGCAAGCACTGGTCCATCACCATAAGAAACATCTTCAAGGATGGCAGGTATTTTCTCAGAACTAGCGATTCAATAAAAAACAGGCTAGATAACGGGGAAACCAAAGGCTTTAAGAGAAGGCAGCCACCAATAATATTCTATTTGGATAGTAGTCAGTATGTGATAATTACTCCCACCGGAGTAAGACCGGGGAACAATATGGGGGCAGTGTGGGAGGGAAGCATTGGAAAACCCTGCAGGGAATAACCAAGAGTGCGATCAAAGCTTGTCTGGAGCATAAGCAATGGATAGACCAGTTGGGCCAAGTGTCTCTGTGCTGAACATTGTAGACAAACACAACAATAATGTTGGTGCCGATATGAACGTAATGTCACATTGCATCATTCAGTAGTTAATGCACTTATCAAGCATCCTCACTTTTGTGGTCGGCTGGAAGCATGAGATAGTACTTGATGCTACTACCATCCATAACACTGGATACCTGACCTTATACTGATCCCTGTCAGAATCCCCAGTACTTGCCTGCTCCTCAGAGTGCTGTCAAAGATTGGCAGTAATGAGAAAGATTCAACTTTAGGCAAACCATCATATTAGTTCTCCTATATTTGTGAGATGGTCTGCAAATTGAGAGAGGAATAATGTTTCACGCCATAACGTTAACCATTTCTCTCTCCAACAATGCTGCCTGACCTGCTGTTTCCACCAACTGGTTCCACCAGGAACCAGTTCCATTGTTTCACTGGGAATTAGGCCATGCTTGTGATTTCTTTCATCCTCATACAGACGTGTGAACAGGCACCACTGCGGAGCTGGGATTAATGTTAAAATTGGGCCTTCCATGCTGACAACAGACTGGATTACCGACACATTACTCTCTGGTCTACGCTGCACTGGAGTGAGAACCAGCACTGTGCTGGATGTGGATATGTCAGTGACCATACAGTTTAAACGAAGTGCGCTACATTCTTGTTACTGGATTTCAATTGGTGACTGACAGTTTGCTGCCCCAAAGTGCAGAATAACAGCAAACACAGCTAACACTACAACTCTACTCACTGTGGATGTAGTGGCCAGCCTGGGCAAGATCAGTCATTGCCCGGACCAATCACCACGGAAAACAGAACATGCGACGTCGTGACACAAACCATCAGCATTTGACAGCATTTTGATTGAGCTCCTGCTGTTCGACTGATAAAATGTTTTTAGATTTAGTGGCCGTGCTTCCATTCTGGGTAGTCAGCTTCATCGGTTCATTGTCGGCTGCTTTGGGAACACTACTGTGTGAAGGGTCCATCGAGTTGGCTCTGACTGTAATGTGATCCCAGCCACCCTGTAAGGTGACAACAAATACAACAACAAAAATGTTACCTCGAGAGAAGAAACCATGGAGAGCTAATCAATGAAAATCACATGCAGTTAAAGATCACTAAAGTTCTGTAAATGACAATTTAAAGCCCTGGGATTATCCAAGGTTCTGTGTACAGCACCGTCGATGACCAATGAGTCCACCGTGTTGATGCCTTCATTCTATATGAACTGAATTTATGTGCCTGAAGAAGGGTTCCGACCCAAAATGTCACCCATCCTTTTTCTCCAGAGATGCCGCCTGACCCGCTGAGTTACTCCAGCACTTGTGTCCATCTTCGATGTATGAACTTTTCAATTACAGAATCGCAGAAGGAGGCAATTCAGCCCATCAAATATTTACTGGCACTAAACAAGAGCTATGCAGCAAGACCTACAAGCTGCATATGATGTGCAGCTGTGTTTACCAGCCAATTGTGCTGCTGCAAGTATGAATTTCATTGCTCCATTTCAGTACATAAGTCAATTAAACACTCCCGAGTCTCAATACCTCGGCTCTTGCCAAACCCTACAAATTATTTAACAGATGATAGGCACAAAGTGCTGGCGTAACTCAGTGGGTCAGGTAGCATCTCTGGGGAAAAAGGATGGGTGACGTTTCGGGTTGGAGCCCTTCTTCAGACTAAACCATTATCTGCAGTTCCTTTCTACAAATTCTTTAACAACACCCCTTTGAGTGTTACAACATAATCCACCCCCAGTACTGTACCCAGCAGTACTTTCCAAATCCAGATCCACGTGCTGTGTGAATAAGATTTTCCTCATTCTTTTTCTGACCACCTCCATTCCATGACCCCTGGTTCTTGATTCCCCCCCAACAATAGGAACAGCTTGCTCTATAACTGTCGTGGTTTTAAATACTGCATCAAATCCTCTCATGATTTCCTCGTTCAAGCAGAATAACCATGGCCTCTCATCCCTCACCCCCTGAAGTCATTTTCTACACCCAGACAAAAATTTTACCCTTTCCCAAAGTGTGGCGCCTAAAAATGGACACAACTTCCTCGTGGAGGCCAAACCGATGTTTTATAAAGTTTTGCCGTAACTTCCTTGGTTTATTATGAGAGCCCACACACTGTGTGCTCGGGTTTAGCCACTCTCTCAACCTGCCCTGCAACTTTTAATGAATGGCACAGGATACTCCTGCATCTCTTAGCCCTTATCCCCTTCATAGAACTTGATTTGAACTTGATTAGTAAGGGTGTCAGGGGTTATGGGGAGAAAGCAGGAGAATGGGGTTGAGAGGGAAAGATAGATCAGCCATGATTGAATGGCGGAGTTGACTTGATGGGTCAAATGGCCTAAATCTGCTCCTATAACTTATGATCTATTTTTTCTCTATTGCCTGTATTCATTCTACATATCAAAACATAACACTTTAACATTTCTTAGTATTACATTTCATTTGCCATTATATTCCATTTGCCACCAGCCTTCCCATCTTTCCTTGATGTATACCACTCTTCCTTACAGTACAGTCTTTGGGTCAGCTGCATAAACTATTTCCATTCTCCTCTCCGTTTCTGTATTTTTATTTTCAAGTATAAATCCAATTGATTTTCCAAAGTTACCACTACTTAAAACTATTTCAATTTCCTCTTTAATTTTTTTTTTTTAAAGATTAATTTTTTATGATTTATTCCTCAAGGTGAGGTGTTGGTGAATTCAAGGAGAAAACACCAAAGCAAAACAAAAATAAAATTGGGTGGAGAATATGTTTGGAAGGAAATTGCTGTTGCTTGCCAGGGGGCAGCAGCGGCAGATACGATAGTGGCATTGAGGAGGTTTTTTGATAAACACACGGATATGCGAGGAATGGAGGGATATCGATCCCGTGAAGGCAAAGGAGATGAGTTTATCTCTGTGTGATGTTCGGCACGGACACTGTGGGCCGAAGAGCCTGTTCCTGTGCTGCACTGTTCCACGTACTGGGAACAATGCTAATTTTGTACACAGCAACAAGGAACAACCATGATTTTTATGAAGTTTAAGTGAAGCTCTGGAAGTTCTGCCAAGTTCCTGCTGCACTAACAGGAACAAGAAGTCAAATCACAACAAACAATCAGACAAAGGTTCTGCTTTCAGTAGAGGCAGAAACAATCAACCATAACATATTGCCCATTTGACGCCAGAATGAAATGCATCTGATTGATCATACATGTTTTATGCATTAAATTTAACTTGTTCCCTTCCGTTTCAAGTTACAATTGTTCAAATATATACAATTGTGAGGGGCATAGAGAGGGTAGACAAACAGAGCCTTTATCCCTAAGTTAGAAATGCCAAAGACCGGAAGGTGTTGCTTTAAGATGAGAGGGCAAAGTTTAAAATAATTGTGAGGGGGTAGTTTTTTCCTTGCACAGGAGATGGTGGGTGCCTGGAATGTACTGTCAGTTGTGGTAATGGAGGCAGATACAATAGTGGGATTGAAGAGGATGTTAGATAGGTACATGGATAAGCGGGGAATGGAGGGATATGGATCACGTGCAGGCAGGGTAGATTAGTTTAACTGCGCAGCATGTTTCGCGCGGACATTGTTCATTAGTTCATAAGTTCAAGAAACTCAACATAACCAATTTGTCAAGTTGTGCAAAAAACAGGCACCTAGGGTCAAGTAAAATAAACAATTAATGATCCTCATGTATGTTAAGAAGTGACATTTTTAAATGGCTACCTCTCTAGACTACAGGGAAAAAAATTAAAACTGATTACAATACACATGTCAACATTTTTGATGTTTCCAATATTATTTAGGATTGACAATGGAAACTCTATCCTATTTTTCAACACTCTTCCCACATCCCTCCATTCCTTTCATATTCAGAAATCCATTGATTTCTGTTTTGAACAAACTCAATGTCTGAGCTTCTATACTCCTCCGGGATACAGGATTTCAAAGATTTACCACACTCCGTGCAAATAAATTTCTCCTCACCTCAGTCCTAAATGGCCTACCCGTACTCCATGATCTCTTACAGCTGCTGTCGCTCGGCACCAGGGACCTGGGTTTGATCCTGGCCTTGGGTGCTGTCCTATATGGAGTTTGCACGTTCTCCCTGTGGACGTGTGGGGTTCCCCTGGGTGCTCTGGAGTAGACGAGTAAGTGGGCACTGTGGCACTGCGAGATGCTGTCCACAGCATCAGAGAGCTGGTTGCGATCCTGACGGCGCCTCTCTGTGGCGACATGTTGTCAGCAGCACAACAGAAAATCATCAAATATAATAGTTCGCAGCTTACTGGTGTAAAACAGCAGAAACCAACAATGCAACTGACAAGCTGCTAATGCATTTAAAATGCATTAGCGCTATTGCGATCTACCGGCAGAAACCGAGCTGCCGACTGTAAGGGAATTCCCGATCGCAGGGGAATCCGCGACCTGGCGGAGGATCGTAGGAACAGTAAGTACTGTACCTGGAAACACCGGGGAGGCCTCCATTGTGTCCAGCGGGCAGGACTACAACTACGACCCCCTCTCCCTCCCATCCTACTAGCCAATGTACAAGCACTGGAAAATAAAGTGGAGGACTTAAGGTCAAGCTGCTTTACCGAAGGGAGCTGAGAGAATGCTCTGTGTTCTGTTTCACAGAGACATGGCTCATCCCCAGCTCCCCAAACTCAGCCGTCCAGCCTGAAGATTTACATCCATCGTATGGACCGTATGCAGGCATCTGGGAAAGGGAGAGGCGGGGGTGTTTGTCTCATGGTCAACTCTTCGCGGTGCTCAGATGTGGCAGTCTAACTCCTGCTCTCTTCACCTGGAACATCTGGCGGTGAAGTGCCGCCCCTTCTACCTCCCGAGTGAATTCACCTCCATCATCCTGACCGCGGTCTACATCCCATCCCAGGCAGACGTCCGTCTAGCATTGGAGGAGCTGCACGCCGTGGTCAACAAGCACCAGAGAGCGTGCCCCGAAGCATTTACCACCGCAGCCAACCTGAAAAAAAACACTCACAAACTACCACCAACATATCGTCTGCAGCACCAAAGGATTAAACACCCTTGACCACTGTACGACCAAATACGATGCCTATCGCTCTATCTCTCGCCCTCACTTTGGGAAATCCGACCATTCAGCAGTGCTGCTTCTTCCTGCGTGCAGGCAGCAACTGAAGAGCGCAACCCCAGAGGTGAGGACTGCACAGAGCTGGTCTAAGGAGGCAGAGGAACAACTACAGGACTGCACGGAGTCAGTAGACTGGGCAATGTTCAAGGACTCTACAATGGACCTGAATACGTCACAGTCGGTACAGACTTCATACGGAAATGTGTGGAGGACTGCGTTCCTACAAAAACCTTCCGAGTGTTTCCTGACCAGAAGCCTTGGATGAACCAGGAAATCCGCATTCTTCTGAGGACCAGATCCCGGGCATTCAGGTCTGTTGACACAGAGGTCGGCAAGAAGTACAGATACGACCTTGAGAAGGCCATCAAAAAGGCCAAAAGGGACTTCCACTCAAAGCTGGAGGATGGGGCAGATGTTCGGCAACTGTGGCAGGGTTTGAATGCCATCACCTCCTACAAGGCGAAACCAGGAGGCAACTCAAGCAATTGCAAAGCATCACTCCTTGACAAGCTCAGTGCGTGATAGGGAGAACACTGATGTGCCTTCCAGAGCTTTAGCGGGGGGAACCTTCGGAAAGCACCTGGATCTGATGGAATACCCAGTCGAGTTCTCAAAACCTGTGCAGCCCAACTGGCTGGAGTTTTTGCAGACATTTTCACTCTCTCACTATTGAGGTCTGAGGTTCCCACCTGCTTTAAGAGGGCATCAATAATACTCAAGAAGAGTAAGGTGACGTGCCTCAACCATTATCAATGATGGTGGAGAGAGTCAAAAATTTTTAATTCCCGGGCGTGCATATTTCCGAAGATCTTTCCTGGGCCCAGCACACAGATGCAATTATAAATAATGCACATCAACGCCTCTACTTACTGAGAAGATTAAGGAGATTCGGTATGTTAAAGAGGACTCTCTTGAACCTCTACAGGTGTACAGTAGAGACTATAGTGACTGGTTGCTTCATGGCCTGGTACGGCAACTTGAACGTCAAGGAGTGGAAAAGACTGCAAAAAGTTGTGAACACTGCCCAGTCAATCACCGGTTCTGACCTCCCCACCATCGAAGGGATTTATCGGAGTCGCTGCCTCAAAAAGGCAGCCAGCATCATCAGAGACCCACAGCAACAAGTTTTGTTCCGATCGATGGTATAGCTTAAAAGTTATTAAGGTTTAAAAATCTTAAAAACCGTGCAGGCGCAGATTGGTCTCCTCTCCTGCCAGTCACCCGGGATGGCAACGCCCCTTCCAGCGCAACTTCGTTGAAGGAGTGAAGGGAGCAGAGTATGTGTATCACTGCTGGCTGGAGAGAGGCTGGAGCTGCGTCGCCCAGAGCCAGGCCGACTCTGACTCAGAGGCCGACTGCTGCAACCTCAAGATCCTGGGAAAGGTGAGGAGTGAGAGTGGGGGGGTTGAGGGAGAGGAGGGGGGGGGGATAGGGGGAGGTGAGGAGTGGGGGATAGAGGGATAGGAGGGAGGTAGGGAGGGGAGATGAGTTATGGAGGGAGGGAGTGACTGAGGGTAGGGGAAAGGCAAAGGAGAGGTGATGGAAGGATTGGGGGGGCGGGGAAGGATGAAGAGGAGGGGGAGGGAGTGCTGGGGGATGAGGGGGAACGAGCTGTGCCTGCGTAGTTAGGGGCTATGGGTGAGTGGTGGAACATTGCGTTGGAGGAACGGGACCTAACGGGTCCCATTTAGTCTAGTATATATATATATATATGCGTGTGCTTGTGAGTATGTGTATGTATACACACTGAACTTTTTTTCTCTGTCTCGTTTATCATATTGTTTAAAGTGTACTATGTTTACATATTCTGTTGCAGCAAGTAAGAATTTAATTGTTCTATCTGGGACATATGACAATAAAACACTCTTGACTCTTGACCAAGGTTGCTGCCTGTACGAAGTTTGTACCTTCTCCCTGTCACTGCGTGGGTTTTCTCCGGGTGTTCCGATTTCCTCACACACTCTAAAGACGTATAGGTTTGTAGGTTAATTGGCTTCTGTAAATTGTAAATTGTTCCTAGTGTATAGGATAGTGCTAGTATATGGGGTGATATCTGGTCGGCGTGGACTCGGTGGGCCCGTTTCATGCTGTATCCTTTGATCAATCAATCAATACACTAAATGATTGTTACTACAACCGTGGCTATCGCTTCTTACTAACTTACTCCAATGCCATAGTCCCAAGAGCCACCAATGGGTTCTTGTGGCTGGACACCAAGCCGATGACAAACTGTTCCGCAGCTCAAGCTGTGACTGCCTTGAACCTTATCGGCGATTATCCAAACCTGAAATAAAAAGCAAAATTGCATGTAGTAATACCTACATGTGTCCGACCTGCTAACTCCACAATACAACATGTTTTTACGGTGGTAGGAACTTCCAAGGTACCTCACCAGAGCATTATCAATCAATATCTGGCACCACGGAGACACATGGTACTGCAGATGATGGAATCTAGAATCACAAACCACAAAGTGCTGGTGCAACTCAACGGGTCAGGCAGCATCTTTGGAGGTAATGAACAGATGACATTTCGGGTTGGGAACCTTCAGGGTGATAGGAGTTGGGAGGAGAAAGCTGGAATAGGGGAAGGAACTGGTGCAAAACCTGGTAAGTGATAGGTGGTATACAGGTGAGAGGAATTTGATTGGCAGATGAGTGGACAAAGGCCAGAGATGAAAAGGAGACTAAAGGGTATCACACAGAGAAGAGGAGTGAAATGTAAAGCCCAAGCTTAAACGGCATATTAAGATAGATGACTAGAACTTGGGTTTTAGGAAGTGCTTTAAAATAGAAAATAGAGGAGAAAAGGTGGAGAGGATTTAGTGAGGGAATTCTAGAGATTAAAGTGTTGACAGTTGAAGGCACAAAAGCCAATGGCAGAACGATAAAAAACAGATATATGAAGGAGCCAGTGTAAAAGCACTGGAAGAATTCAACAGGTCAGACTACATCTGTGTTTGCACATAGTCTGAATAAGGGTCCCGACTCAAAACATTGTTCTTCCACAAGTGTGGTCTGACATGTAGAGTTCTTTCAGCACTTGTAGAAGCAAGGAATTGCAGATGCTGGCTTACCAAGGAAAGGCACAAAATGCTGGAATAACACCAAGTTAGGCAGCATCTCTGGAGAACATAGATAGGTGAAGTTTCATGTCAGGACCCTGAAGAAAGCAACCTTTAGAAGATCTGTAAGATCTGGGTGGAAGACCCAATGGAATTAATGGCCGGGTAGTGTTGGTAGACCAGAAGCCAGTGTACGGTTTTGATTAATTGTTTATCCAACAGTTTTTATAGCTATCTGTTAGTTGTTTGTAGATTGATGATGGGCGAGGATGAATTCATCGATGGTACAAATAATATTATCATTGAATTAAAAATTTGATTAAACAATCCTAACAAATTTACATGGACCCAACTGCACTGAATTACACAAAATGTCAAATGAATGCTACAATTTTGGGCGGCACGATGGCGTAGTGGTAGATTTGCTGCCTTACAGATGCAGAGAGAGACCCTGGTTCGATCCCGACTACGGGTGCTGTCTGTATGGAGTTTGCACGTTCTCCCCTTGATCGCATGGGTTTTCTCTGGGTGCTCCAGATTCCTCCCATACTCCAAAGATCTACAGGTTTGAAGGTTAATTGGCTTTGGTAGGTTGTAAAATTTTCCCTAGTGTGTATTATAGTGTTAGCGTACGAGGTGATTGCTGATCGGCTCGGACTCGGTGGGCCGCAGGGCCTGTTTCCGCTCTGTATGTCTAAAGTCTAAAATTTGCAATCCAAGGATTCAAATTCGCATAATTTATGTAGTTAATCTTTGATGTTAGCAATTAATCCATGATGTTGGCAAGTTATTAAAGATGCTTATTTCCTGGAATGCGATTATACTTGTGATTCCACTTTTTCGTTTCAATTGTGTGATCTTGGTAACCCCCTCCGTATAATTTTTCCCTGTAATGCCTCTGGCTGCCTTGCACAATGCCCTGACCCAAGGGACACGGAACTGGGACACAGGACAATGTCAGTCCTGCTTTAGAATTACAATTGTGTTCACAGTACAGGTCAGAACGACCCCAGATTCTACATTCCCAGGTCAGTTGGAAGAGCAGTCACTTACACAGTAACTTATTTCCATGGAAAAGAGGAAGACAGATTCAAAAATGTTCTTTTTGATTTGCTTAAATGTCCTGAATTTGGATCTAGAAATATGCTTTATCTTGGTGCAGTTTTTAAACTAGACTTTAGAGATACCACGCAGAAACAGGGCTTTTGGCCCACCGAGTCTGTGTCACCTGTGCACTAGCACTATCTTACACACTAGGAATAATTTACAATTTTGCTGGTCAATTAACCTACAAACCTGTACAAGACCTACCTCTGTGAGATATGGGGGGGGGGGGGGAATGGGAGCACCCAGAGAAATCCCACAGTCACAGGGAAAAGGAAAGAAACTCTGTATAGACAGCACCCATAATCAGGATCGAACCCGGGTCTCTGGCACTGCAAGGCAGCAACTCTACCGCTGCACCACTGGGCTACAACTATTAGTGGCTAGTGTAAAAAATATATACGTTTATAAAGGGAGACAAAAGAGACTGCAGATGTTGGAGAACTGCAAGGAACTGCAGATGTTGGTTGACAAAAAAAGACAGTGTTAGAGTATCTTAGCAGTTCAGGCAGCATCTCTGGAGATCATGGATAGGTGACGTTTTGGGTCCGTATCCTTCTTCAGAATGATTCCCGACAGATGATGGGCAGATGCTGGAATCTAGAGCAGAGCACAGCACAGTGCTGGAGGAACTGATTTCCACGATGTGTAAAGAAGAGAGAGGAGCTGGAGAATGTATTGAGAAGATTTTGCCGATTCCAAAACTAAAGAGCCTGTCCCACAAGAGGCAAGCGCGACCAAACCGGAAGAGGGGGCCGCGGGGAGGTCGAGTGAAGTTCGAGCGAAGTCCGCGGGAAGTTCGCACGTGACGTACGGTGTTAAGACGCTGCATCCGGCATCGAGATGCTGCGTATGCCCGTCGAGGCGGTACGTACGGCGTCGAGGCAGCTGCGGGCCGGCAGGCCATTGCCGCACGGACTTTTTGAACATTGTCAGTTTTTCGGAGCCCCGCGCGATGTCGGGACCAGCTCCGCACCACTCCATACGGCTCCGGCGATCGAAGTAGGACCGGCCCCGCGAGGCTGTACGGCTCAAGCGACCACGTTAGGTCGCACTTGCCGTATGCAGCCCTTAACTGAGGGAATGATAAGACTGAGAAGGGAAGGCTGAACATAAACCCGACAAGAGTCAATGTAGTAAAGATATTTGCCTTGTTGATTAGACTAAAGTTAGAAGATATAAGATGGTCATCGATAAATCCAGTATATACCAGGAAAGGCCTCTTTACCCAGAAATTGGTGAAAATGTAGAACCTACTGCCTCAGGGAATGGTTGAGGTTACTCACTATACCTTGAATGCTGTCTGTGCAGAGTTTGCATGTTCTACCTGCGACCGTGTGGGTTTCCTCCGGGTGCTCCAGTTTCCTCCCACATCGCAAAGACATGCGGGTTTGTAGGTTAATTGGCCTTTGTAAATTGCTCCTAGTGCGGAGGGAGTGTGTGCGAAAGTGGGATAACATGGAACCAGTGTGAACGGGTGATCGACTAAAAGCCCTGCTTCCATGCTGCATCTCTAATCTAAACTAAAGCAAGACTACCTCAATGCACGTTCCGCAGAATGTCTAGCTGTTTATTCCACACTTGCTGTCTGTAATTGTTAAGTCATTTATTTTAAAGCATCATGAAAGTTTACTGACGCTCCTGATTACAGAATAGTTCATTTTATTATTGTCACGTGTACCGAGGTACAGTGAAATGTTTTTTTGTTGCATGTTATCCAGTCAGCAGAAAGACTAAACAGGTTTACAATCGAGTCGTCAATAGTGAACAGATACAGGATAAAGGGAATAACATTTATTGCAAGTCCAGTCAAGTCCGATTAAAGAGAGTCCGAGGGTCTCCAATGAGGCAGATGGGAGGTCAGGACTCTAGTTGGTGAGGATTAGGGAATGCTGTAGACAATAGACACTAGGTGCAGGGCCATTCAGCCCTTCGAGCCAGCACCGCCATTCACAATGATCATGGCTGATCATCCACAATCAGTACCCCGTTCCTGCCTTCTCCCTATATCCCTTGACTCCGCTATCTTTAAGAGGTCTATCTAACTCTCTCTTGAAAGCATCCAGAGAATTGGCCTTCACTGCCTTCTGAGGCAGAGAATTCCACAGATTCACGACTCTCTGGGTGAAAATGTTTTTCCTCATCTCCGTTCTAAATGGCCTACCCCTTATCCTTAAACTGTGGCCCCTGGTTCAGGACTCCCCCAACATCAGGAACATGTTTCCTGCCTCTAGCGTGTCTAATCCCTTAATAATCTTATATGTTTCATCCTAAATTCCAGTGTATACAAGCTATGTGACATTGTCATACCAAGAGGCACTGACCTGAGGGACCAGTAGAGCGTCCCTTGTAGCCAGGGTCCGGAGGGCAAGGCGCATGTCCACTCCACCTGGGGTCCGTAGGGGGAGGAGCCGCTCTGCAGTCAGCGACCGAAGGACTTGTGACGGGATCTAGGGAGTGGGCAGGGCTGAAGATGTCCTGGCTAGGTTGAGTTGCTCCTAGGCCTGGCCAAGCTGGCCACCCATGAGTCACGGCGCCAGGCGGAAGAGGGCTTTGCCCGAGCCAGATATTTTCCCTTTACCAGGGTTACGTCTGCACCCGGGTGGTGTTAGAGAGGGACATATTGTATAGTAGTTATTTAGTATACTTGTAAAGATTGTAACAGTTGTTTGAAAACTTAGTTAATATGGTGATTTTGTACAATGGTGGTGGGTGTGTTACCAAGGATTTGTTTTCTTTTGGTTTTTGTATTGTGATCGCAATTAATTAAATTATTTTTGATACAAAAAAAAAAGAAAAAAAAAGAGGCACTGACCTGATCAAGAGGACCAACAGAAACCTTACGAACATTTGTAGAAACATGTTGCCAGACCGATCCTTGAGGGTAACTTGGAGAAATACCCTGACGAAACCACAAATTACCTGGAATAGAAGCAGATTATTACCGCAGCAGTACACAACCATAGTTTACCACTGGATAAAAAAAACACAAATTGCTAGAGTATATATAATTATGTGAGTCATAGATAGGGTAGACAGTCAGAACCAGAGTATTAACCAGCATCTGCAATTGTTTGTTTCTACAACTTATCCACTTACTCGGTTATAGCGGACAATCGTCAATAACAGACACCATCCCCCCCCCCCCCCCCCCCCCCCCCCCGGTCCGTTATAACGAGGGTTCACTGTATTCCAAAAACTCAGATATTATTTTACGTTATTGATAATAGTTCAGCAGCTTCACTGTCACTGGTCGTTCAGTGCTGAGTAAATGAAAGCACCAAGTCGGCAGCTCACCGTTTTCATCCACTGCACACACCGACGTCCTTCCCACAGACACCTGGACTAGCTTCTGTTTGGGAGGCGGAGGTATGTGGTACCAGCAGTCACCTGTAACGCAAGTGGGGGACAAAATGTAAAGACAAGGACACAAGTACTCTCGCAACCACAGTACATAATCCCAAAATGAACTATCTTTGAGGTGTAGTCTGGATGTGGGAATCGGGACAGTCAATCTGTGCAAAGCAGGCTCCCATAAACTGCAACGTAGAGTCAGTCATGGAATCATACATCATGGACACATGCTCATGGGCACAACTTGTCCATGCTGTCCCATCTACACTAGTCCCCGTATTAGATAATATCAAATAATTAGTTAAATTCCTTGCAATGCCCAGCGTCAGTGAAAGTCAAGTCAAGTCACATTTATTTATATAGCACATTTAAAAAACAACTCTCGTTGGCCAAAGTGCTTTACATTTGTTATAAGAATAGCACAACAAAACAAGCTACATACATATATACATGTAGCCCTCACTCAGAGGACGTCAGGAAAGGCTTGGGAGTATAGATAAGTCTTTAGTCTTGACTTAAAAGAGTCGATGGAGGGGGCAGTTCTGCTGGGAAAGGGGATGCTGTTCCACAGTCTAGGGGCTGCAACCACAAAGTTGCCCTTGAGCTTATGCCTAGACCGTGGGATATACAGCAACCCCAAGTCGGCCGATCTGAGGGGCCTGAAGGTGGAGTGGTGGGTGAGAAGACTTTTTATGTAGGTGGGGGCAAGCCCATTGAGGGCTTTGTAGACATGGTGGAGAATCTTGAAGTTTATACGGAACCGCACAGGGAGCCAGTGGAGAGAGGCCAGGATCAGGGTGATGCGGTCCCTTTTTCGGGTGCCCGTCAGGAGTCTTGCTGCAGCGTTTTGGACCAGTTGCAGGCGGGACAGGGAAGATTGGCTGATGCCAGTGTAAAGGGAGTTGCAGTAATCTAGGCGGGCGGAAATGAATGTGTGGATGATCTTTTCCAGGTCATCAAACTGGAGGATTTTTTTTTATTTTAGCTATCGTCCGAAGCTGAAAGAAGCTAGCTTTTACCACGGAGTGAAAGGTTTCTCAAGCAGCGGAACTTTTCCTCACAAAATAAAATGTTGTGCGTTTAGTTACCTGTAGAGTTTTGTGGAGTAACTGAACCCCGGTAGAAAGTTGATCCATCCCTGGCAATTCCCCACACCTGGTAGTGTCCTCCGACTGAGATAGACACGAATGGCTGGTCTGTACCGATATGCAGCCATGAAGTTCCCTGCAAGGAACATTTGGTTGCTGTCTCAATTTGTTACACGTTAAAGGCAACATCTGAAGAAGGTCCCGAACCAAAACAACACCTATCCTTTATCTCGAGAGATGCTGCCTGACCCGCTGACATACTCCAGCATTTAGTGTTCATTTTTGGTATAAATCAGCATCTGCAGTTCTCTTTTTTATTATATAATGAGAGAACGAGGGGGAGGCAGTGGGAGAAAGGAGAGGAGAGGGCGGGAAAAGGTGAGGGGGAGAGCCAAAAGAAAGGTAGAGAAGTTGGGGTTGGTGATTGAGAAGATGTAGGGGTGGGAGAGGATGGGGAGAAGCGATGGAGGGCCTGTTTCCGCATTGTATCTCTAAAGTCTAAAGTTTAAACCAGTGTGAATGGGTGATCAATGGTCAGCGTGAGCTAGGCGGATCGAAGGGCCTGTTTCTGTGCTGCATCTGTCAATCAGTGAATCGATACCTATTGCTTGATCAACATTAAAGATTAGATTCCTGGATAATTATCACACTGATGTGGACGGGAGGTTGCTAGCAATAAACTGGCTGCTGCATTTCCTATGTTACAAAACACTTTGGGGCACATTTAACGTGCTCTATCAAATGCCCTGAAACCATGAAACATGCTGCACAAACACAGAGTGTGCAGGCCAATGCGTCTCTTGCTGTAAAGCCTACACAAGACTCGTTCAATTCAAAAAGTAAAGGAAAGTTGGTCCAAATCAGGGAGGAGCTGATGAGCAAGTGAAGGAATAAGTTACAGTGAGATAGGTGGGGGTGATTGACTGATGGGCACGCTCTGATAGCTGGCAAAGACTGGACAGGCCAAATAACCTTCTGTGTGGTAAGATAATATTAGTCAGTCACACAGTAGAGAAACAGGCCCTTTGGCCCAACTTGCCCATGCTGACCAAGATGCCCATCTATGCTAATCCCACCTGCTCGTGTTTGGCCCATATCCCTCCAAAGCTTTCCTATCCATGTACTTGTCTAAATGTGTTTTAAATGCTGTTATGCTGCCTGCCTATTACTTCCTCTGGCAGCTCGTTCCATATATCCACCACCATCTGTGTGAAAAAGCTACCCCTCAGGTTCCTGTTAAATCTTTCCCCTTAAACCTGTGTTTTAAGTATCAGCACAGTCGCGCAGCAGAGTTGTTGCCTTACAGTGCCCGAGACCCGGGTTTGATCGTAAGAGTGCTGTCTGTATAGAGTGTGTATGTTCTCCCCGTGACCTGCATGGGTTTTCCCCACACTCCAAAGACAGGTTTAAAGGTAAATTGGCTTTGGTAAAATGGTAAGTTGTAGGATAGAGTTAATGTGTGGGGGTGACTGGTCGGCGTGGACTTGGTGGGCCGATGGTCCTGTTTCCACACTGTATCTTTAAACAAAAACTAAACTAAATCAGTTAATAGCATTGCTGACCAGCACTTCAATTACTCCAAAAAAGGTTTTATTGTTGGGGATGTCACATATACGAAGTCTGCTTGAAGCGTGCATCCTTACCATGGCATTTTGCTTTGTTACTCCCGTCCTACACAAGACATCCCCTTTGCTGCTAATAGCCCACAAGGCGACTTGGTCACTCGTGCCCCGAGGCACAGATGGAATCAGCGAGAGGTCCCGCAGAGCTATCGGTGCAACCTCGAACCACGGACCCGTCGTGACAGTTTTGCACTTTCTGGAGAGTCAAAGTACAATTAATCATCTCAAATGAGGAAAGCCACAATGTGGTCATCACAGAGAGTAAGCCAATAGTTTCCACTCTCTCTCACTGCCGTGTTTGATTCAAAGATTATCACAATCAATCAAAAAATCTGATGATAAATCATCAACCAGAACTAATGATAGACATAGAATATGCACAAGAACAGGCCCTTCAGCCCACCGTATCTGTGCTGAACATGATACCAAGACCAACTTATCTGCCTGCACGTGATCCATATCCTTGCATGTGCCTCTCCAAGTCTCTTAAACGCTACTATTGTATCCACTTCCACCACCACCCCAGCAGCACGTTCCAGGCACTTATGTTAAAAAACTGGCCCCGCTATATCTACTTTAAACTTTGCCCCTCTCACCTTTAAGCCATGTATTTGCTTTTTCCATTCTGGGAAAAAGGTTCTGAGTGTCTACCCTATCTACGCCTCTCATAATTTTATAAACTTCTGTCAGGTCTCCCTGCAACCTTCGGCGTCCCCGAGAAAACAATTCAAGTCTGTCCAACCATTCCCTGTAGCTAATACACACTAATCCAGGCAGCATTTTGTTAATAGCCGAGTATTTCCAGCATATTTTATTAACACAAGCACCCCTTTACCTTGCCCATCGTCTCCGCCTCACAAAGTCTTTCATGGTCTTGTATCCATGGTACGAGCTGAAATAGCCAATATTCGTTGTCAGTACTCATATTAGCTCATGTACTTATTCAAACTATTTTGCAAAGCTGCCACAAGGCTTATAGACAAAATTGAAATTATGCTGTGAAAGGAAAATTGGATGACACTTTTAAACATTTATTTTAGAGAATATAGAGAGATACAGCACGGCAACATGCTCATCGGCCCAATTTGTCCATGCTGACCAAAATACCTCATCCAGGCTAGTCCGATTTCCCACGTTTGGCCCATATCCTTCTAAACCTTTCCATTCCATGTACTTGTCTTTTCAATGTCAGGGAATGTTGCCAACTGGCCCGCTCCAGACTGCAGGAGTACGTGCTGAGGGACACACTAAAGCTTAGTGCAGCCAATGCCAAGGCTCTGTAGGGGAGGACCACAGTCTCTGGTCCTTCCGCTGCTGGACATTGAGGGGCAGAGTCCGGTGGGGACGCCCCTCAAACAAGGGAAAGGATATTACCCCAGGGGACTTTATGAGTGGCAAGAATGTTTTGTTTAAATACAGATGCGTATTCTAATGAAAACTATTCAATGTATAGACACTGAAGAGGTTCTGCAGAGTTTTGGTTTTGTATAAAAATAGACATAAAGTGTTGGAGTAACTCAGCAGTTCAGCCGACAGCATCGCTGGAAAACATGAATAGGTGACATTTCGGTTTGGGACCCTTCTTCAGACTGATTGTTTTGTATATATTTGTTCTAAATAAAGTTCATTTTTAAAATGAACTTTATTCATAACAAATATATACAAAACAAGTGTCTTAATTGTTGTTATTGCACATGCCCAACAACTGCCTTTGGCAGATCATTCCATATACGCACGGCCCTTTGAGAGGAAATAATTGCCCCTTAGGTTCCTATTAAATCTTTTCCCTCTCCCTAAACCTATGACCTCTGGTTCTCAATTCCCGTACCTACTCCCATATCCGATAATATTCTAACATGGTGGGGATTGAACAGATCAGCAGCTGGTATTTTTCGATGTTGGATGACACAGTGACAAAGCTGGTAGTTGACGCCTCACAGCACTAGAAACCCAGGTTCTGTCCTGGTCTTGAGTACTGTCTGTGTAGAGTTTGCACGTTCTCCATTTGACTGCGTGTTGTTTCCTCCAGGTGCTCCAGTTTCCTCCCAAATCCCAAAGACGTGCAGGTTTGTAGGTTAACTGGCCTCTGCGAATTATCCCAGATGTGCAGGAAGTGGATGAGAAAGTGTGATAACATAGAACTAGTGTTAACGTGCGTCGATGGTCAGCATGGTGGGAGGGCATGTTTTCATGTTGTATCTCTAAAGCAAATATGGTAACCCCAATATATTAACCAGAGATTAATGACAAAACTGCCCCGGACAGTTTGGCCAAGACAGAGGAATGACAAACAAAGATCTAATTGAACCAAATTTCCAATAGAAATACATTAAAACAACGAGAAAGGAGTCTCTCGGATCTGCACTCTAAGAATAGCTTCTTCCCTGCTCTCAAACAGGCCTCTCATAAACCAAGGATGTACTCCTGATCCCCAAATCTACCTTGTTGAGGCCATTGTACGTTAAAAAGAAATCTGTAGCTGTAACACTGTATTCTGCACTCTGCTTCATTCTCTTTTTGTACCACCTATTACACTCACTGATGGTACAACGCACTCCTGCACGGTATGGCCTCACCCACTGATGGTACGAATGTATTCCTGCACTGTACGACTCCACTCGCGATGGTCTCTAGTCACCTACTATCTGACTGTACTTACATATGGTCTGATTGCACTTACTCTACGATTTGCCTTTATGGCATGCAGATCAAAGTTTCCCACTTTATATATGACAATAATAAACCAATAGCAAAACCACAGTTGCAAGTTAAGAAATACAAAGCATATGAAAGATTTGTTTTAATTCTAACAGCTGATAACGCCAAGTACTTACGCAGGGAAGTCAGCTGCGAACTGCCACCCGTTGCGATCAGTCCCGCCAGGTGCATTGAAATCGATGTACCAGTCAGTCACCTGGCAATGGAACGAAACACAGGATTTCTCCGTGGCTTCAGGGAAATAATCGGACAAAACACCTTGAAGAGGTACTCGGGGCATCAGGTAAGTTGGGACATTTTTTCAGCATGATGAAAAATGTCCACGAGTAAAAGAAATAGCCCCGAGTACCTACGGCTGGCATAACGAGCCGCTATGATGTATCCACGGACTCCTAGGGCTGCGTTACAAACGTTTTGCTAGTTTGAAAACTCGAGAGAATTTGTGAATAACTCAGGAGAATTTGTGAATAACTTGGGAAAGTGGGACCGGCCCTATAGCATTCAAGGTTTTAGCCACAAGGAATCGATTCTACTTAGATATACAATAGAGAAGTTAGAAGAATCTGAAGAAAGGTCCCGACTCAAAATGTCACCAGTCCATGTGCTCCAAAGATGCTGCACGACCCACTGAGTTGCTCCAGCACTTTGTGTTTTTTTCATGCAAAAGAAGGTTTCATCATAAAAAAAAGTGCTGGAGTAACTCAGTGAGTCAGGCAGCATCTCTGGAGAACACGGATAGGTGACGTTAAATGGCAGGAGCCTTCTTTCGACTGATGGTACTGGGGGAGAAAACAGGAAGAGAGGTGGGGGCAGGACAAAGCCTGGCACGTGATAGGTGACACAAGTCGGGGAAGGAGGGGGTTATTGGCAGATGGGTGGACAAAGGCCATAGATGAAAAGCCAAAAAGCTGAGAGATAAGGTGTAAAATGTGATGCAAGAGGAAGGGATATAGGTGAGCTTCACAATATTGCTCTTTTTTTTTAAAAATCACCTATTTCCAAAATATTCACATATTGAATTATATATTGAAAAACACCAAGACTGTCAAATATTTTAACTAAATATCAAATTACTTATTACAATCCTGATCCTGGATACAATCAATCCCCCACAGTGCTCAGCAGTAGCTGGAACTCCTCCATGGTGCCAGTGGACACTGCGTAATCCCAGGCAGTCGGCTCGGGCAGAGTCCTCGTCTGCCTGGCGCCGTGACCCACAAATGGTCAGCTTGGCCAGGACGAGAGACAAACCAACCAGGACAACCTCCGATCTGCCCACTCCCCTCCACATTGGGCGACAATATTGCTCTTGTAGTTTCCTGCTCTCTGCTGCCACCATTTGTCACTTGTCACGAATGACAGAATAATTATACAAAGTGCTGGAGGAACTCAGGCAGCATGTATGGAGTAAATGGATAGGTGACGTTTTGGGTTGGGACTCTTTTAATGTTAAATAATATCCTAAAGTCCATCACAGAAGCATTATTAATCAAATTTAACAATTAACTACCTCCTCTGGCAGCTTGTTCTATAATGCAGTATAATGTGGATAAATGTGAGGTTATCCATTTTGGTGGCAAATACAGGAAAGTAGATTATTATCTGAATGGTGGCCGATTAGGAAAGGGGGAGATGCAACGAGACCTAGGTGTCATGGTACACCAGTCATTAAAAGTAGGCATGCAGGTGCAGCAGGCAGTGAAGAAGGCGAATGGTATGTTAGCATTCATAACAAAAGGATTTGAGTATAGGAGCAGGGAGGTGCTACTGCAGTTGTACAGGGTCTTGGTGAGACCACACCTGGAGTATTGCGTACAGTTTTGGTCTCCTAATCTGAGGAAAGACATTCTTGCCATAGAGGGAGTACAGAGAAGGTTCACCAGACTGATTCCTGGGATGTCAGGACTTTCATATGAAGAAAGACTGGATAGACTCGGTTTGTACTCGCTAGAATTTAGAAGATTGAGGGGGGATCTTATAGAAACTTACAAAATTCTTAAGGGGTTGGACAGGCTAGATGCAGGATGATTGTTCCCGATGTTGGGGAAGTCCAGAACAAGGGGTCACAGTTTAAGGATAAAGGGGAAATCTTTTAGGACCGAGATGAGGAAAACTTTTTTCACACAGAGAGTGGTGAATCTCTGGAATTCTCTCCCGCAGAAGGTAGTTGAGGCCAGTTCGTTGGCTATATTTAAGAGGGAGTTAGATGTGGCCCTTGTGGCTAAAGGGATCAGGGGGTATGGAGAGAAGGCAGGTGCAGGATACTGAGTTGGATGATCAGCCATGATCATATTGAATGGCGGTGCAGGCTCGAAGGGCCGAATGGCCTACTCCTGCAACTATTTTCTATGTTTCTATGTTTACCCACCAAAGTTGCCCCTCCGATTCCTATTGAATTTTTCCCCTCTCACCTTAAACTTATGTTGTTTGTTTTTTGATTCCCCTACCATGGGTAAAAGACTGTGCATTCACCTAATCTATCCCTCTCGGGATTTTATATACCTCTACAAGATCACCCCTCAACCTCCTGCCGGCCAAGGAATAAAGTCCCAGCCTGCTCAACCTCCCTATATAGCATGGGTGGTGGAGGCAGATACGATAGTGGGGTTTAAGAGGTTTTTAGATAGGGACTTTTTGATAGGAAAGGATTACAGGGATATGGGCCAAATGTGGGCAGGTGGGACTAGTGTAGATGGGGCATCTTGGTCTGACTCATGCAGTGTGACTCATGCTGGAATGGATCATGTGCAAGCAGATGACATTAGTTCCTCATGGCATGATGGTCAACTCAGGCATTGTGGACTAAAGGGCATGATCTTGTTCTGTACCCTTCTGTGTTCTAATGGTCTGACTTTACTATGTTCTCTCCCGGTCAGACCCTTATCTCCCCTCTCCCATCAGGCAAGAGGTACAGAAGTGTGAAACTGCATACCTACCAGATTCAGGGACATTTTCTACCCAGCTCTTATCAGGCAACTGAACCATTCTATCAACAACTAATAATAATAATAATAATATCTTTTATTGTCATTGCACGTCAGTGCAACGAGATTTAGTATGCAGCTCCAACCGATGAAAAAGAAAAGTAAAATAAATAAATAAGCTGTGTGTCGTGACCATCCGAGGGAGACAGTCCAGGGGGGGTGGGGGGCACTCAGCAGGGCCGATTCAGAGCCGCTATAGCTCTGGGGATAAAGCTGTTTCTGAGTCTGGAGGTACGGGCGTAGAAGGCCTTGTAACGTCTGCCGGAGGGAAGTAGTTCAAACAGTCCGTTACAGGGGTGTGATGAGTCTTTATGGATGCTGACGGCCTTCCTGAAGCACCGTGTGTGGTAAATGCCCTCCAAGGCTGGTAGCTCTGTCCCAATGATCCTCTGCGCTCTGTGGACGACGCGCTGAAGAGCTCTCCTTTCCGCCTCCATGCAGCTGAGATACCACACAGAGATGCCATATGTTAATATGCTCTCTGTGGTGCAGCGGTAGAACGTTGTCAGCAGCTGTTGGGGTAGACCAGTCTTTTTTAATGTCCTCAGGAAGAACAGTCGTTGCTGTGCCTTCTTGACCAGCGCAGCGGTGTTGGTGGACCATGTGAGGTCCTCTGAAATGTGAGTGCCCAAAAACTTAAAGCTGGACACTCTCTCCACTTTCCCCGTAAATGGAGATTGGGGCGTATTCTCCATTATGGGACCTCCTGAAGTCAATAATCAGCTCCTTGGTCTTGGAGGTGTTTAGTGACAAGTTGTTATGTGTGCACCAGTCTGCCAGGTTCTGCACCTCCGCCCTGTATTTTGTTTCATCACCGTTGATGATCAGCCCAATCACTGTTGTGTCATCTGCAAACTAGAGAGTGGTCCTGACCTAGGATCTACATCATTGGAGACCCTCCGACTATCTTTAATCAGACTTTATATTACACTAAACGTTATTCAATTTATCCTGTATCTGTACGTTGTGGACGGATTGATTGTAATCATGAGCAGTCTTTCCG
Source organism: Leucoraja erinaceus (assembly GCF_028641065.1). Taxonomy (NCBI): domain Eukaryota; kingdom Metazoa; phylum Chordata; class Chondrichthyes; order Rajiformes; family Rajidae; genus Leucoraja; species Leucoraja erinaceus. Next base: position 21,300,506 of record NC_073396.1, read on the forward strand.
CTGACTGGATAGCACGCAACGAAAAAGCTTTTCACTGTGCCTCGCCATGTGTGACAATAAACTAAATTAAATGACTGTGTAGAAAGGAACTGCAGATGCTGGTTTATAAACACAAATTGCTTGAGTAACACAGTGGGTCAGGCATCATCTCTGGAGAAAAGGGATCGATAATGTTTCGGGTCGGGACCTTTCTTCAGACTAAATGGCTTATACTTTAACGGAAGGGTACTGAAGCAATCTTACCCATGTCCATTGTGAAGGAGGCTTTGTGTGTGCCTTGGTGCACTCTTGCAGACCTGATGCATCGCTCCACATGTACCTGTCAGTCGGCAGGCCTCTGAAAAAGAAGAGCACTGTGACCTTGGGTGTCAGGGTGGGTTGTCTGAACATTACAACACCTCATCCTCAGCAGCCTCTCATAGTCGCGTCCTAAAGCTTTGCCTCACATACAAAGTACAGCAGAGCAACAGGCTATTGCGCTCCCAGCCTCTCCCGGTCAGTGCCTTGCTCTTTTATTTAAATAGTAAGAGTCATACAGCGTGGAAACAGGCCCTTCGGCCCAACTTGCCCATGCTGACCAACAAGTCCCATCTATGCTAGTCCCACATCCATCTAACCTATCATATCCATGTAATATATTTTCCCTATGAATGCGTATCTAGCATCCACTGAAAGTCATCTTAGCTATTCATCTCCGGTATTCAGTAGAAGCCAGTTTTACATTCTCACAAAACACAAAGTGCTGGCATAACTCAGTGGTCCACACATCATCTGTAGAGGGAATGGATAGGTGACATTTCGGGACGGGACCCTTCTTCAGAATAGACTGCTACTCTAGAACTTTGCATTTTGCTTGAGGTTACTCCAGCACTTTGTTTTGGTCGAGGTTACTCCAGAACTCTGCAGTTCCTTGTGTCTCTCATATTCCCACCACACTCCGTACAAAAAGGTTCCCCCTGAATTCTATATCTTGTATTTATGCTTTCCTAATTTTGGTTATTCTAACCAGCGAGTTCAAATTTATGAATAAGATGCTGTAACAATTGTATTCATTCATGGGATGTAGCCTTGCTGATGAGCACATGATTTAGCTTCTGTTCCTAAAGGTTCTGTGAACTGGATGGTTCATTTCAGAAGGGAGGTGAGAATCAATCACATTCAAGATTCAAGAATCAAGAGAATTTATTGTCATGTGTCCCAGATGGGACAATGAAATTCTTGCTATGCTCCAGCACAACAGAATATGGTAGGTATGACTACAGAACAGATCAGTGTGTCCATATACCATTATATAAATATATACACACATGAATAAATAAACAGATAAAGTGCAAATAAACAGATAATGGGCTATTAATGCTCAGAGTTTTGTTTGAGTTGAGTTTAATAGCCTGATGGCTGTGGAGAAGTGGCTATTCCTGAACATTGGTGCTGAACTGTTCAGGAAAGCAGATTGCTTTTAACATAAAGTGAATCCCAAGAGTATTTAAACAAGAATAATAATAAATCGGGCTAATTCATGGTCATCAGTAATGAAAATCGTTTTGAAATAATTATTTATAGTAAAATATCATAGTATATTATGACAAGACGTTGGTGAGGCCACATTTATAGTGTTGTGTTCAGTTTTTGGAACTGTGTTATAAGACAGATGTTATAGGACCATGTTATATGACATGTGAGTGGGTAGATGCATGGCAGATGCAGTTTAATGTGGATAAATGTGAGGTTATCCACAAAGTTATCCACTTTGGTAGCAAAACCAGAAAGGCAGATTATTATCTAAATTGGTATCAAGTTGGGAAAAGGGGAAGTACAACGGGATCTGGGATCCTTGTTCATCAGTTAATGAAAGTAAGCATGCAGGTGCAGCAAGCAGTGAAGAAAGCGAATGGCATGTTGGCCTTCATAACACGAGAAGTTGAGTATAGGAGCAAAGAGGTCTTTTTGCAGTTGTACAGGGCTCTGTTGAGACCACACCTGGAATATAGCGTGCAGTTTTGGTCTCAAAATTTGAGGAAGGACATTCTTGCTATTAAGGGAGTGCAGCGTAGGTTCACAAGGTTAATTCCTGGGATGGCGGGACTGTCATATGCTGAGAGAATGGAGTGGCTGGGCTTGTATACTCTGGAATTTAGAAGGATGAGAGGATATTTTATTGAGACATTTAAGATTATTAAGGGTTTGGACACGCTAGAGGCAGTAAACATGTTCCTGATATTGGGAGAGTCCAGAACCAGGAGCCACAGTTTAAGAATAAGGGGTAAGTCATTTAGAACGGAGATGAGGAAACATTTTTTCACACAGAGAGTTTTGAGTCTGTGGAATTCTCTGCCTCAGAGGGCGGTGGAGGCAGGTTCTCTGGATACTTTCAAGAGAGAGATAAATAGGGCTCTTAAAGATAGCAGAGTCAGGGGATATGGGGAGAGGGCAGGAACGGGGTACAGATTGGGGATGATCAGCCATGATCACATTGAATGGCAGTGCTGGCTCGAAGGGCCAAATGGCCTACACCTGCACCTATTGTCTATTGAAAGATATTGTGAACCTGGAAAGGGTGCAAAGAAGATTTACGAGGATGTTGCCAGGTCTCGAGGGCCTGAGCTATGGGGGGGGGGGGGGGGGGGGGGGGGGGGGGGGGGGGGGGGGGGTTGAGAAGGCCAGGAGAATGAGGGAAGATCTTATAGAGGTGTACAAAATCATGAGAGGAATAGGTCAGGTAAACTAAAGTAGGAGAATCGAGAACCAGAGGATATAGGTTTAAGGTGATGGAGCGAATGATTTAATAGGAACCTAAGTGTTAACTTTTATTTGTTAACAAATGGTGGTGGTGTCTGTAACGAGCTACCAGAGGAGGTAGTTGAGGCTGGAACCATCCTGGATAATACGGGTTTAGAGGGATATGGGCCAGATCTACGCAGGTGGGGCTAGCGTAAATGGGATATGTTGGTTGGCATAGGCACGTTGGGCCCCAAGGGCTTGTTTCCACACTGTATGACTATGATTAACCACTAGCTTTTATGTTGAATTTAAACTGCATGTATATGCTCTGGTAAATATTTTGCAGGGTACAAAATTCCCCGGCTGCTTGGCAGAATTAGAACTTGGTCCAGATCTTTATACCAGATCTTGGAATTACAAACTGGTGACGTAACCATTATTTCACAACAAATTCCTTGCATAACTCAGCTAGGATTTTCTGCCCATATATGTTAAGATTGATTCCTACCTGCTGCTGTATCCAGTGAGAGGGTTCCAACGCTGGTTTTCATAAATGTAAACACACATCACATCTGACTGAGTATAAATATTATCCGTACTCCCAGCCAGTCCTGAAAAGGCAAAATACGAGATATAAAACAAAGCAGCTTAAAATATAAGTATAAGACCACGTATTCTCCACGGCTTCAGAGTCTGCTCCGCCACTCCATCATGGCTTATCTATTTTTCCCTCTCAACACCATTCTCCAGGCTTCTCCAAGTAACCCCTTACTCGTCAAGAACCTATCTATCACCGGTTTAAATGTCTTGGAATCCATAGCCAAGATACAGCATGGAAATAGACCCTTTAGTCCACCAAGACTGCGTCGACCAGCGATCACCCTGTACTCTAGTATTAACCTACACTCTAGAAACAGATTACAATTTTTACCGAAGCCAATTAAACTACAAAATTGTACATCTTTGGAGTGTGGGAGGAAACCAGAGCATCCAGAAAAATCCCACGTGGTCACAGGGAGAATGTACAAACTCCGTACAGACAGCGCCCATAGTCAGGATCGGGTTTCTGGCACTGTACGGCAGCAGCTGTATCACTGCGCCACCCATCCATTCATTGCCTGTCTGTGGCAGTGAACTCAAGTCAAGTCAAGTCAAGTTGAACTCCACAGTGGTGGTGAACGCCACAGATTCACCACCATCTGGCTAAAGAAATTCCTCCTCATCTTCATATGCTCACTTAGAAACATAGAAAATAGGTGCAGGAGTAGGCCATTCGGCCCTTCGAGCCTGCACCGCCATTCAATATGATCATGGCTTATGCTTGGCATTAATGAATTCTGGAGAAATGAGACAGCACTGATCATCTCTGGGTCTGAAAGTCCTGACCGATGAAGGCAAGACATGAAGTCACAGAGTTATACAACATGGAAACAAGCCCTTCGGCCCAACTCCTCCATGCCGAACAATCTATCCCCATAGTCCAATGTTTGGCAACCTCTACAGGGAGCTGTCAAGTTCTGGTGGGTCAAACGTCAGGTATAAAAGCGTTGAGTTTACAAATGAAATAAAATGCCAAAAAGGAAAACAAAAGAATCACCTTGAAAGAAACCACCTCCGTAGCCACCTGTATAAACCCAGGCTGTGTGATCATATCCAATGCCCCACACAATTCCTTGACTGTTGCACTCAACTATGCGTAGGTGTCCTCCAATTTGCCGCCAATACCTACACAAAGCAATTACATGATCAACGGAATTGTACTGCACAGAAGGATATCACAATTTTTTTTAATGCTGATTCTACATAAATGCTACCCATTTAGTTTACTCTATGTGCTCCATTCCCATGGCTACAATGTTTAGTCCCCTTCAGTCAGGAGATAGAAGCAGAAAATTGCAGGTCAATTAGCTGATTAGCTGCCAGAGAAAATCCTGTCTGGAGCCTCTCTTGACTAGACTCAAGACAAAAGAGAGAAGAGTGTTTAACTGTCATATGTACCAACAACAGAACAAATAAATTCATATTTACAGCCGCAAAACAAGCCTTTAAACACAATACATTGTGCCCCAGATGTTATCAGGCAACTGAACCATCCTATTACCAACCAGAGCGTGGTCCTGACCTCTCATCTCAGAGTCATACAGCGTGGAAACAGGCCCTTTGGCCCAACTTGCCCATGCCGACCAACATGCCCCATCTACATTAGTCCCACCTGCCCGCTTTTGGCCCATATCCCTCGAAACCTTTAATAATAATAATAATAAATTTTATTTTTGGGCGCCTTTCAAAAATCTCAAGGACACCTTACAGAGATTAACAAGAATAATAAAACATATAATCGGAATAAAATAAATAATAAAGACATCACCAAAACACAAATTAAAAACAGAATTCAATCCAAAGACAAAAAAAATCAAAAACACAATGTGAAGAGAGAGCAGCGGCAGCTAAAGCGCGCCAGCGTCCACTCTCCCTTCCGACAGCCATCTTGGACACAGACTAACATGTTTACTTACACACAAAAAAAAAAATCATCCCCTCACAATGGTTACCACTGTGGGGGAAGGCACAATGTCCGGTCCCCATCCCCAGTTCACCCAAAGTCAGGCCTATTGAGGCCACCGCTATTGCCTCTACGGAGGCCCGATGTTCCTGGCCGTTCTCACCGGGTGCTGTTGCCCCGGCGTCGGGAGAGTCCTCTCAGCGGCTGGGCCACCTGGAACGGCCGCTTCCTGACTGGGGACCGCGGCTTCGGAAGCTGACAAGGCCGCGCCGGTTTGGAGCTCCCAGGCTCCCGATGTTAGAGTCGGCGTCGCCCGCTCCGCTCCGCAGTTGATCTCGGCAGTCACAGCTCACCGGAGCTCCAGCGTGTCGATCCAGCGCGACGACCCAGGCAAGGCATTGCCCGCTCCGCTCCGCGATAGCGCTCCAGCGCTGTGCCGCCACCGAAGCCGAGGTGCTGGGCGGTCCCCGCCAGGAAACTGCGCTCCACGCCCGCTGGTAGGCCATGAGGACGGGTCGACAGGGCAGCCCGGAGAAAAAGCTGCCTCACCGACCAGGTAGGGATCCAGAAGTATAATTACCTCCTTCCCCCCACATTAAAACGTCCATTCTCCAACAGACAAAGGACAGGACTTACTAAAACTCCAAAAGAAAAAGTGAGTTAAACGGACGGCTACTGGTTAGCAGCCATTCCCCAAGATAGCTCCTCCCCTTTATGAACCTGAAGCTCTTAATTATGAATCTAAATGTTTCTTGAAAGGTTCGATGCTAACTCCTCCAGGTAATATCAAGTGCCTCCTCCAGCAGCTCGTTCCCTACATCCACTCCCTTTGTCTAAAAAACTTCCCCCTCAGGTTTCTGTTACATCTTTCCTCCTCACCTTAAACCTATGTTCCGCTGGTTCTTTTTGGAGAACCTCAACTGAATCTCATTGGAGACCTTCAAACGACAGTATCTTTAATCACACTTGTACTAAACATTATTCCCTTTATCTGTACACTGTGGTTGGCTTGATAGTAATCAAGAAGGCTCATCAGCGTCTCTTCTTCCTGAGGAGACTGAAGAAGGTCCATCTGTCTCCTCAGATCCTGGTGAACTTCTACCGCTGCACCATCGAGAGCATCCTTAGCAACTGCATCACAGTATGGTATGGCAACTGCTCTGTTTCCGACCGGAAGGCATTGCAGAGAGTGGTGAAAATTGCCCAACGCATCACCGGTTCCACGCTCCCCTCCATTGAGTCTGTCCAAAGCAAGCGCTGCCTGCGGAGGGCGCTCAGCATCGCCAAGGACTGCTCTCACCCCAATCATGGACTGTTTACCCTCCTACCATCCGGGAGGCGCTACAGGTCTCTCCGTTGCCGAACCAGCAGGTCGAGGAACAGCTTCTTTCCGGCGGCTGTCACTCTACTAAACAACGTACCTCGGTGACTGCCAATCACCACCCCCCCCCCGGACACTTATTATTTTTTTTATTCAAATCGTTTGCTATGTCGCTCTTCAAGGGAGATGCTAAATGCATTTCGTTGTCTCTGTACTGTACACTGACAATGACAATTAAAATTGAATCTGAATCTGAATCTAGTAATCATGAATAGTTTTTCCGCTGACTGGTTGCATGCAACAAAAAAGCTTTTCATTGTACCTCGGTACACATGACAATAAACTAAACTAAACCTCATATAAACTTTAGTAGCTGCTTTTAAATATTCTGAATTTGAATGGCAAATATTTTGTGGGATAATTTCCACGTTTCTTTTACTTAGTAGATATTTACATAGTTAGCTGCTTAGTCGTGTATATTAGTAGCATAGATATTGAGGGGGGTGGTTCTGGGATACCAGAACTAAATGTTGAACCTTCCCAAGGTGTTGTGGGCCTAATTCAATGAAACACCAGTGAAGGGAGGTACTCACTTTATCATATACTGGCATCTACACACTTTGCTTTTGTTGGCCCATAGTTTAACTGAGTAAAGGCATTTTAGATTCTCATGTGGCATGGAGATTGGGTTTCTTGGTTAAACATTTGCTTGTGTGTTTGTTAACATGTAGATAACTTATTATTGAATGTGAAGTTGGTTGTGTATAGGTAGTGTATAGGTATTTTGGCATTGGGCTTGCTTTTCTTGATTCAGTGCTTATCCTGGTGTCATAGTACAAGTGCTTTGTGTTTTAACACTAATGTAATGCCCAGAATTTAACAAAACAAGTCCATGCAGATTCATGGGTGTGCCACAAGAATTGTGTTCAGACCCAGGCCAAGGTACGGATGGCATGTTTCCTCCTCGGAAGGATGTTAGTGAACTAGTGTTTAGGACAATCAAACAACCGGAGAGGACTTGGAGGAGTTGACGACAGCAGCGGATGCTGAATAAAGGGCCGGTACCTCTAAAAAGGAGATGAGGAGGAATTTCTTTAGACAGAGGGTGGTGAATCTGTGGCACTGATGGCTGTGGAGGCCGTCATTGGGTATGTTCAGGTTCTTGATTAGTGTGTAGGAAGGAACTGCAAATGCTGCTTTACACCAAAGATAGACACAAAATGTTGGAACAACTCAGCGGGTCAGGCAGCATCTCTGGAGAAAAAGAATAGGTGACATTTCGGATTGGAACCAGACTGGACTGAACGCCTTCAGACTGGACTTCTTCAGTCTAAACAAGGGCCCCGACCCAAACCACCACCTATTCTTTTTCTCCTGAGATGTTGCCTGACCCTCTGAAGTTCTTAATTAGCAAGAGTGTCAAAGGTTATGGGGAGAAGGCAGCAGAATGGGGTTGAGAGGGAAAAATAGATCAGCCATGATTGAATTGCGGTGTAAACTCAATGGGCCAAATGGCCTAATTCCACTCCTATGACTTACGAACATGAATTAAAGACTTACAATTGGTCACTTGGCATAGGATGTTGTGCGGCTTCCAGACTTGGGCTAGGCTCACTGACAAAGACATCTCCTTTGCACGTGATGGACCAAAGGGCCTGATGAGATGGGGGTCCGTGAATCTCGCTGCTGTCACAACATGCTAGGCTCAAGACAGCAAGCTGCAACACAACACACAGTGCCCGGTTACAGAATGCAAGACAGCACATCAACATCAAACAAACAATAGCGCAAACGGGATTAAGCTTTGCCCGCTACATTTGACTGATAAAGCCTTCTTGTTTGCTGTAACTCATTTGACAGCATCAACAATAACTACAAGCAGAACACAAAGTGTATAAAATGATGAGAGGAATAGATCGGGTAGATGCAGAGAGTCTCTTGCCCAGAGTAGGTGAATCGAGGACCAGAGGACAGAGGTTTAAGGTGAGGGGAAAAGATTTAATAGGAATCTGAGGGGTAACTTTTTCACACAAAGGGTGGTGGGTGTATGGAACAAGCTGCCAGAGGAGGTAGTTGAGGCAGAGATTATCCCAACTTTTAAGAAACAGTTATCAGGTACATGGACAGGTCAGGTTTGAAGGGATATGGACCAAACACAGGCAGGTGGGATTAGAGTTGGCCGGTGTGGGCAAGTTGTGCCAAGGGGCCTGTTTACTCACTGTATCACTCTATGACTCTAGGTTCTGGAGTAACAACTGAGGATCAGGCAGCATCTGGACTGGACTATTGCAACTCACTTCTCCTTGGCATCAGCTCCACCTATATCAACCGACTCCAACTGGTCCAGAACGCAGCCGCCCGACTCATCACCTATACCAAATCCTGGCATCACATCACTCCAGTCCTCAAACAACTTCACTGGCTTCCCATCCCCCACCGGATCACCTACAAAATCCTGATCCTCACCTACAAAGCCCTCCACCATCTGGCCCCCCCATATCTCACTGACCTCCTCTCCCCCTACCAACCCTCACGGTCCCTCAGATCCACATCAGCTGGTCTCCTCTCCATCCACAAGTCCAACCTCCGCAGTTTTGGGGACAGAGCCTTCTCCAGGGCAGCTCCCAGGCTCTGAAACTCCCTCCCCCAACTGATCCGCAATTCCGTGTCCCTCACCATCTTCCAGTCCCGACTCAAGACCCATCTCTTCACCTCTGCCTATCCTTAGCCCCACGTGCCGTCCCTTTTCATCTGTGCATTAATTGCCTCATACTGTGTTTTGTATTGAATTCTGTATTTACTTTGTGTACTAGTCATGTCTCTACTATTTATTTCATTCCCCTTACATGTTTTTCCTCTACCTGCTAAATTTTTGTAAGGTGTCCTTGAGACTATTGAAAGGTGCCCATAAATAAAATTTATTATTATTATTATTATCTGTCAAGGGAATGGAAAGGGCAGCACAGTGGCAAACAGTAGAGTTGCTGCCTTCAGTGTCGGAGACACGGGTTCGATGCCGACTATGGGTGCTGTCTGTACAGAGTTTGTACGTTCTCCCTGCGACCGCGTGGGCTTTCTCCGAGTACTACGGTTTCCTCCCATTCACCATCCTCTGGGTGAATTATTCCTTTTCATCTCTGCCCTTGCTTTGTGCCCTCTGGTTCTAGACACCACATCCAGGAAAAAAAATATCACCCCTGCACATACCCTGTTAAGCCTCTTAAGAATTTTGTTTGTTTTAACAAGATCACCTCTCATTCTCCTAAACTCAAGAGAACACGGGTGTAGGAGACACAAGGAACTGCAGATGCTGGAATCTTGAGCAAAACACAAAGTACTGGAGGAATTCAGTGGGTCAGGTAGCATCTGTGGAGGGAATGGATGGGTGATGTTTTGGATGGGGACCCTTCAGACTGGTATCCGGTACCTGACTTCTTCAGATACAGAGAGGAGGAATGTAATGTCAAGCCGGAGGGAGGTATATGGGTGGCTTTATTGGGAAATTTGGACTGTTGTGAACCTTACAATTTTGCACAAAGCAAGATTTCAGTGCCTGATGTTTTGGGAATGAAGGCACGTGAAACCGAACAAAGGAATCCTGAGCAAAATAAAATGCTGGAGGAACTCAGCGGGTCAGGCAGTAGCTGTGGAAGGAAATGGATAGATTATGTTTCGAGTTGGGATCCTTCGAAGAGCCCAGACTTGAAACATCATTCATATGTTATTTGCAGGGTAAATTTGGGGCTGGATACTGGGGAAAATTACCTCACATTTCTTTGGCACTTTTCCATCAAATCATTGACATGCATTTATAAATCATGCATTTAAGAAAGTGGGAATGGGAAGGGGGCATGGATTAACATTTCATTTGAAAGGCTCACATGTGCAGTAGTGCAGGGGTTCTCTCAGTGTTGTCCCATTGACGTTGTAGCACTCCCTCAGTGTGGTGCTTGGAGTGCCAGTTTGGATATTGTGTGTATTTATAATGTCAGTCCCAATCCGTGACAATGCACATCACAGTAAGAGTTTGCAGTAAAGTGATCAGAACAAACATCCTACTTGATGGAGTATGGAAAAGATTAACCATATTGGTTCATGGGATAGGCACAAAATGCTGGAGTAACCCAGCGGTTCAGGCAGCACCACTAGAGAAAAAGGATGGGCAACGTGTCGGGTTCAGACTGCAAGTAAAGGGGGGAGGGGTGAAGGTAGAAAAAGGCCAGAACAAATCAGGGCCCACAACTGATGACCAAGGAAGGGTGGAGCCCATCATGGGATGGCAGGTTTCCTCCCATACCTCAACCACCATTGAGTTACTCCAGCACTTTGTTTCTTTCTTTGGTATAAACCAGTATCTGCAGCTCCTGTCTGAAGAAGGGTTTCGGCCCGAAACGTTGCCTATTTCCTTCGCTCCATAGATGCTGCTGCACCCGCTGAGTTTCTCCAGCTTTTTTGTGTAACCATCTGCAGCTCCTTGTTGTTACCCAAACATTTAGCATGGTAGGTTTTCATTCATCCCTCATTCACTTACCCAGTCGTACATTTCTTGTTCAGTAGCCGTTGACAACCTGATTGGCCACCTTTGTTTCGTCCTTTCTGGAGTGTAAATTGCAAAGGAGTGTTTTGCTTCATTAGCAATCGGAACTAAAATTGTAACTTCATTTAAAAAGAGGTGAAGATACTGTAAAAATTAAGGAAAAGTAAAGTCAACCAACATACGTATTTAATTAATCAGACATTCGCAAATATTAAAAGCCACAAAGCGCTGGAGTAACACAGCGGATCAGGCCGCATCAATGGAGGACATGAACAGGTGACAAGGTGGGTCGGGACTCAATGGAGTGGGCAGACATTACTACACCCAGGTCGTAAAATTATGAATGAGCTACAGTCTCTTTCATGACACAAATACGTCACCGCTGATCAAGATGGCGGCAGAGTGGAGCAGTGGTAGAGCTGCTGCCTCACAGCACCAGAGACCAAGGTTCGATCCTGACTACGGGCGCTGTCTGTACGGAGTTTGTATGTTCTTCCTGTGTCCACATGGGATTTCTCTGGGTGCTCCGGTTTCCTCCCACACTCCAAAGACATGCTGGATTGTAGGTTAATTGACTTTGGTAAAACCGTAAATTGTCCCTGGTGTGTTGGATTGTGTCAGTATACAGGGTGATCGCTGGTCGGTACGTACAAAGGGCCTGTTTGCACTCTGTATCTCTAAAATCTGAAGAATATTTTGACACTAAGCCACCGTACATTTTGATGGTTCATGTCATTGGAAGGTTGTGGTATGAAATAATCATCTCCCTGTTCCTTGAATCATGTGCAGCTAATCACACAATATCACACTGTGAACACAACACATCTGAATATTAAGTCTATAAATATTTAAACATTATTTATTTTTATGGAAGCAGATTTCAAATTTGATTCAGGACTAAAATGAATAGCTCTTGAGAAAGTTTTTCTAAACAAAAGTCAAAAATACAAGCGTAAATCAGGATGATGCCTACAAGGAATACTTAATTTCCTTCTTCAGAATCATTTGCCAAAGAGAAAAATAATCACATCACTGAACTGAACTAAACAAAGACCTTGAAAATGCTGACCACGTTAAAAACAACTAGGCTTGGCAGGATACACTTTTAATCAGTTACTGCCCATTTTACCTCATACTCAAATCGAAAAACTATTGACCTTGCTGATAACTGTGAATTTATTAGTATTCACACTTCACGAGCTAGATAGGGTTCTTAAAGATAGCGGAGTTAGGGGATATGGGGAGAAGGCAGGAACGGGGTACTGATTGGAGATGATCAGCCATGATCACATTGAATGGCGGTACTGGTTCGTAGGGCCGAATGGCCTACTCCTGCACCTATTGTCTATTGTCTATTTTGTAACCAACAAAGGACTTGGGACCCAAAATTTTATTCTTGCAAAAAGGTGATATCACTGCCAAAGGAACATTTTTTATGATTTTAAAAAGTCCGTGAATAATGATTTACGATTAAAACTTCTCATAATATCTTTAGTTCCTTTCCTCAATACAAATCCATGAAGAGGAATATGTAAACTAATGGTGCAATTAACAAGGTTTATCCCTATGGCATAAAGCTCAGTTTCCAGAGCATCAAAGAGAAACTAGAGTGAACTCACCTTTTTCACATCATTGTACGTGTAGTATATGAAAAATATTCCATCCCGCTTCCCATCGTTCCCTGTAAACTGTTCCAGTGCGACTTTAACATCTGTCCATTTGTACGGCTTCCCATCTCTCCACCACTTCATCATTCCCTTCTTTATCCACACGGACTGGTAAAACAGAGCAAGAATACAAAGAATCAGAGTCGCAGAGCGGCAAATGGCGCAGTGGTAGAGTTGCTTCCTTATAGTGTCAGAGACCCGGGTCCGATCCCAACTACGGGTGCTGCCTGTAAGGAGTTTGTACATTCTCCCTGTAATGATTTTTCTCCGGATGCTCCGGTTTCCTCCAACACTACAAAGGTGTGTGGGTTTGTATGTTTATTGGATTTAGTAAGTTGTACATTTGTCCCTAATGTGTGTAGGGTGATCACTGGTCAGCACGAACAGGGTGGACCGAAGGGCCTGTTTCTGTGCTGTATATCTAAAGTCTAACCTTCTCAATCAGTCCTCCCTATTCTTTTTTAGATTGCATTATTACTCTTAATATAGTCATTAAAAATCTTGGGATTTTCCTTTTTTCCCCTTTCGGTGTCATTTTTTGGTTTTGCCTTGTCTTAATTTTCCTTTATTTTCTCCTTACACTTTTTATATCTCCAATGGATCCCCCCCCCCACCCCATGCAACACAAAGATCCTGTGAGTGTAAACCTAAACTTACACAGTAAATGATAGAGGCTTGGAGGGTGTTCAAAACACAGAGATCTGTGAGTGCAGGTGCATGGTTTCCTAAAAGTGGCGAGTCGGGTGGACAGGGTGGTGAAGAAGGCGTTTGGCATGCTTGCCCTCGTTGGGAAGTGCATTTTAGACTTTAGAGATACAGCGTGGAAACAGGGCCTTCAGCCCATCGAGGCCGTGCCGACCAGCGATCACCCCGTACACTAACACTATCCTACACATTAGGGATAATTTACACTCTACAGAAGCTAATTAACCATCAAACATGTATGTCTTTGGAGTCTGGGAGGAAACCGGAGCACCCGGAGAAAATCTACAAGATCACAGGGAGAACGTACAAACTCCGTACAGACAGCACGCAGAGTCAGGTTCGAAAGCAGGACTCTGGCGCTGCGAGGCAGCAACTCTAACGCTGTGCCATTTATTGTCCAAAAGCTAGGAGACATCATAATGCAGCTGTACAAGTCGTTGGTGAGATCACATTTGGTGCACGATGTGCAGTTCTGGTCACGCAACAATAGAAAGAATGTTTAAGAAGGAACTGGAAAATCGAAGGTACACCAAAATGCTGGAGAAACTCAGCGTGTGCAGCAGCATCTATGGAGCGAAGGAGATAGGCAACGTTTCGGGCCGAAGCCGTAGAAAGGATGTTATTAAGTTAAAAAGTACATAAATGATATTCACAGGATGCTACATGAGTTAAAGAGAAATGTTGGATAGGCTGAGATTTTTTTCTTTGGAGGCTGAGCGGTGACCTTATTGAGGCGTACCAAAATCATAAGGTGCATGCTTAAAGTAAACGCTTGTTTATTTTAATCCCAGGGCTGAGGATTCAAACACTGGAGGACAAAGGCTTAAGATGAGATGGGAGAGATTTATGATGAGCCTCAGGGCAACATTTACACTCAGAATGTAGTCTGTATTTGACATGAACTGCCAGAGGAAGCTATAGAAACTGTAGAATCTTTCAGAAGACCTTTTAAGGCAGCACAGTGGCGCTGCCTCAAAGCAGTGGCGCTGCCTCAAAGCAGCAGAACCTGACGTTGGGTACTTTCTGTGTAGAGTTTGCACGTTCTCCCATGACCATGTGGGTTTCCTCCGAGTGCACCCCCAAGTCACAGGTGATTGTAGGTTAATTGGCACTCTGAAAATTACCCCTGGTGTGGTAGTGGATGCGAAAGTGGGATAACATAGAACTAATGTGGACTCGTTGGACCGAAAGGCCTGTTTCCATGCAGCATCTCCAAACTTTAAATTAGTACAAACAGGTGATCATTAGTCGGCATGACCTCGTGGGCTGACAGGCCCGTTTCCATGCTGTATCTCTCTAATACATTTGGATAGATATATGGAGGAAGGGTTTGGAGGGATATGGACCCTGAAAGCCAACTTGGTGGGCATAGACAAGGTGGGCCCAAGGGTCTGTTTCCGTGCTCTGCGACTCTGCAATCAGCCTACCTGCTCCACAGCCTGCTCGTAATGTTTGAAATCGTCCACTTCCCGCTTAGACCGCTCGATTAGCTGCTGAACAATCTGCTTCCGCCAAACCGTTTGCTGGGGGCAATTGTTGGGCATCAAGTGCGATTGTATGGAGAAATTCAGCCCTGCAAAAGCACAACAAGGTAGGATAGGGAATATTTAATCCTTGAAAACACTTAAGCAGCAAAGACATGTACACTTGGCCACTAATGTTTTCTCAACCCAAATGTACATAATAAAAGAAATGTGTTTGAAGAGGGATTGTGAAGAGCACTCTCTGCATTAAAGCAGAGAAATAGAGTTTATGCAACATCTGCTCGCAACCCAAGCTGGGCTTTGTGGTGCAAATCATTAGTCCTGATTCACTGCATGAGGATGACAGCAAGTGAGTCATTAGGTGTACCAACCAAGTTAAAGAAAAGCTTCATATAACCTGGGACAGTACGGTGGCCCAGCGGTGGAGCTGCTGCCTTACATTGCCAGGGACCCGGTTTTCGATACTGACTCCATGTGCAGAGTTTCTCCCTCTGCCCACGTGGATTTTCTCCAGATGTTCCGGTTTCCTCCCACACTCCAAAGACTTACAGGTTTGTGGGTTTATTGATCAGTAAAAATTGTAAATTGTCTCTAGCGTGTAGGATAGTGCCAGTGTACAGGGTGGTCGCTGGACAGCACGGACTCGGTGGGCCGATGGGGCTATTTCCAGATTGTATCTCTAAAGTCTAAAGACGGCTGTGGATGCCAAAACATTTAAAGTGGTGATCGGTTCTTGATTAGTAAGGGCATCAAAGTTTACAGGGAGATGGCAGGAGAATGGGGTTGAGTGGGAAAAATATATCAGCCATGATTGAATGTCAGAGAAGACTCGATGGGCTGAATGGCCTAATTCTCCTGCAATGTCTTATGGTTACACTATGTTCTATGAATGATTGAATTAATTGAAAGAAACAACATGGAAACAGGCCCTTTGGGCCGCCGAGTCCATTGATCACCCGTTAGATAGACACAAAGTGCTGGAGTAACTCAGTGGGTCAGGCAGCATCTCTGCAGAAAAAGGATGGGGATGTTTTGAGGTGGAATTTCATTGTTCTTTCTAGGACATGTGACAATAAAAGACTCTTGACTTACTGGTCGTAGGTTTTGTACTCAACAGTGATGTACAAGCATGGAGTAAAGGGAATTGACTACCTGACTGGACATTGAACCAGTTCAGCTGGGTGTGGACATCTATGTCGCATCCTCCTCCACTGAGCCAGGCCCACAGCGGGTGCTCTTCAGACACATAGTGCTCTTCAATTCCAAACGGGTAGACAGCCGCTGACGAAATGCTGGACGTCTCGGCCAAGTCCAAGTTGACTGGGCTTGACCCGGAGGGAGCAGTGTCCAATTCAGCACCATCCTGCGGGGACTGCTGGCCGTCCGACAGCCAGGACCGGGCAGCGCTTGGTTTAAGACCAGTCTGATCGCACTTTACTGAGGGTCCTTCGTTTAATGAGATGTTCTCAAACACGCTCGTCACAGTATCACATTTAGACTCGGCGACAGGACAGCAAGAGGCGACATCTCCATCTCCGTCCGCATTGTTGTTGGAACATGGTACTCTCTCAATTGTTTCAAGAATGTTTTCAGTTTCTTTTGCAATCCCCTCCATTTCCAAAGAAAAGTCAGCATTGTTGGCGATGGAGGCCTGGGGTGGTAATCTAACCTCATCACCAAAGAAGCACCCGGCACTGAAATGAAACCAAAATTTAATAGCAACCGGAGGAGTAACTATTTTCTTTTTACACAAAGGGTGGTGGTTATATGGAACGAGCTGCCCGAGGAGGTAGTTGATTACATTTAAGAGTACATGGATAGGATAGGTTTAGGTTATATGCCAAGTGCAGACAGGTGGGATTAGTGTCGATGGGCACCTTAAATCAGCATGGGTAAGTTGGGCCAAAAGGCCTATTTCCATGCTGTATGACTATGGCGACTATGAAAATGAAAATCAAATAAAAAGTTCAAAACATTTAAGATTTTCGGCAAAAGAACCAGAAATAAAATGATGAGATTTTTGACAACACTCCCCTTGTGATTTGGAATGCAACTGAGGGGACAATGGAAGCAGGGGTGGCACAGTAGCGCAGCGGTACAGTTGCTGCCTTACAGTGCCAGAGACCCGGGTTCGATTCCGACTGCCATTGCTGTCTGTACGGAGTTTGTACATTCTCTCTGTGACCGCGTGGGGTTTCTCCCACATACCAAAGATGGACAGATTTGTAGTTTGATTGCCTTTGCAAAATCTGTTTAATTGGACAGATGTTTCAAAGAATCTGCATTGGCGTTATGACCCACCCCCCCTTCCGTTAAAGAATAATGTTATTGCATTGTTAGTAGTACTAAGGTTCATTAATTTGTAACTAAAATGGGCAGGTTGGCTTAATGAAGAAAGGCTAAGCTTGAAGCCTCTGGCATTTACAAGAGTGAGAAAGGACTCAATTGAATACTTTGAGATTCTGAGGTGAAAATAAGGAGAAATAAGGAATTGCAGATGCTGGAAGCTGGAACAAAACACAAAGTGCTGGAGTAACTCAGCATATCAGACAGAATCCAAGTTGTTGAGTTTAGTTTATTATTATTATCATTATCATGTGTACCAAGGTGCAGTGACAAGCTTTTTTGTTGCGTGTTATCCAGGAGAGGAAAGACTAAACATGGTTATAATCAAGCCGTTCACGGTGTACAGATACAGAATAAAAGATACAACGTTTAGTGTGGAAGACAAGGATAGGCCGCGTTTCAGGTCAAGACACTTCATCAGACAGATTGTAGTAGGGTGAAGAAAGTGGGAAAAGGGGTGGGGGCGGAATAAAACTGGCAAGTGATAGGTGGATACAGATGAAGGGTGGTGGGTGTAGGTAAATATTTCCCTGGGTTACTGTACCTCACAAGACTGGTGGCACTGCTTGCACAGGATGATCGGTCCTGATCTCGGTTTGCCATTATGACTTTCCAAGCCTTTCCACTATATTCGGTTGGTGTCACACCTTGTCGAAAATAGATACTGCGGTCGTCAGACCCGATTCCCCAGACCTGGGGAGATGACGGGACAAAAACAAGGTGTAAGCAACCCACATTATGAGTTACAGATCTGACCAAAGTTAAACCAGACAACATTTTACTAGGGTATAGAAACAAAGAACTGCATATGCTGGTTTATACCCAAGGTAGACACAAAGTGCTGGAGTAACTCAACGGGTCAGGCAGCATCTCTGGAGCATCTCTGGTCCTGACCCAAAACATCACCCATCCTTTTTCGCCAGAGATTCTGCATTTGAGTACAGCATTTGTGTCTAATATTTTACCAGGGTATTGGTACTGGCAGGCAAAATTCAAAGCTGAAATTAGTTAATGTAAATATGACCTTGAGTACTATTTGGTCTCTGGGCAAAAGGATCTTTTGATCTATTCAGCTCAATCTGGTCTTGATCAAAATGGTCAGAGGTTGAGTGGAGACCTGCTAGAAGTATATAAAAGTATGAAAGTCATGGATAGGGTAGACATTCAGAACCTTTCTCCCTGTGTGGAATTGTCAGACAAGAGTGTGTAGTTTGAATGTGAGAGGGGCAAAGTTTAAAGGAGACCTGCAGCAAAGTGTTTTTCTTTCCACCAGATATCCTGCTATTTCTATTTATATCTCCTCTAGATCCCCTTGTGTTGTCTTACTTGTCCCATTCCTCCCTCCTTTTATCAAACTTTTTGTCGGTTTCTTCCCTCTCCTCCATCTTAGGGGTGGCACAGTGGCACATTGGTAGAGATGGTGCCTTAACAGTGCTAGAGATCTGAGTTTGATCCTGACTACAGGTGCTGTCTGTATGGAGTTTGTACGTTCTCCCTATGACCCCGTGGGTTTTCACTGGGTGCTCTGCTTTCCTTCCACACTCCAAATACGCACAGGTTTGAAGGTGAATTGGCTTTGGTAAAATCATAAATTTTCCCTAGTGTGTAGGATAGTGCTACTGTACGGGATGATCTCGTCGGCGCAAACTCGGTGGGCCGAAAGGCTGTTTGCGCACTGTATCTCTAAACTAAACTAAATTTTGTTTTATCTTCAACCTTTTTTGGTTCTGATGCAAGCTATTTGACCGTATGCATTGCTCTCTCCACCACTGCTTCTTGATGTGCTGAGTACTTTGACTTCCTGCATTATTTAAGATCTCCTGTATACATTGATATATTCCAAATAAATTGATTGTTTGACTCAGTGAAACAATTGAAAATGGGGGCAGTTAAAAAAACACAGAAAAACCTTCTTACCTGGTCATTTAATCCTATGTTCACCATCACCATCTCAACATTCATGCAAATCCAACCTGCCCCAACAGGGTTCTCAGAACAGACACCTCTTCGAAACCAGACCTGGCAAAAGGAAAATACACCTCAAAGACTTGCATGTAGAATGGTAAGGGATTCAAAATGGTGTTTCGGGAGATCAGTGGAATGTTCAGTTTAGTTTAGTTTATTGTCACATGTACAGAGGTACGATGTAAAACATTTTTGTTGTGTGCTTTCCAGACTGCAGAAAGACTGCATAATTACAATCGTCCACCCACAGTATACAGATACAGGATATTGTTTTGTGCAAGATAAAGTCCAATTAAAGATAGTTTGAAGGTTTCCAATGAAGTAGTTGGGGTTCTCCAATGAGAACCAGAGGACATAGGTTTAAGGTGAGGGGAGGAAAGATTTAATGGGAACCGGAGAACTTTTTTAAACAAAGGGTGGCGGGTGTATGCAACGAGCTGCCAGAGGAGGTAGTTGAGGCATGCAATATCGCAATATTTCGACAGGTACATGGATAGGACAGGTTTAGAGGGATGTGGGCCAAACACAGGCAGGTGGTAAGAGAGAAAACATTGAGTTTAACCACGTTAGAATCATTTGTGTTTATTTATGGTCTTTGACAAAGGTTTACTGTCGTTTAGTTTTCTACTCTGTTGCTTTACATTGATTTTTCTCGGGTCAATCTGAAGAAGGGTCCCGACCTGAAACATCGCCTGCCTATTCCCTCCACAGATGCTGCCTGACCCGCTGGGTTCCTACAGCACTTTGTGTTTTGCCTCAGTCATAGAGGCGGGCAGAGTCATGCAGCACAAAAACAGGGCCTTTGGCCCAACTGGTTTATGCCGACCAATATGCCCAGTCTACGCTAGTGCTGTCAATGTACGTGTCCAAATGGCTTTTAAATGTTATTATAGTACCTGCCTCAACCACCTGCTCTGGCAGCTCGCTCCATATACCCACTACCCTCTGTGTGAAATTATTGCCCCTCAGGTTCTTATTTAATACTTCCCCTCCCACCTTAAACCTATGTCCTCTGGTCTTGATTCCTCTACCCTGGGAAAAAAATCTCTGTGCATTCATCTAATCTATTCCCCTCATGATTTTATATATCACATCATAAAGATCACTCCTCAGCTTCTAATGCTCCAAAGAATAAAGTCCTATACTCCATTATGACAAAGGAGGCTGCTCAATTTGTTGTACCCATGTCAGCTCTGAGAAGAATTCCAACAAATTCATTACCCCACATACTTCCCTGAAACCTATTCCTCCTTCCAGGCCCATCAACTACCACCCTCCCTCCCCGATTCTTCTGCTGCACACTTATACATGGGGTAAATTTACAGTGACCAATTAACTTACCAGCCTATCACCGACATGTGTGTGACTTGTCACTGATAGCATATCACTGGAGGGATGACACATCACCAAAGACCCAGGTTCAATCCTGACCTCAGGTTACTGTCTGTGTGGAGTTTACACGTTCTCCCTGTGACCGTGTGGGTTTCCATCGTGTGCTTGTTGTTCACCCACAAGATAGGGAGAATGCATAGTCTTTTACCAGAGGACAAAGGATTAAAGTGAGAGGGGGAAGGTTTAATAGGAACCTGAAGGCAACCTTTTTCCACTCAGTGGTGGGTTTGTGGAACGAGCTACCAGAGGAGAGAGTTGAGGCAGGTATTAAAAACATTTGGACAGATGTATAGAGACATGGATAGGAAAGGTTTAGAGAGATATGGGTATCTTGATTAGCATAGGCAACTTTAATTTCATTTTTAAGATAGTTTAATTTAGAAATACAGTGTGGAAACAGGCCCTTCAGCCCACCACGTCCACGCCAACCAATGATACCTGTACATTGGTCCTATGCTACACACTAGGGACAATGTCCAGTGCCAATTAACCTACAAATTTGCACATCTTTGGAGTGTGAAAAGAAACTGGAGCACCCAGAGAAAGCCCACGTGGTCACAGGGAGAACGTACAAACTCCGTACAGACGGCACCAGTGGTCAGGATGCCCCACGGGTCCCTGGCGCTGTAAGGCAGCATGTCTATCGCTGTGCCACTGTGCTGCTCCAAGTTGGGCTGAAGAGTATGTTTTCATGCTGTATTACTCTATGACTATAAAGAGACTGTGAAATGTGCATAAGCAGGTGAAGTGAGAAAGCAGGAAAGTGGCAGATGGAAGGAGCTGAGAGTCCCAGTCATGTGCTTTGTTCAAGTTTGAAATATTCATGGTGCAGTGCATGCATTTACCTTTCTGTCCCGTGTAACGGCCCAGAGCACGTTGACACCCACCGAGACCTGGACAAAACCATTTCCAGAGTTTTGTGGCTCAACAATCTCCCAAGAATTCCCTAATGACCAAACGACAGGGAATTCATATCAATGATGTTGAGACTTCCTAAACAGCACTGCACATTGACACTAGGGCATCTGTATAGCACACATGTGCATGCGCATACACACATACGTTCATTTTTCCACCTCACCCATGCTCCCAACAGCACCTCAAGAGTCTTTAGGTACAGCATGGAAACAGGCCCTTCTGATGATGAAAAATGAAAAAAATGAGCTACCTCATTCTGCCCTCCTCGTCTGCACCATCCAGCGATCCCCGTATGCTTACGCTATCCTACTCACTAAGGACAATTTTACCAAAGCCAATTAACCCACAAACCTGCACATGTTTGGAGTATGGGAGGAAACCGGAGTACCCAGAGAAATCCCCGTAGTCACAAGGAGAACATACTAACTCCGTACAGACAGCACCCATAGTCAGGATCGAATCTGGGTCTCTGGCACTAGGAGGCAGCAACATTAATACTGTACTGCCCCAAATCATTGATTAAAACAAATTTGACAATCCAACCATCAAGGATGAGAGAGAATGCAGCAAGAATGTGGAACACACTTCTGCAGGAAGTAGCTGAGGCAAATTACATTTAGGAGTAGACAAGAGTGATAAGGCTTTGGAGGAAAATACCGATAAGATAAAATGAGGTTATGGAGCATGAACTTTGGGTCAATAATGCATTTAGTGCTTATCCTACAATGTACATGTAGCTCTGCAATAACAAGTGTTTTTTTATGACGTCGAGGACATATGTTTAAGGTGAGAAGGGCAAGATTCTCACAGAGAGGGTGATGGGTATACGGAACGAGCTGCCAGAGGTGGTTGTTGAGGCAGATATTATAACAGCATTTAAAAGACACAAAGGTACATGGATAGGAAAGGTTTAGAGGGATATGTGCAAACACAGTCAAATGGGACTAGCTTAGATGGGGCATCTTGGTCAGCATTGACAAATTGGCCACAGTGCCTGTTTCTGTGCTGTATGACTCTAATTAGATATAAAGCAACCGATGATTTAGGAAAGACTATATTATCTGGGATGAATTCGTGGTAACAAAAATTTTGATCGGGGACCAGAACATAAAAGTTATTTTGGAAATTTACAAGCAGAACAAACACCTGTCTTGATAAACAAAAACTGCTTAAAATAGGGTTTCCACAGACAAGAACGTCTCTTAAGAACAGAGCTGCTAGATTCACCAGGCAAAGCCATTAGAAGTTGACAAGCAATCAGTTCTATTGACACTTGTGCAATGGTATTCTATTATATAACATTTTGTATTTTTAGCTTACAGAAATAGAAATAAACTTATAAAGGCCTTTACATTTGAAAATCCTGCATGAAAAATAATTTTGTTTTTACTCACCTGGGATCCTCTTTTTCCTCATTTACACAATTGGTTTTATGGCGCAATTTTCTATAGCGTTGTGTACAACTAACATTAAACCAACACAGCCGATTAACCATGTGAGTTCATTCATGCTGAACCACAATTGAAACTCAATACCTTTAGGGTTATCTCTGTTTATTCCTTTCCTCATCATTAGCTGACCTTCCCATAGCACGGCACACACTAGGTCACACGGTCCACAGGCAATCTGAACTACTTCCCCAAGAGTCGTGATTTCAGTCCATGACAAACCCTCAGGATTCTGATCAGTTACATTTTCTCTGTAAAATACCTGGGGAAAAAAAAAAAATCAAAATTTTAAATTAGGGACAATCCACTTTAAGTACTAGTTATGTCCGCCACACAAGAGTCAGTCACAAATACACAATGGAAACAGGCCCTTCAGCCCAACTAATCCATGCTGACCAAGATGCCCCATCTAAGCTAGTCCCTCTTGCCCACATTTGGCCCAGATCCATCTAAACCTTTCCTAACCACATACCTGCCCAAGTGTCTTTTAAATGTTGCTACAGTACCTGCCTCAACTACCTCATCTGCAGCTCATTCCATATACCCACCCAGTGAAAATGCTTCTCCATCAGCTTCATATTAAATCTTGCTCTTCACACTTAAATCTATGTCCCCTGGTTCTTGATTCCACTATCCTGGGTAAAAGTCCCTGTGCACTCATCCTATCTATTCCTCTCATAATTGTATACACCTCTGTAAGATCACCCCTCAGCCTCCTGCACTCCAAGGAATAAAATCCTAGCTTGACTAACCTTTCCCTATTGCTCAGGCCTTTGAGTCCTGGCAACTCATCTTTAAAAAGGAGTTATCCACTGGATTAATGCTTTGAAGGTTTTCCTAGTTGCAATAACTTTTACCAATGCACCGCATATGTGAAGCTAATGCCAGCACAATGTCACTGATAAAGCAAAGGAGAAAGGATTATCAAATGATACAGAATTTTCTTATTATTGTAAAAAACTATGTTTGATTCATGGTGTGTAGAGATAACATCACACAATCTGGGGAAAAGGAGGCAGACATTCAAATTTAACATTTTTGCCACAACTCTTGAAATTGAATACATGTGAACCGTAAATGCTAACAACCAGGTTTGTCTGCACACAGTGCCCTCCATAATGTTTGGGACAAACACCAATCATTTATTTATTTGCCTCTGTACTCCACAATTTGAGATTTGTAATGGAAAAAGTCACATGTGGTTAAAGTGCACATTGTCAGATTTTAATAAAGGCAATGAAAGTCTGTGTTGATCTAAAAGATAGCTTCTTGGCATCTGTTTGTGATTTACTTCTTTTTAAATTGGAATTTAAAACTGTCAAGGTTACTGCTTTATGCCACTCCCTAAATATCTTGTCCCTAAAAATACATGTGCCACTATCTTCAGTTTAGTTTTAGTATAGAGATACATTATGGAAACAGGCCTTTTGGCACACCGAGTCCTCGCCAACCATCAGTCACCCGTCCCCACGTTATCCCACTTTTGCACCCACTCCCTCCGCGCTAGGGGCAATTTACAGAGGTCAATTAACCTACAAACCCACACATCTTTGGGATCTGGAAGGAAACCGGAGCACTAGGGGCAATATACAGAGGCCAATTAACCTACAAACCCACACATCTTTGTGATCGGGGAAGAAACCGGAGCACCCAGAATAAACCCACGAGGTCACAGGGAGAATGTACAAAATCCACACAGACATGGGTCAGGATCGAACCAGGGTCTCTGACGCTGTGAGGCAGCGGCTCTACCAGCTTCATTCTTTCAGGGATGGAGGTAACCTACTAATATTTTAAAAAGATTGGAAGGAGTTTCAACTCAAAATGGTGCTGAGGGGTTCAAACCTGAAACATAGCCCAAATGGTCCAGACCCAAAATGTCCTCCGAGTCTAAAGAAGGTTCCCGACCCAAAACGTTGCCTGTACATTTCCTCCACAGATGCTGCCTGTCCTGCTGAGTTACACCAGGACTTAATGTTTTAAACACCACACGTTTATTCAGTTTTAGTCAATTCTGTCAATTTATTGTGGTCATAGAGTCATAGACAGCACGGAAACAGGCCCTTTTGCCCAACTTATCCATGCCGACCAGGAATAGAAATCATAATCCAACTAGAAATCATAAATTTCGCCCCACCCTGCTTTAGATCGAGACCCTTGGTACAAAATCATTTCAGTGTCAATACTCAAACTTTAATGATTGTACCTTCCCCTGCACAGTCACTGCCCAGACTGAAAGATGTCCGAAAGGTTCATCAGTAATTTCCCATCCTCCTACAGCAATATCATGAAAGGGATCTGGTAGCGGTCCCAAATTTTGCGAGGGAATCTGAAAAACAGAGACACCACTTGAGGATTCCACATTATACTTTTATTCTACTTTTCCAACAATCAATTTAAGAGTGGACATGTCTAGATTTGGCAGAAGTTACCTACGCAACTAATCTACCGAAAGGAGGATTAGCTAAAAATAGATTACCCCAGTGGCTACACTTCGTAAAATATATATTTAGCTGTAAAGCCTTTGGGATGATCTAATGCTGCAAAAGACAAGTGTATAAATACAGTAAAAAACAAACTGTTGGAGGAACAGGGTCAAGCAGCATCTGTGGAGGGTCATTGTCAAACATTGTTTGGGTTGGGACCCAGATTACACCAGTTGCAATCTCCAAAGTACAAATACAAATCATTGTCTGTAGAGCCATTTGGTTAAACAAATTTACCATCTACCTCATCGGAGATCCTCGGACTATCTTTAATCGAACTTTTCGTTGCACTAACCATTGCATCCTTTATCCTTTATCTGTACACTGTGGATGGCCCGATTGTTATCATGCATTGTCTTTCCGCTGACTGGTTAGCACACAACAAAAAAGCTTTTCAATGTACCTCGTACACATAATAATAATTTAAACTAAAAAATTCAGCTTGTATTTACTACATTAGCTCTAAATTACACTGCCTTTGATAAATTTGATAATGTTGCTTTCATATTGCATCATGTGGGGCCTAGTACAGACATTGTGGGCCGAAGTGCCTGTTCTTGTGCTGTACTGTTTGTTGTATGTTCAACGTTTTCATGAATTGCAAACCTGTCGCCGTTTCAAAGAAGGCAAACCGAGCTAATTTAGATAATTTTTTAAACTTTAATACTTTCCCATAATCAAATGGAGATATTGAATTTAGCAAAGGTTAATAGTAACCACATGGATAATAAATTTGGCTGTGGCAGACATAAAGACATTAACACTGCCTCATGGTTGTGCTCAATGGCAATCTAACTGATTTAACAAAATGGGTATGCACAAAGCCAAGTAACAACTTTTGCCCAAAGTGTTGCTGTTTGACTGGCCCTCACTTTGGCAAAAGGTCAGACCTTAACAATAGGGGCAGTATCAATGACTCAGCGGTAGAGTTGCTGCCTTACAGCGTAGGGACCCGGTTTGATCCTGACCTCAGGTGCTGTCTGTACGTTCTCTCTGCAAACGCGTAGGTTTCTCCCCAGGTGCCCTAGTTTTCTCTCACACTCCAAAAATATGCAAAGATAGTTTAGAGAGGTTAAATAGCTACTGTACGTTGTCCCTAATGTGTAGGATAGAACTAGTGCACGGGTGATTGTTGTGCGACACGGACTCAGTGGACCAAAGGGTCCTTTTCCATTCGCTATCTTTAGACTTTAGCGTTTAGAGATTCAGGATGGAACCCACACTGACCAGTGATCACCCTGTACACTAGCACTTTCCTACACACTAGGGACAATTTATGATTTACAGAAGCCAATTAACCCTCTAAACTTTCTCTAAACTAAACTAAACTGGGCAACGCTGCGTTGTCTCACACAATAACTATAAGATGGGTTGTGTAAAAAGTGTGAAAGAACATTTCTAACATTTGTATATAGTAAGTTAAATTGGACAAACCTATCTCACATATAACCTAATTGCTCATTCATGAGTCAATTCAATACGCCTGTCAGGTGTCCTCCATTTAGTTCATAAGTCAAATGAGCAGAGTTAGACCATTCGGCCCATTGAGTCTACTCCGCTATTTAATCATGGGTGATCTATCTTTCCCTCTCAACCCCATTCTCCTGCCTTCTTCCCATAAACCCGACACCCTTACTAATCAAGAATCTGTCACTCTCCTCCTTAACAATACCCAATGACCTGGCATCCACAGCCATCTGCGGCAATGAATTCCACAGATTCATCACCCGCTGACTAAAGAAGATTTAGAACTCCAATTCAGCAGTGAATTTAAATTATCATTTAATTTAGTCGAGGATGGAGTGGTGTACGAACCTTCGCCCAGGTGTTGCAGGACTTGTACCTTCTGTAACGGATCCATCGGCGTCGGCGGACACAAGAGTTCCACCGCTTGCTTTTTGTGTAAGTGGCTGGGAAATCAATTGCGTAAGTCCAACCCTGGAAGGCAAACAAACAGATTTGGGTGTTAAATTACAGGTTTTCACATTTTAATATCGCAAGATCAACAGCACTAGGCAGAAAGGAAAAAGGTAGGATTCCGTCTGCAAACAGTTTGGCAACAACTTTTCCAAATGCATCTGAAATCAGAAATCCACTTCCAAAGGTAGTATGTGCCAAAGGGAAATTAACACTGATAAAAGGCAGAAAAGTGTAAAATTCACATTTTATTTTGGCAGTGCAAATTCAATACAGTAAAATTTAAACTGTTATAATGAATTTACACTCTGCCAGAATAAGTAAGAGTGACAAAAGGAGCTCACATTGTACTTAGGCAAAAAAAATGATGCAAAGTACTGGACTAACTCAGCGGGCAGGCAGCATCTCTGGAGAACATGGATAGGTAACGTTTTGGATCTGGACCCTTCAGACTCAATCCAAGTTTTGATTAGGCAACTTAGTCAACATAAGTTTAATAGTCATAGCAACGGAATTAGGCCATTTGGCCATTCGAATCTACTCTTCACATCAATAATGGTTGATCTATCTGTCTCTTTCAACCCCATGGACATGTTGGGTTGAAGGGCCTGTTTCCATACTGTATAACCATACTGTATGTCAGTTTCATTAAGTGTTAAACCATTCAGCTATGTACAACCACAGGAGAAATGGTAGTAATTTGCCAAGGCTTTTATGAGAGCACGTTCTAAACCAGAAGGTCAACAGATGTTCAGGAATGCCACCACCCAAAGACCTACTCCAAGTCACCCATCATCTGTCATGTCTGACTGGAGGGCAGAGCTTTAAGGTGAGTGGGGTAACGTTTAAAGGAGATGTGCAGGGCAACTTTCTTTTTCTTTCTTTTTTTAATTCTTGTTCCAACAACTGGATCACACTGCCTGGGGTGGTGGTGGAGGCAGATGCAATAGTGGTATTTAGAGTGCCCTCCATAATGTTTGGGACAAAGACCCATCGTTTATTCATTTGCCTCTGTACTCCACAATGTGAGATTTGTGATAGAAAAAAATCACATGTGATTAAAGTGCACAGTCAGATTTTATTAAAGGGTATTTTTATCGATTTTGGTTTCACATGTAGAAATTACAGCTGTGTTTACACATAGACCCCAATTTCAGGGCACCATAATGTGTGGAACACATGGCTTCACAGGCATTTGTAATTGCTCAGGTGTGTTCAAATGCCTCCTTAATGCAGGTATAAGAGAGCTCTCAGCACCTAGTCTTTCCTCCAGTCTTTCCATCACCTTTGGAAACTTTTATGCTGTTTATCAACATGAGGACCATAGTTGTGCCAATGAAAGTCAAAGAATTATGCGATTGAGAAACAAGAATAAAACTGTTAGACACGTCAGCCAAACCTTAGGCTTATCAAAATCAACTGTTTAGAACATCAACAAAAAGAGAGCACTGGTGAGCTTACTAATCGCAAAAGGGACTGGCAGGCCAAGGAAAACCTCCACAGCTGATGACACAATAATTCTCTCTATAATAAAGAAAAATCCCCCGATGTGGATTTGTCAATGGCCAATGTCCGCAGAAGACTTTGTGAACAGAAATACAGAGGCTACACTGCAAGATGCAAACCACTGGTTAGCCGCAAAAATAGGCCAGGTTATAGTTTGCCAAGAAGTACTTAAAAGAACAACTGCAGTTCTGGAAAAAGGTCTTGTGGACAGATGAGATGAAGATGAACATATCAGAGTGATGGCAAGGGCAAAGTATGGAGGAGAGAAGGAACTGCCCAAGATCCAAAGCATACCACCTCATCTATGAAACACGGTGGTGGGGGTGTTATGGCCTGGGCATGTATGGCTGCTGAGGGTACTGGCTCACTTATCTTCATTGATGATACAACTGCTGATGGTAGTAGCATATGAATTCTGAAGTGCATAGACACATCCTATCTGCTCAAGTTCAAACAAATGCCTCAAAACTCATTGGCCGGCAGTTCATTCTACAGTAAGACAATGATCCCAAACATACTGTTAAAGCAACAAAGTTGCTAAGGGGATCAGGGGGTATGGAGAGAAGGCAGGTACGGGATACTGAGTTGGATGATCAGCCATGATCATATTGAATGGCGGTGCAGGCTCAAAGGGCCGAATGGCCTACTCCTGCACCTAATTTCTATGTTTCTATGTTTTTCAAAGCTAAAAAATTGCCATCAATCACCCGATCTGAACCCAGTTGAGCATGCCTTTTATATGCTGAAGAGAAAACTGAAGGGGACTAGTCCACAAAACAAGCATAATCTAAAGATGGCTGCAATACAGGCCTGGCAGAGCATCACCAGAGAAGACACCCAGCAACTGGTGATGTCCATGAATCGCAGGCTTCAAGCAGTCATTATATGCAAAGGATATGCAACAATATACTAAACGAGACTACTTTCATTTACATGACATTGCTGTGTCCCAAACATTATGGCGCCCTGAAATGGGGGGGAATATGTATAAACACTGCTGTAATTTTTTACATGGTGAAACCAAAATATATAAAAATGGCATTTATTAAAATCTGACAATGTGCACTTTAACCACATGTGTTTTTTTCTATTACAAATCTCAAATTGAGGAGTGCAGAGGCAAATAAGTAAATGATGGGTCTTTGTCCCAAACATTATGGAGGGCACTGTAAGAGGCTTTTGGATAAGCACCTCTTTCACTGTAGCTCAGTACATGTGACAATAAACTAAACCGATTAACCTCCAGAGAGACTTGTTAACCTATAGGGAGAGGTTGGGCAGGCTACGGCCTCATTCATGGAGCACAGGAGGCTGGGGAGTGATCTTGTAGAGGTGTATAAAATCATGAGGGGAACAGAAAGGGTGAATGCACAGTCTTTTACTTAAGATTATGGAATCAAGAACTAGAGGATCTTGGTTTAATGCGAAAGGGGAAAGATTTAATAGGAACCTGCTGGATATGGAATATGGAATAATATGCCAGAGGAAGAAGTAAGGTAAGTATTCTAATCGTATTCAAAATACATTTTGACATGAACATGGATAGGGAAGGTTTAGAGGGATATGGGCCAAATGGGACACCATAGTCAGCATGTACAAGTTGGGCCAAAGGGCCTGTTTCTGTGTTGTATGACTGTACATACTTAGGATTTGATTGAATTCATAAATAAATGCAAAAAATGATTGAATGAGCAAGCAGTGGCACAGCTGGTAGAGCTGCTGGCTCACAATGCCAGAGACTCGGGTTCGAACCTGACCTTGGGTGCTGTCAGTAAGGAATTTGCATCCTCTCTATAACTGCATGAGTTTCCTCCGGGTGCTCTCATTTCCTCCCACATCCCAAAGATAGTGGGTTTGTTGGTTAATTGGCCTCTGCAAATTGTCCCTAGTGTGTAGGGAATGGATGTGAAAGAAGGACAACATAGAACTAATGTGGACGGATGATCGATGGCCTGTGTGAACTAGGTGGGCCTGTTTCCGTGCTGTATCTCTAAAACTAAAAAAGATGCCTTGATTATCTCTGCCTGTATTAATATCGCTGCCAAGCTGATACAATATGAAGTTATTCATGAAAATCTCTTACCCCTTTTTCTGTCGGCTCTCCTCCAATATTTTCATCCACGTACCAATTGGACTCCCACTCCCAATGTTGCGTTGCAAGTTTAAATTCTTTGATCGGCTGATGCTTTAGTCCTGTAACATCACTCCACTGCCAGCGATCACTGGGGAGCAGATGATCACTGAAACCATCCACAGGATTCCAGCGCTACATAAAACAGACCAAACAAATCCGAGGCATGACCCACATAGAAACTACATCCTCCAACAGTTTGTTTTATACCTTTTTAAAAAGTCTTGTTACCTCTACTGCAACATATTACAATCACAATTATAAATATTGTCTGATCAAGGGTGGCACAATGGTAAAGTTGCTGCCTTATAACACCAGAGACCTGGGTTCAATCCTGACGACGGGTGCTGTCTGTATGAAGTTTGTACGTTCTCCCTGTGACCACATGGGTTTTCTTCGGGGGAGCTCCGGTTTCCTCCCACATTCCAAAGAAGCACAGGTTTGCAGGTGAACTGACTTTGGTAAAAAATGTAAATTGTCCTTCGTGTGTAGGATAGTGCTAGTGTACGGGGTGATCACTGGTCGGCACTGACTTGGTGGACAGAAGGACCTTTTTCCATGCTGTATCTCTAAACTAAACTAAAACTATTTCTATGGTCATTGCTGCATGTATAAGCAACGGGATAAGAAATTTATGTCTGTTCAGGGAGAACATTGCTGGTATTTAGATAGAAATGTTTTCTTTTATGTTGATATAGCACAGTCAATCCTAAAGGGCCAGGTGTTATGTCATCAAAGATGTAGTGAAATCATCATTCTGTTTAGATTCTCGAGAACAGGGCTAAAATAGATTAATCTAGCAGAAGCTAAAATAAGTGCAGAGAAGATTTAGTTTACTTTAATTTTTTGTCATGTGTACCAATTACAATCAAGCCGTCCACAGTGTACAGATGCAAGATAAAGGGAATAACTTTTAGTGCAAGATAAGATACAGTAAATTCCGATTAAATAATTAATCTCGATTAAATTCCGATTAAAGAATAAACCAAGGGTCTCCAATGAGGTAGATGGGAGGGCAGGACCGTTCTCCAGTTGGTGATAGGAAGGTTCCGTTGCTTGAATACAGTTGGGAAGAAATAATCCTTGAATCTGGAGGCGTGCGTATTCACACTTCTCGCTGTGGTAGCATGTAGTGAGGCAATGGAAGGGAGGTTGGTTTGCGTGATGGTCTTTGCTGTGTCCACAATCCTGTGCAATTTATTACGGTTTCCGAGGATGTTGCCAGAATCTGAGGGCTTGAGCTACGAGGAGAGGTTGAGCAGGCTAGGACTATTCATAGAAACATAGAAATTAGGTGCAGGAGTAGGCCATTCGGCCCTTCGAGCCTGCACCGCCACTCAATATGATCATGGCTGATCATCCAACTCAGTATCCCGTACCTGCCTTCTCTCCATACCCCCTGATCCCCTTAGCCATAAGGGCCACATCTAACTGCCTCTTAAATATAGCCAATGAACTAGCCTTAGCTACCTTCTGTGGCAGATAATTCCAGAGATTCCAGAATTCCTTGGAGAGCAGGAGGCTGAGTGGTGATCTTATAGAGGTGTATAAAATCATGAGGGGAATAGATAGGGTGAATGTATAAAGTATTTTACCCAGGGTAGGAGAATCAAGAACCAGAGGGCATAGGTTTAAAATGAGAGGGAAAAGGTATAATAGGAATCTGAGGAGCAATTTTTTCACTCGGAGGGAGGAGCTAGTTAAGGCAGGTATTATAACAGTATTTAAAGGACACTTATGTGTTGGAAGGAACTGCAGATGCTGGTTTAAACACAGTTAGACACAGAAAGCTGGGGTAACTCAGCAGGTCAGACAGCAACTCTGGAAGAAAAGAATAGGTAATGTTTTGGGTCGAGACCCGTCTTCAGACACTTAGAAAGGTACATGGATAGAAACATAGAAACATAGAAATTAGGTGCAGGAGTAGGCCATTCGGCCCTTCGAGCCTGCACCGCCATTTAATATGATCATGGCTGATCATCCAACTCAGTATCCCGTACCTGCCTTTTCTCCATACCCTCTGATCCCCTTGGCCATAAGGGCCACATCTAACTCCCTCTTAAATATAGGATAGGAAACGTTTAGATGGAGATGGGACTAGCTTAAATGAGGTATCTTGGTCGATATGGACGAGTTGGACTGATGGGCCTGTTCCCGTGCTGTATGACTCTTTGACTAAATCCGAGATATTTTTTTAAATTATTCTAATTGAAATTTTCAAACAGTTTATTTATCTCGCATTTTATTGGGGGAGGGAGAGGGAAAACTGCTATTTACCCACAGATTTATTTAGTTTAGCGTGGAAACAGGCCAAACCACCTGACCCCGAGGCAAATCTATAAATTTTACTTTAGACTTTGGAGATACAGCACGGAAACAGGCAACTATATTAACGTACAAACTCTGTATAGCTCACATCCGTAGTCAGTCAGGATTGAACCAGCACCTCTGGCTCTGTAAGGCAGCAGTTCTACCACTGCACCACTGTGCCTGCTCTTGAGACAAGGTTGATACTTGCTCAAGCATATTTATTTACTTTGGCATGGAACCAAGCCCTTTGGCCCAACGAGTCCACACCGATCATCATTCGCCCGTTCACACTAATTCTATGCATTCGCACTTTCATATCCACTCGTCACACATTTAGCAGTAATTTACAGAAGCCAATTAACCAATAAACCTGCATGTCTTTGGGGTGTGGGAGGAAACCCACGCGGTCACAGGGAAAACCTGCAAACTCCGCACAGAAAGAATTCAAGGTCAGGATCGATTACGGTCTCTTGTGTCGTGAGGCAGCAACTTTACCTGCTGCGCCACCTAGGCTGACATTATTTGAAGAATTACAACATTTATTTAGTCAGTGCACCTGATTTTCATAGGTCTCTTCTTGGTATCGGATGGGAACTTCGTTTGCATGGACATAGACGTAGATTTGTTGGTCGCATGCAATTCCCCAACAGCACTGCTTGCCAGCTGCCAGTCTCTTGAATTCTAAACTTGCATCTTTGCACAGCTCCCAGTACTGGCTGGCTGTAGAGAGAGTGTACACGCTGCCGTGGACATCCACAGCCCACAACAGAGAGCTGGGCATGACTGCCTCTAATAAAACAAAATATAAAATACATCAGTAATCCAGATTTGCCAGCAGTGGGAAACCTCCCAATCATACATTCCCAACTTTTCATGGTCAAACTGAGAAAGATACAATTGGCTGATTTACCATGTTACCCCAATCAATTACCCAACATCAGAAATTATAATCAAATTGTTTTATGAACTAGTGGAACATTTAGGAACATGATTCATATCTAATGGCACTGCAATTGGTTCTCCAATTCCCAGCTTCAAATTTGTAAGTTTCGCCTCTGAATAATCATAGAACATGGAACAGTACAGGCCTGTCAGCCCACAATGACTGTACCAAATATGATGCTAAAATAAACAGAACTCCTCTGCTTGCATGTGATCCGTATCCCTCCATTCCCTGAATATCCATGTGCCTATCTAAAAAGTCACTTTAACGCCATTATCATATCTGCCTGCATCTCCTGGCTGCACGTTCCAGGCACCCACCACTCGGTGTAAAATCAAATCTTGCCACACTCATCTGTTTTAAGCTTGGTCCCTTTCACCTTAAAGCTATGCCCACTAGTCTTTGATATTTCCACCCCAGGCGAAAAAATGCTTCTGAGCGTCTACCCTGTCTATAACTCTCAAAATATTATATAGCTCCATAAGGTCTCTCCACAACTTTCAACGCTCCAGAGAGAACAATCCAAATTTATCCAACCTCTCTTTACAGCTAATACCCTCTAATCCAGACACCATCATGGTAATCCACTTCTATCACCTCTCCACGGCCTTTACATACATCCTTTAATGGTGTGACTAGAACTGCACATATTACTCCAAATCCGGTCGAACCACATTTTTTATAAAGCTGCAACATGACTTTCTGAATTTTATACTCAATGCCTTGTCACTTGAAAGCAAGCATACCATACAGTTCCTATAACACTACCTATTTGTGTTGCCACTTTCAAGGAACTATAGACTTGGACCCCAAGATCCTCTGTATATCAATGGTTTTAAGGGTCTTGACATCAACTGTGTAGTTTCTGCTTACATTCGTCCTCCCAAAGTGCAATACCTCACATTAGCTTGGATTAAATTCCATCTGCCATTTCTCCGCCCATATATCTGTAACTGATCTACATCCCACTGTATCCTTTGACAGCCTTCCTCACTGTCTGCAATGCCACCAATTTAGGTGTCGCCTGAAAAATTAATAGCCAACCCAACTACACTTAATACAAATCAATTATATGCATCACAAACAGCAGAGGTCTCAGCACACTCCTATCTTAATCTTCTGGATCTGCCCACCACGAGGGACTTTATCAAATGCCTTGCTAAAATCCATGGCGACAACACACACTGCCCTACCCTAATGAATCACCTTTTACACTCCTCAAAAATCTCAATTAAGTAAATATGACATGACCTGCCATGGACAAAACAATGCTAACAGTCCCTAGTAATCCATTTCTTTTCCAAATGCAAATAAATCCTTTCCCGAAGAAACTTATTTGATAACTACCCCATCAGTGATGTGGTATTTATAATTACTGAATGTATACATTCTGTATTAGGACGAAGGGCCTTTATTTCGTGCTGTATGACTCTAAACCGTATATGCTGTGTGCTTCATGTGAATAAGGAATTTCATTGTGTCTTAATGTATATTACAGTAAACTAAGCTGAAACTTAATATAATGATCTACCCCCACAAACTGGGGGGGGGGGGGGGGGGGGTGGTGGGTGAAGATAACATGAGCGGGTAAAGCTTTAATAGGAACCCGATGGATAACCATTCTTTCAGCGGGTGGTGAGTATATGGGACGGGCTGCTAGGAGGGTAATTGAGGCAGGTACAGTAACAACACTCAAAAGACTTTGGTGAGGTACACAGATAGGTAAGGTTTAGAGGGATATGTGGCAAACATGGGGAAGTAGAATTAGCTTAGATGGTGTATCTTGGTGGGCATGGACCAGATGGCCTGTTTCCATGCTGTATGCCTAAGACCTCAGTTTTTACCATACAAGCACACTTCCTTCTTTGAACTTCTACTCACTGGTGGAAACAGTGCTCGCTCGGTGAATGCAACTTTTAATTTTGAACCATGGGATTTGTGTGTGATCTGTGGTTACACCCTGAAGCTGGGACCTTGAAGTCTTCCAATCAAGATAGCTACTGCCATAACAATCGTACTGTCAAAACAAAACTCGCCAGTCAGCGAGTTAAACTATTTCCTTTATCATATTTACTCAGAATTGACTAACTTTTTGATTAGTTTCTGAGTCTTAACAGCTATATCTCAGCCACTCTCTTCAATGTTTTTTTTCAGCTGATGAAAAGACATGCACAATATTTATACTAATCTATATTCTTAGTAATTATATTTTGGCCAATTTGTGAGGCCACATTTGGAGTATTGTGTTCAGTTTTGTTCACCAAGTAACAGGAAAGATGTTGTTAAGTTGTTAAGATGTAAAGGGTGCAGAGATTTACAAGGATGTTGCCAGGACGGGGGCTTGAGCTACAGGCTTCATTCTGTGGCGCACAGAAGGACGAGGGGTGATCTTATTGAGGTGTACAAAATCATGAGAGCAATGGGTGGGGCGAATGCACAGAATCTTTTACCCAGAATAGAGGTATCGAGAACAAGAGGGCGCAAGTTAAAGGTGAGAGGGGAAAGATTTACTAAGAACCCGAGGGGAAACATTTGCACAAAAAGCGTGATGGGTATATGGGACAAGCTACTAGATGAGATGATGCAGGTATTATCACATAATTTAAAAGACATTTGTATGGGTATGTGGGTAAGAAAGGTTTAGAGGGATGGGACTCTCATAGATGGGGCATCTTGGTCAGCATGTACGAGTAGGGCTGAACGGCCTGTTTCCATGCTGGAGGACAATGAGTCAAATATTCTTTAAAATCCAGCACTTTTATAGTTCTCTGAAACAAACCTCTGTGGGTGTTCAGAAACTGGAGGGCGAACATTGATTGAATTTTGGACACTCCAGGAAGAAAAGGGTTAATTAGGTGAGCACGTGCACCAGAAATAGTGGTGGAGCAAGCTAGAGAAACCACCGCTTCTTTTTCTTATCTTCTTAAAGCATGACTTCCTCTTTGAGAAGTTACAATCAAAAGATGCCTCTTCACCCAAACTCCTTCAACATCCTCTCCATCCCACATTCTTTCATTGCCTGCTCCATTGCCAGTGAAGTCACAAGCAAACTGGAGGAACAGCACCTCGTATACCGCTTGGCTAGCTTACAGAATTGTTATATGTACCAAAAGCGAAACAATAGATGAGAAAGTGGGATAATGTTGGACTAGTGTGAACGGGTGATTAATGGTCGGCACGGACTCGTTGGGCCGAAGGCTTCATCAGTCATATCCTATACTTGGGAACAAGGTTGTTCACTATCATTATGAGGTATTACAGGGGCAGGAGAGTGGGATATTACAAGCTATACTATTCTTGGGGTGTGGCTGGAAAATGGAGGTCAACCACTTGGTGCCCATTCTTAAATGGTGTGCCCCTCATTCTCGGGGCACCTATTTCTAACTCAAAATGCGTCCTCATGCAGTCTGTCCTAAAAGGGCAGTAATCTACTGTCTATAAATAAGTGATTTCGAGATGATCTTTAGTTGGCAGTCTTTAACTAGGTCAGAGCCCGCTACAGAAGGCTCCATTTATAAATCCATTAGAGGTCAGTTACACGCTTAAGATCCTCAATGACTCTGCATTGCTCAATTACCTAACATGGCGTAATATGGGGAGAGATTAACAGCACAAAGACTTGGAGGAATAATTTCCAAATAGGTTAATGCCTACTTTTTTTGCAGCATGGGAGCAGGCCATTTAGCCCACCACATACATGCCGACCAGTGGGCACCCATCTGTATCAACACCACCTCCCAGCACTTGGCCCAGGTGAATCAAGTCCTCATGTAGAGGCTTCTTAAATACTCTCAGTGATTCTGCTTTTTATCACAGGTAGATTAAAATGCTGGAGAAATTCAGCGGGTGAGGCAGACTCTAGGTCAGGACACTTCTTCAGACTGATGTGGGGGTGGGGGCAGGAAAAAGAAAGAAAGAGGCGGAGACAGTGAGCTGCGGGAGAGCTGGGAAGGGGAGTGGAAAGAGGGAGAAAGCAAGGACTACCTGAAATTGGAGAAGTTAATGTTCATACCGTTGGGGTGTAAACTACCAAAGCAAAATATGAGGTGTTGCTCCTCCAATTTATGGTGGGACTCACTCTGGCCATGGAGAAGGCCCAGGACAGAAAGGTCGGATTCGGGGAGTTGAAGTGTTGAGCCACCGGGAGATCAGGTTGGTTATTGCGAACTGAGCAGTGAAGGGGATGGAAAATTGGTCGGGCCAGTTGCCAAAGAGCATTTTTATCTACTTTTGATTTTTCCAGCATCTGCAGTTCTTTCTTAAAAACTGCTTTTATCACTCTCTCTAGCCCTCCAGGTAAAGAAGGACCCCCTTAGAACCCTCCTAAATATCCTACCTCTTTTATCTTTATGTCCTATAGCTATATCTTCCATATCAGAAAAAACTCCCAACACATTCTTAAGGGCACCCTCTTTAAATCAAAATATCTACTTGGAGGGAATAACTCCAAAATCGATACCCCTACTTAAAGAAACTGTCTCCAAATCACTGTTTTACAGCATGGAAACAGGCCCTTTGCCCCCAACTTCTCCATTCCGACCAAGATATCCCATCTAAGCAAGTCCCATTTGCCTACATTTGGCCCATATCCCTCTAAACCTTTCCTATCCAATTACCTATCCAAATGCTGATAGTGTACCTACCTCAACTACTTATTCTGGCAACTCGTTCAATGTTGCCACCACCCTCTGTCTGAAAACATTGACCCTCGGGTTCCCGTTATATCTTGCCCCACTCACTTAGAACCCATGTCCTATGGTTCTTGATTCTCCAACTGTGGGTAAATGATTCTGTGCTTTCCCCCTCACGGATTCACATACACAAAAGGCACAATTTTAAAAACCAGTGAGGGCCCACAATGGGAGGGACCATCTCTAAATCAGTGCCCACACCCAGATCTTTCCTGGTCCCAGCACACTGATGTAATTATAAAGAAAGCATATCAGCGCCTCTACTTCCTGAGAAGATTACGGAGAGTCGGTATGTCAAGTAGGACTCTCTCGAACTTCTACAGGTGCACAGTAGAGAGCATACTGACTGGTTGCATTGTGGCTTGGTTCAGCAACTTGAACGTCCAGGAGCAGAAAAGAATGCAGAAAATTGTGACCACTGCCCAGTCCATCATTGGTTCTGACCTCCCCACCATCGAAGGGATCTGTCGCAGTCGCTGCCTCAAAAAAGCTGCCAACATCATCAATGACCCACACCATCCTGGCCACACTCATCTCTCCGTTGCCATCAGGCAGAAGGTACAGGAGCCTGAAATTTGGTACATCCAAGTTCAGGAACAGCTTCTTCCCCACAGCCATCGGGCTACTAAATACAACATCAAACACACTCTGGACTATAACAGCCTATTGAACTTTATCTGTTTATTTATGTGTATATATATGGGCTATGGTATATAAACACACTGATCTATTCTATATTTATGCCTACAATATTTTGTTGTGCTGCAGCAAGCAAGAATTTCATTGTCCTATCTGGGACACATGACAATAAACTCTCTTGACTTGACTTGAGAGACACTATAAACCCGTCAATGCCCACAGTTAAGAGGGGCATATCTGAACCAGCCTGTGCCCTCCTGGGGAATGTCTCTAAATCTGCACCCTCACCAGCAGGTACTGTCTCTAAACCAGTCACTACCCACAGTAAAAGGGACTGTCTCTAAACCAGCGGCCACTCCTAGAAGGACTCTCCAAACCAGTCAAGGTATAATAAGGACATCAAGAAATGAGTTAGTACCCACAGTTAAAGAGGCTGTCTCTAAATCAGTCCCATACTTGGAAGGTAGATACTTAGAAATGCTGGAGAAACTCAGCGGGTGAGGCAGCATCTGTGGAGCGAAGGAAATAGGAAACGTTTCGGGTCGAAACCCTTCTTGGAAGGACCGTCTTTCAGTCAGTGCCCACACCTGCAGAGACCATCTCTAAACCAGTCAGTGTCCACATTTAAAGGGACCGTCTGTAAACCAGTGCCCACACCTGGAGGAACTGTCTCTAAACCAGGCCACATGTTTAAGGGACCGTGTCTAAACTATTACCCGCAACAGGAGGCTGTCTCCAAACCATCGCCACAGGGACCGTCTCTAAACCATTGCCCACAGGTGTAAGGGACCGTCGCCAAATCGTAATCTACAACGCTGCTAATAATGTCAGAGTGAAGTGACGGAGCTAACATCTGCAAACCGCTCCCAGTACATTACCGCCAGCTCCGCGACAGCCGCCCAGCTCCTCGCCGCACCGACCCGATCAACATCCACCATCCAAGCCGGACGCGGCTTCCGGAACCTTCTCTCCTGACAACAGCCGATGCTCCGTGGAAGCCCCGCCTCCTGACACGCCATTGGTCTCTTCGCGCGCTTGATTGGCCGGCGACCCGTCCGTCAGGCTGGCGTCGTGACGCACTGCGTCATATGCAGATACGGGGGGCGGGGCCTGTCCTTGACAGCTGAGGGTGCAGGAAGGTAGGTGCCTGGTGTTGGGGCCATGGAACTGCCATGCCCACTGGACTGCCATGCCCACTGGAACTGCCATGCCCACTGGAACTGCCATGCCCACTGGAACTGCCATGCCCACTGGAACTGCCATGCCTACTGGAACTGCCATGCCTACTGGAACTGCCATGCCCACTGGAACTGCCATGCCTTCTGGAACTGCCATGCCCACTGGAACTGCCATGCCCACTGGAACTGCCATGCCCACTGGAACTGCCATGCCCACTGGAACTGTCATGCCCACTGGAACTGTCGTGCCTACTGAAACTGCCGTGGATACTGGAGCTGCCATAGCTACTGGGGTTTTAGGGCTGTTGGGGGCTCATGGAGCAGTCATGGGTACTGGGGTTTTAGGGATGTTTGGCCTGAATGGACTGGTGGGTTGTTGGACTGTTGGGTTGTTGGACCATTTTTTTAATCAAGTATTTACAAAAATGATATGTGCAGTACAAAACAATACAAACAAACCCACCACCATGATACAAAGTAAAATAAACATTCTTAAATTCTGAATATTAAATAACTATTTCCCCATCGTTATTGAGGATACTTTCCACCCCACAGCGTGTCCAAAGATGAGGATGGTGGGTGTGAAGTTCAGCCAGAAGGCAAGGAGCAGCCCCTTTAGATGTTGGAACAGGGGCTGCAACCTCACGCACTCCATATACACGTGGAATACAGACTCTCTCAGCCCGCACAAGTGGCAGGTGGCTGGCGAGTCTGTGAACCGCGAGAGAAACGGGTTGCACGGGGCGCCTCGGTGCAGTACCCTCCACCCCAGGTCCCCAATGTAGAGGTGGAGAATCCCTGCATAGAGGGACCCCCACTGGTGGGCCCTCTCATGCCCACAAGGCAACACCGACCTCCACTTTGTGTCCAGAACTGTTAGACCGTTGGGTTGTTGGAATGTTGGGTTGTTGTGAGATCATAGGATGACAGATCTTAGGTTGGTTTGGAGACACGATATGGAAAAAGACTCATCAGTCCACCAAGTTCATGCCAACTATTAATTACCCTTAATTACTCCAGAAACATAGAAACATAGAAATTAAGTGCAGGAGTAGGCCATTCGGCCCTTCGAGCCTGCACCGCCATTCAATATGATCATGGCTGATCATCCAACTCAGTATCCCGTACCTGCCTTCTCTCCATACCCCCTGATCCCCTTAGCCACAAGGGCCACATCTAACTCCCTCTTAAATATAGCCAATGAACTGGCCTCAACTACCCTCTGTGGCAGAGAGTTCCAGAGATTCACCACTCTCTGCGTGAAAAAAGTTCTTCTCATCTCGGTTTTAAAGGATTTCCCCTTTATCCTTAAGCTGTGACCCCTTGTCCTGGACTTCCCTAACATCGGGAACAATCTTCCTGCATCTAGCCTGTCCAACCCCTTAAGAATTTTGTAAGTTTCTATAAGATCCCCTCTCAATCTTCTAAATTCTAGAGAGTATAAACCAAGTCTATCCAGTCTTTCTTCATAAGACAGTCCTGACATCCCAGGAATCAGTCTGGTGAACCTTCTCTGTACTCCCTCTATGGCAAGAATGTCTTTCCTCAGATTTGGAGACCAAAACTGTACGCAATACTCCAGGTGTGGTCTCACCAAGACCCTGTACAACTGCAGTAGAACCTCTCTGCTCCTATACTCAAATCCTTTTGCAATGAAAGCTAACATACCATTCACTTTCTTTACTGCCTGCTGCACCTGCATGCCTACCTTCAATGACTGGTGTACCATGACACCCAGGTCTCGCTGCATCTCCCCCTTTCCCAATCGGCCACCATTTAGATAATAGTCTGCTTTCCTATTTTTGCCACCAAAATGGATAACCTCACATTTATCCACATTATACTGCATCTGCCAAACATTTGCCCACTCACCCAGCCTATCCAAGTCACCCTGCAGTCTCCTAGCATCCTCCTCACAGCTAACACTGCCCCCCAGCTTAGTGTCATCCACAAACTTGGAGATATTGCCTTCAATTCCCTCATCCAGATCATTAATATATATTGTAAATAGCTGGGGTCCCAGTACTGAGCCTTGGGGTACCCCACTAGTCACTGCCTGCCATTGTGAAAAGGACCCGTTTACTCCTACTCTTTGCTTCCTGTTTGCCAGCCAGTTCTCTATCCACATCAATACTGAACCCCCAATGCCTTGTGCTTTAAGTTTGTATACTAATCTCTTATGTGGGACCTTGTCAAAAGCCTTCTGGAAGTCCAGATACACCACATCCACTGGTTCTCCCCTATCCACTCTACTAGTTACATCCTCGAAAAATTCTATAAGATTCGTCAGACATGATTTACCTTTCGTAAATCCATGCTGACTTTGTCCAATGATTTCACCACTTTCCAAATGTGCTGCTATTCCATCTTTAATAACTGACTCTAGCAGTTTCCCCACTACCGATGTTAGACTAACTGGTCTGTAATTCCCCATTTTCTCTCTCCCTCCCTTCTTAAAAAGTGGGGTTACGTTTGCTACCCGCCAATCTTCAGGAACTACTCCAGAATCTAAAGAGTTTTGAAAGATTATTACTAATGCATCCACTATTTCTGGAGCTACTTCTTTAAGTACTCTGGGATGCAGCCTATCTGGCCCTGGGGATTTATCGGCCTTTAATCCATTCAATTTACCCAACACAACTTCCCAGCTAGGAGTAGTAGGAGAACTTTGTGTCCTTTTGCTTACAGATAGCCGCCAGTTTAACATACGCCCGTCTGCTAAATCTATACTACACAATTTAGAAAAGCCAATTAACCTACAAACCCACATGTCTTTGGAATGTGGGCGGAAACCGGAGCATCCGGAGAATACCCATGTGGTCACACGGAGAATTATGAACTCTGTACAGACAGCACCCATGGTTAGGATCAATCGTGGGTCTCTGGCGCTGTAAGGCAGCAACCCTATTGCCGTGCCGCTGTGCCACCTATCCATGTCCGCCTGACCCGCTGAGTTACTCCACCACTTTTTGTCCTTTTGCTTCAAGATAGCTGTCTGATTTTTTACAGTATTTTGAAAGATTCTGTTAATATATTTGCTTGCCAGTAGAGATATTTGCAAGCTCAATGTGATCACATTTGAAAGCAGCAGTTGGCAGCAGAGT
The DNA here is from genome assembly GCF_028641065.1 of Leucoraja erinaceus. Lineage (NCBI taxonomy): Eukaryota > Metazoa > Chordata > Chondrichthyes > Rajiformes > Rajidae > Leucoraja > Leucoraja erinaceus. Next base: position 21,344,418 of record NC_073396.1, read on the forward strand.
AGGAGGTGACAATTCTGATTCCAAGTTGGTATCCATCTGGCTTGGTAGGACTTAGAACAGTACAGCACAGGAACGCCCTTCGGCGCACAATGTCTGAGCCAAACATGATGCCTGCACAAGATCCAGAACCCTCCATACCCTGTCTAAAAGCCTCTTAAACATCACTACCTTATCTGTCTCACCCTTGGATTTCCTATTACCGATGAGGCTCACCGGCCTATAATTCTGTCTTATGAAGGGGACCAAGTTGAGAATTAGCAATGCCAGCATGTCCTGTCTGAAAGTAACCAGCCTGAATATGTTCAACGGTACTTTATTGTCACATGTTTCTTGATACAGTGAAATTCCTTCTTTGCATTTGGTTCAGTCACAATCTTACTATACATGGGTACGATCATACTTTAAGTACAAGAGTGTAAGAATAGTAGATTACACTGAATAAGTACACAACAGTCGCCACGTTTCCGTCGCCATCTTGTACACGTAAAATTCAGAGTTGTTAAAAATGTAGAGTCTTAAACTTGACCATAAAGGCCTGTTATCCTGGTGGTGCAGAGGACGGCTTGGCCAGGCGATGCCGTCGGTGTCCTCCACCATTGCTCTGTGCCGTCGCAGGCCGCGTCTGATCCGCACGCTCGGCCTCTTGGAGCAGCGCTCGATCTAATCCAGCCCCAGGCTGCTGCAGGGCCTCCAGTGGCTCACTCCACCGACGCATCAACCCTGACACACAACCCGCAAACGTGCCGTCCACCCGCCTCAGGCGGTCACCGCTCAACCTCTGTGCCCCAGGGCGCCTCCCGCAACCGACCTCAGAACCCCCAGAACACCTCCAAGGGCACGGGAGGCGAGACCCCAGCAACTCACCGGCACAGAGGGTGAGATTGGGAGACAGAGTCCTGGAGACAAGTTCTCCCAAGTCATGAGTGTTGACCACAATGATTCAGGGCCTCTGTCACAGAATTGCCCTGAGCTCCAGCTTTCTTGCTCCCGATTTGCATTTCTAGCATAAAAAATGTTTATTTCACTTCCATTCTTTGAACAGAATTAGTTTTTATTCCGTATCTAGTCCCAGCTTCCTCTTCCCCCCTGTCCTCATGCTGTTTCCAGTAAGAGGTTCAGTAAATGACAAAATGCCAGGCACCTGCTGTCTGTTTTGTGGGTAGCCGCTAGAAATTAGTTCAAGACCAAACGACAGTGGTTGCAGCCTCACAGCGCCAGAGACCACGATTCAATCCTGACCACAGGTGCTGTCTGTACGGATTTTGGATGTTCTCCCCGTGATCGAGTTGGTTTTCTCCGGGTGCTTCGGGTTCCTCCCACACTCCAGACGTACAGGTTTGTAGGTTAATTGGCTTGGTAAAATTTTTAATTGTCCCTAGTGTGGAGGATAGTGCTAGGGTATGGGGACCGCTGGTTGGCACAGACTTGGTGGGCCAAATGGCCTGTGTCCGCACTGTATCATCAAACTAAAAATAGTGACTAGATATGCAGGCAGAAGTCTATCTACATAAGGCGCTGCTCAAGAAAGTGTTCAATGGTGCTATTATTATCACATGTGCAAAATGCAAAGGCACAGTGAAATTATTTTCTCACTAACAGTCCAGAAGAGTATTGTCATACCCAAGCACATCCCCGATTAGCAAATTAGAAAACAGAAATAGTCTACTGGCCCTGCATGCAAGAGTCGCCATGTTTTGGCAGCATCTTTACAGTTCAGTCCGCGCTCTAGTTGTTATGAGCGGAGCCCATTCCAGACGAGCCCCAGGCTGCTGTGGGGCCTCCAGCCCTAACCTTCCTAGGATGTGTGGATTGACCTATGAACCGACGTCCCTCTCCTCACCCGTCCACCCTGGGGTAGCCTCCCACTGCCCACCTTGAGGGTGCGGTAGACCCGACCCCGGTTCTCTCTCCTCTCTTACCGGCCTCGCTCCACGCTCGTCGCATCCACCGCCGTTGCCGGCTCCATCCTCCCAGATGGACTCTAGTCTTGTGGGGACAAGCAGGGGTCGGCTCGACTCGGCGGCTCCCCCTTTAGGCCGCGGCACTCTGGAACCTGGGAGCCTTTAAAATGTTTATTTCACAGAATTGTTTTTTAGTCGAAAAGGCACAACATAGGATGTACTTCCTACGGCAGCTGAGGAAGCACAATCTGCCACAGGCAATGATGGTCCAATTCTACACGGCCATCGTAGAGTCTGTTCTCACCTTCTCCATCATGGTCTGGTTTGGCTCAGCCACCAAGCACAACACCTGGAGGATGCAGCGAATCGTCCGATCAGCAGAGAAGTTTATTGGCTGCAACCTTCCCTCCATTGATGAACTATACACTGCAAGGGCCAGGAAGCGAGCGTGCCAGATCATCTCTGACCCCTCTCACCCTGGCCACAAACTCGTTGATCATCTCTGACCCCTCTCACCCTGGCCACAAACTCTGGAAGGCGACTCCGGATTGTCAAAGCTGCCACAGCCAGACTTAAAAACAGTTTTTATCCACGAGTAGTTGCTCTACTCAACAGCCAAAAATCTGTTGCCTCCCTTTGATCTGGTATTTTGTTGATTCACATGCTTGATCAATGGTGTTTTTTCATTAATGTTTTATTATTATTAATGTTTAGTGTTTTCTGAGTCATTCGTAACTGTCACTGTATGTCATGTTGTTACTTGTAGGCGGAGCACCAAGGCAAATTTCTTGTATGTGAATACTTGACCAATAAACCTTACTTACTTACTTACTTATTCTGTATTTCCTCTTCTCTCCCCTTCACATGCTGTTTTCAGTAAGGGGTTCAGTGAATGACTTGTTTCCTAATTGTGTTTTTGCACTAATGTTGTGTTTTTTGCAGTCTTTTTCATTCCATTATTTTGTTTAACTAATGTACAATTTATGTTTTCTCGTGTTGTTCAGTCTATGAGCCTGTGATGTTGCTGCAAGCAAGATTTTCACTGTTCCTGTACCTCACTGTACTTGTTCCTATGACATTATGCTCAATTATGTATGGCAGAGAGCATATTGACTGGTTCGGCAACTCGAATGCCCAGGAACGAAGAAGATTGCAAAAAGTGGTGATTACTGGCCGGTCCATCATGGGTACTAACTCCCCACCATCGAAGGGATCTACAGGAGTCATTGCCTCAAAAAGGCAGCCAGCATCAGAGCCCCACATCAGTGTGGCCACGCTCTCATATCAATCCTGCCATCGGGAGGAACGTAAAGGAGCCTGAAAACTGTAACGTCCAGGTTCCGGAGCAACCTCTTCTCAACTACCATCAGGCTATTAAACACTGCAACCTCCAAATAGGCTCCAAACTAAATAGATTAGGGGACATTATTTTTGACTTTGCACTACTATTGTCCATTTATTTGTAATTAAAAAAATATATATACTGAACTTTTTTTTAAGATAGACACAAAATCCTGGAGTAACTCAGCGGGATAGACAGCATCTCTGGGGAGAAGGAATGGTTGACGTTTTGGGTCGAGACCCTTCTTCTGAGACTATTCCTTCCTCCAGCTTCACAATTCGTATCTCTTCAATTATTTTGTCTCACACCTCCTGTCATTTCATCTCTGGCCTTTGCCCATCTGTCTATCAAACCCCCTACCAACCCCATACCTATCCTCATTACCTACTGGGCTTTGTCCTGCTCCTCCTCTCTTCCAGCTTTATTTCTCTCGCTCATACTAGGGTCCCAACCTAAAAAGTCACATATCCACTTCTCCAGCAATGGTGCCTGACCTGCTCAGTTAAAGGGACTGCCCTCCTCTTCTCCTGCCTTAAAGGGACCGCCTTCCTCTTCTGTCTTAAAGGGACCGCCTTCCTCTTCTGTCTTAAAGGGACCGCCTTCCTCTCCCGTCTTATAGGGACCGCTGTCCTCTCCTGTCATAAAGCGACAGTGGCCTCCTCTCCCACCTTAAAAGGCCCATAGATCACAAAATGCTGGAATAACTCAGTGGGACAGGCAGCATCTCCGGAGCGAAGGAATGGGTGGCGTTTCGGTTCGAGACCCCTCTTCAGACTGATGTCAGGGTAGTGGGCAGGACAGAAATAGAATGTAGTGGGAGACAGTAAGACTGGTGGGAGAACAGAGAAGGGGATGGAGAGAGAGGGAAAGCACGGGCTATTTGAAGTTAGAGAAGTCAATGTTCATACCGCTGGGTTGTAAGCTACCCAAGTGAAATATGAGGTGCTGTTCCTCCAATTTGAACTGGCCTCACTCTGAGAATGGAGGAGGCCCTGGGCAGAAAGGTCAGATTGGGAGGGAGAGTTAAAGTGCTGAGCAACCCGGTGATCAGGTAGGTTACGACGGACTGAGAGGAGGTATTCAGCGAAACGATCGCCGAGCCTGCGCTTGGCCTCGCCGATGTACAGGAGTTGACACCTGGAACAGCGGACACAGTAGATGAGGTTGGAGAGGGGTGTAAGTGAACCTCTGCCTCACCTGAAAGGACTTAAACCTTAAAAGGACCATACCTTTACCCGCCTTAAAGGGAACCCTCCTCTTCCACCTTAAAGGGAACATGATCTCCTCTTTTGCCTTAAAGGGACTTCGACCTTTAAGGTGGGGTTGAAGCGGTCTCTTTAAGGTTGGAGTGGAGGATAAATCCTTTAAGGCGGGTAACGATGGCGCGGTCCCTTTAAGGTGGGAGAAAGGCTGTCCCTTTAAGGCTTGGAGAAGAGGGCGGTCCCTTTAAGGCGTGGGGAGGGGTTGCCCCGCCGGTCACGTGACATTGAATCTTGTGACTTTGTATCGGATCGGGGGGAGTCCCGGTGGCTGCGCGGGCGCAGTGTAACAATCGGTGTAGCAACCCGGGGCCGTCGCCACTCCCACAGCCCCCACCCCGACCCAGCAGAGTGCCTGCTCCCTCCCTCCTTCGCTCCAAGGCGGGGGAGCTCTGTGTCCGCCGGAGAAGCAGCAACAGCAACAGCAAGGAACTCCGTTGAATTCCACCGCCATCACCACCGTCTCTGCCTTTCTCATTCCCCCTCCCTACGAAAGATGGACAACAAGCCGCTACTCCAAGACAGGCCGCCCGCCTACGTACCCAGCTCCACGGGATACGTGTACGGTCAGACCTACGGTACCATCCCACCGCCCGGATACCAACAGCAACCTCCTCCCTACCCGTATCCAGCCTCGGGTGAGGTCTTTATTCCCTACCCCCTATGTTGCTTCCGCTCCCACCCCGGCTCTGCACGGCCCTTTTGTTTTAATTCCCGGCCCCCGGAGAACGGGGAAGTGGAGGTGAAACTCCATTTCATCCGGGAGATATATAATGGGTGTTGCTTTCATTAACAGTTAGAAAACCGGAGGGGAGGGAGGGATATAAAAAGAGAGGAAATTCAAATTTGAGTTGCGTTATTACATTTTCAGTCTGTGAGTTTGGGAAAGTGCACCAAATGTACGATTCTGGGTGGCTTCTCAGTGTTGGAAGTGGCGCGGTGGATATGAATTGATTTTGAATGTTTGTACTTTTATAAATGTCAGTAACAACTGTAGCCTTGCACTAAATTATTCCATGAATCCTCTTAGATTTTTCCAATGCAAAAAATATTCCTATCCTTGATATACAGGAGTAGCTTCAAGCATTTTGTTAGTATGTGCACGTGGTGTCTAACTATTTAAAAAAAATACCACCTATGTTTTGGCAGGGTATGTGCCTCCCGTGTCGGTAAGTGTTCAGCCTGGGACTAACTACTCGAGCACCTACACCATCATCCAGCAACCCACTGCAGCTTCTGTTGTGGTCGTGGGTGGGTGCCCTGCCTGCAGGTAATTTTTTTTCTTCTGATCACCAATGTGAAGACAAATTAAGTTAGAGTGTAGAACAATGCAGCACACAAATAGGCCCTTTGCCCCACTATCTATGCTGAGCATAATACCAAGACCAATTTTTAACTGTCTAGTTTAACGTATTGTGACGTGTGCCAAGGTACAGTGAAAAGCTTTTGTTGCGTGCTATCCAGTCAGTGGAAAGACGACATGCGATTACAATTGAGCTGTCCACAGTGTACAGGTGCATGATAAGGGGAATAACGTTTAGTACAAGGTAAAGTCTGATTAAATATAGTCCAATCCACATCCCCCCCCCCCCCCCCCCCCCCCCCCCCCCCGTGTGTCCATGTGCCTATCTAAAAGCCTATTAAATGTCACATCTGCCTCCACCCCCACTGTTGTCAGCACATTCCAGACATTCACCACCTTGCACATCTCCTTTCAACTTTGCCCCTCTCACTTTAAAGTTATGGATTCCAGTATTTGATATTTCCATCCCGGGGAAAAAAAAGGATTCTCACTGACTACTTTTTTTATGCCTCATAATTTTATATACTTCTGAGCACTGCCCTCAACCTCTGGTGTTCTAGAGAAAACAATCCAAGTAGGTCCAACCACTCTCGTAGCTAATACCCTCTAATCCAGCATCATTTTGGTAAACCTCTTCTGCACCCTTTCCAAAGCCTTCACACCGTTCCTGTAATAGGGAGACCCAAACTTAACGCGCAGTACCTGAACCACAGGCCGACCAAAGTTCTATGAACTTCCGGATTTATTAACTCTTGTACTCAATGCCTCGAATAATCAAAGCAAGCAAACCATATTCTACTTCATCTCTCTCTACTTTTGTTCAGGAGTTGAATTTGCAGTGAAATGTTTGGAGGAAATGCAATTCCTTTGTGAATTAATAACATTAACGTAAACCTTGTACGTCTTTGATGAGGCTGTACTTGAAGTGTTATCAGTTTTGGTCACCTTGCTATAGGAAGGATGCGGTTAAGCTGGAAAGTGCAGAGTAGATTTATGAGGATGTTGCCAGGACTTGTGGGCCTGAGCTGTAGGGGAAGGTTGGGCAGGCTAGGACTTTAATATTATGGAGCTGAGGGAGTAATCTGAGAGGTGTATTAAATCATGAGGGGAATAGAGAGGGTGCATGCACGTCTCTTACCCAGAGTAGGGGAATCAAGAGCCAGTGGACGCAAGTTAAGGAGACGGGGGAAAGATATACCATGAACCTTGGGGGCAAATCTTCTACGTATATGGAATGAGCTGCCAGAGGAGGTAGTTGAGACGGGTACTATATTATTATTTAAAAGACACTTGGACAAGTTCATGGATAGGAAAGGTTTAGATGGATTTGGTCCAAACGTGGCAAATTGGATTAGTTTAGATTAGCATCTTGGTCAGGAAGGGCAAGTTGGGCTGAAGGGCCTCTTTCCAAGCTGCGTGACTCTGACTATTAGAAACAAATAAACTGTTTCAATTACTCAAACGAAAGGTTGATTATAAGGTTAGGAACAGTTGTTTAAAACTGAGCGTGCCTGCAGGAACTGGTCGCAGAGGGGCGTGGGTGAGTTTCTGGAAATCTATCTTGGAAGGTTGTGGGGGCTGAATTGCTGGGGGCGGGATGGGGGTGAGGTAGGTACAATTTTAAAAGATGAGGGAATTGAGGGCTATGAAAATTGGCGCAGAAGACATGAGACCTTGGGCAGATCAGCTGTGATCATATTCAATGGTGGAGCAGGCTTGAGGAGAGGGCCGAGTGGCCTATTCCTATTTTCTTGCAAGGCCTAGTACAGCTTTAAACTATGGCCCTCTCACATTAAAGCTGTGCCCTTCAGCCTCTGTCACATCTGCCCTGGGGGTGAAAAAGATTCTGACTGTCTATCTCTGCCTCTCATAATTTTATATACTTCTATCAGGCCTTGACCCGAAATGTGCCCCCTTTCCATGTTTTCCAGAGATGCTGCCTGACTTGCTGAGTTACTCCAGCACTGTGTCCTTTTGTCTATCAGGTCTCCCCTCGGGCTCTGAATTACAAAGAGAGCGATCCAAGTTTTGTCCAATCTCTCCTTATCTCAAATCTGTTCTTGAGCATCTTGCTAAATCTGATCCGCAATTGCTTTATCCACACTTCAGATTCAAGATTCAGATTTAATTTTAATTGTCATTGTCAGTGTGCAGTACAGAGACAACGAAATGCATTTAGCATCTCCCTGGAAGAGCGACACAGCAAATGATTTGAAAAAATAATAATAAGTGTCGGGGGTGGGGGGGGTGACAGCCGCCGAGAAGAAGCTGTTCCTCGACCTGCTGGTTCGGCAACGGAGAGACCTGTAGCACCTCCCGGATGGTAGGAGGGTAAACAGTCCATGGTTGGGGTGAGAGCAGTCCTTGGTGATGCTGAGAGCCTTCCGCAGACATTGCTTACTTTGGACAGACTCAATGGAGGGGAGCAAGGAACCGGTGATGCGTTGGGCAATTTTCACAACCCTCTGCAATGCCTTCCGGTCGGAGACAGAGCAGTTGCCATACCATACTGTGATGCAGTTGGTAAGGATGTTCTCGATGGTGCAGCGGTAGAAGTTATAACAATGTAAGTGAGGGAGTACACATCTATTAATCTACACTTAGTTGGGACATTGCCAAAATCCATTCATGACTTGGATATTTAGAATCAGTTCTAAAACCGGGTCACACATTTCTGCTATCGGGCAACTACATCCTATCACCAACTACAGCGGCATGGTGTCGTAGTGGTAGAGTTGCTGCTTCACAGCACCAGAGACCTGAATTCGATCCTGACTATGGGTGCTGTCCATACTGAGTTTGTACGTTCTCCCTGTGACCGTGTGCGTTTTCTCTGGGTGCTGAGTTTCCTCCCACACCCCAAAGACGTACAGGTTTGTGGGTTAATTGGTTTTGGTAAAAATTGTAATTTGGCCCCAGTGTGTGGGATACGGGGGTGATCGCTGTTCGGCACAGACCTGGTGGGCTGAAGGGTCTGTTTACGCTCGGTATCTATAAACTAAACTAAAACTAAATTAGAAAGCAGTCCTAACCTCATTGTGAAGCCTCGGACTATCTTAAATCGCACTTTACTGGACTTTATCTTGCACTAAACATTATTCCCTGTATCCTGAATCTTTACAGCTTAATTGTAATCATGTACGGTCTTTCTGCTGACTGGATAGCACAAAACAAAAAAGCTTTTCACTGTACCTCTGTACATGTGACAATAATAAACTAAACTAAATTTCTGCCAAAGGAAACGAAGCATTTGTAAAATAAAATGTTAATGTTATTTGCAAGAATAAGGAAAACAATGCTTGCAACACAACATTATTTCTGTAAGCCAGTTGATGTAGGTCATCAAAAGACACTGCTGGAGGAACTGAGCTCTGGATGGTCTCTGCAGCTCTAAGTTTGATATAAAATATGGGTTGGGGGGGTCAATGTTTAAAGTTTTGTTCATCTCCCACAATCCCCAACACCCCTAATCGCCCTGCTCCTTTCTCCTCCTTCCTACACTCGTTTCGCATTCCCAAATCTTTCCTTTCCCTATTATTCCCCAACTCTCCCCGTTCCGTCCCCTTTTGCCTTCCGCCTATATCCACCACTCTGCCTTTACATAGCACTCCTCTCCTATCCTGATGCCATTTTATCTCCTGAAGATATGAGGAACTGCAGATACTGGTATCTTGAGTAAACCACAAGGTGCTGGAGGAACTGAGCAGGTCAGTCAGCATCTGTGGAGGGATGGTCAGGCAAAGTTTCTTCAGACCCTTACTCCACCTATCTGCCAATTAAACCCCCCCCCCATTACCTGTATCCAACTATCACTTGCCAGGCTTTCTCCTGCCCCACTACTCTCTTCCAGCTTTCTCGCCCCTCTATTACAATCAGTCTGAAGAAGGTTCCCAACTTGAAACACCACTTGACCATTCCCTCCACCAATACTGCGTGCCTTGCTGAGTTCCTCCAGCACTTTGTTTTAGAGACTTTAGAGATGTACAGTGTGGAAACAGGCCCTTCGGCCCACCTAGACCACGCCGACCAGCGCTTGCCCCGCACACTAGCACTATCCTGTGCACTAGGGACAATTTACAATGTTTACCAAGGCCAATTAACCTACAAGTCTGCACGTCTTTGGAGTGTGAGTGGAAACAGGAACACCCGGAGAAAACCCTTGCGGTCACACGGAGAACGTGCAAATTCCATAGACAGCACCCGTAGTCAGGATCGAACCTAGGTCTCTGGCGCTGTAAGGCAACAACTCCATCTCTGCGCCAGTGTTCCGCCCTTGTGCCACTGTTTTTGTTTGAGTGGGAATAAATAGGTCCTTTATGTAGGAAGGCTGTTGCTTTATGGTTTCAATGTGACCCTTGGCCCTTCACCCTGCAATGTTCCTGCCTTGCATGATGCCAAGTTAAACTAATCTCTGCCTGCACATGATCCAAACCCCTCCATTTCCTGCATAACCATGTGCCTATCTAAAAGTCTTTTAAACACCATTGTATCTGCCTCCACCATCACCCACAGCAACGTGTTCCAGGCACCCACTAATCTCCATGTGAAAAAATAAACTTGCATCACAAATCTCATTTTAACTCCCCCCCCCCCCCCCCCCCTCCCCTCCCTCTCACCTTAAAGCTCTTAGGTGGGGACAGGCAAAGTTCTGACTGCCTACCTTATCCATGCCTCTCATGTTTATATACTTTATATCAGATTTCCTCTCAACCTCCGATGTTCCAGAGTAAATGATCCAAGTTTGTCCGACCTCTCCCATTAGTTAATACCCTCTAATCCAGTGTAGAAAGGAACTAAAGATGCGGGTACATATTATATTATCTGGAGTAATTCATTGGGTCGGGCAGCATCTCGGGAGAAAAATGATGGGTGAAGTTTTGGGCCCAAAGTCTGAGGAAGGGTCCTAATGCGAACCGCCACCCATCCATTTTCTCCAGAGAAAGGGGTGGCGCTGCAGTAGAGCTGCTGCCTCACAGCGCCAGAGGACCTGGGTTTGATCCTGACTGTGGGTGTTGTCTGTAGGGTGTTGACTGTGGGTTTTCTCCGGGTGCTCCGGATTCCTCCCACACTTCAGGTTTGTAGGTTAATTGGTTTCGGTAAAAATTGTCCCTAATGTGTAGGATAGTGCTATTGTATGGGGATTACTGGTCGGCGTGGACTCTGAACCTGTTTCCAAGCTCTATCTGTAAACAAAAACGACTAAAGATGCTGCCTGACCTGCTAAGTTACCCCAGCACTTTGTGTCTGCACTCTGTTCCAGGCAGCACTCCAGAAATCTGGCTTGGTCTGCGTTCCTATCCTGCATTAACCTCTGACTACCACCAGCAATTGTTCCCATGGTGTTTATTAAATCGACATTCTGATCTCTTTTGGATTCCCAGTGTGTGACTCACAGTCATGAGTTCTTGCAGCCATCGTGCGCTCTGTTTCGTTTCCTCCCTAGAGCAATTGTGCGTTTTTGAAAATAACCTTCTCCCCTGTCCCTCCCTCTCTGTGTTTGTCTCCACCCCTCTGCAAAGGATTGGCTGCCCAATGATCCCCTTTGTCTTGTGTAGGAGTGGTTTCATGACCGATGAATTCTTGGAAATCCAGCCGCTTTGAACTGAAACACAACATCATGTGATGGGCTGTTAATTTTGTGCTTGTCCATGATCTATGATACGGCAGGAAGCGGGTGCAGGCAGAGGAGATTAGTTTAACTTGGCAGCGCGTTCGCCACAGCCATTGTGGGCTAAAGGGCCGGTTCCTGTGTTGTAGGAAGGAACTGTAGATGCTGGTTTATACCAAACATAGAAAATAGGTGCAGGAGTAGGCCATTCGGCCCTTCGAACTAGCACCGCCATTCAATATGATCATGGCTGATCATCCAACTCGGTATCCTGTACCTGCCTTCTCTCCAAACCCCCTGATGTCTTTAGCCACAGGGGCCACATCCAACTCCCTCTTAAATATAGCCAATGAACTGGCCTCAACTACCTTCTGTGGCAGAGAATTCCACAGATTCACCACTCTCTGTGTGAAAAATGTTTTTCATAGACACACATAGAAAAGATAGACACACAGTGCTGGAGTAACTCAGTTCATCAGGAAGCATCTCTGGAGAAAAAGGATGGGAACCTTGTACTGTTCTGTTGTTCAGTCTCTCTCTGTGTCTCACTCATAATCCTGGCTAGTTTTTTTGGACTATTTAAAAGAAGCATGTTCATTTTAATTGCTTTAACCTGCTTTACAAAGGCTGTTTGCTACATTAAAACATACTCAATTTGAAGTGTCAAGGAACTGCAGGTGCAGGTTTACAAAAAAAATAAATAAAGTGCAGGAGTAACTCAACAGGTCAGACGGCATTTGAATAGGTGAATTTGAATTTGAAGCTATTGTGAGAAGGTTGCTCACTGAAGATCCCAAATAGATCATGTCGACCTCTGAAATGCAAACCTCTGTGTCATGTAAACTGAATATTGACAGCAAAGTTTGATATTTCCCCACTGTCGATGTTTCCTAATCAATCAAGCCATCTCAATAGATAGAGCAAAGGGGTAGATACAGATTTTCATAAGGTCATAAAGGAATAGGAATAGAATTAGGCCTTTCGGCCCATCAAGTCTACTCTATTCAATCATGGCTAATCTCTCTCTCCCTCCTAACCCCATTCTCCTGCCTTCGCCCCATGATCTCTGATGCGTATACTAATCAAGAATCTATCTATCGCTACCTTAAAAATATCCACTGACGGCCTCTACAGTCTTCTGTGGCAAACGATTCCACAGATTCGCCACCCTCTGACTGACAAAATTGCTCCATCTTCTTCCTATATTCTGAGGCTATGACTTCTAGGTGGAAAAATCCTCTCCTCATCCACTCTATCCAAGCCTTTTACTTTGTATGTTTCAATGAGGTCCCTCCCCTCATTCGTCTAAACTGCAGCAAGTACATGCCCAGTGCTGACAAATGCTCATTATAGGTTAACCTACTCATTCCTGTGATCATTCTTATGACCCTCTGGACTCTCTCCAGAGCCAGCACATCCTTCCTCAGATGTGGTGCCCACAATTGCTCACAATATTCAAATGCGGCCTTACCAGCACCTTATAGAGCCTCAACATTACATCCCTGTTTTTATATACGTCCTCTTGGAATAAATGCTAGCCTTGAGTTTGCTTTCTTTACTACAGATTCGACTTGCAGATTAACTTTTTGTGAATCCTGCACCAGCACTCCCAAGTCCCTTTGGATTTCTGGATTCTGGATTCTCACCCCATTTAGTAAATAGTCTAAGTCTTTGTTCCTACTACCAAAATGCATGACTTCACACTTTGCTACACTATATTCTATCTGTCACTTTTCTGTCCACTCCCCCAACCTGTCCAAGTCCTTCTGCGGCATCCCTGTTTTCTCTACACTACCTACCCCTCAATCTATTTTCATATCATCCTCAAGCTTTACCACAAAGTCTTCAATTCCCTCGTCCAAATCATTAATATACAACGTGAAGAGTTGCGGCCCCAGCACCGATCCCTGCGGAACTCCACTAGTCACTGGCAGCGAACTAGAAAAAGCCCCCTTTATTGCCACTCTTTGTCTTCTGCCGTCCAGTATCTACCCTTTAACACTGTGGGCTCTCATCTTCCTAGCTAGCCTAATGTGCGGCACCTTATCAAAGGCTTTCTGAAAATCTAAGTAAACCGACTCTCCTTTGTCTGCCCTGCTATTTATTTCTTCAAATAATTCCAGAAAATTTGTCAAGCAAGACCCCCCCTCCACAAAGCCACGCTGACTTATTGTAAGCTTCTATGTACTCCGTAAACTCATCCTTTATAATGGATTCTAAAATCTTACCAACCGCCGGTGTCAGACTAGCTGGCCTATTGTTCCCACTATTCTGCCTTGCTCCCTTTTTGTGCAGCGGGGTAATATTGGCAATTTTCCAATTAGTGCCGTGTAGAATATAGTTCTCGGCATTGTAGCGCACCAGTTCCATTGTCCACAATGGGGTGGAGGTGAATCTGACAGTGCCCTAATCTATTCCTCTCATGATTTTGTATATCGCTATAAGATCACCCCTCATTCCCCTGTCCTCTGAGGAATAAAGTCCTAGCCTGTTCAACCTCTCCCTATAGCTCAAGCCCTCGGGTCCTGGCAACATCTTCGTAAATCTTCTCTGCACCTTTTCCAGCTTGACAACATCTTTCTTTTAACCTACCTTTAGAGACACAAGAGACTGCAGATGCTGGATTCTGTTGAATGCTGGTAGAACTCAGCTGGTTAAGCAGCATCTTTGCAGGCAGATGCTCTGTGTAGATGGATTGCTAGTCCCCATGGTTACAAAGACCCAATCAATGGGCACCCTAACATATGGAGTGAGCTAGTATTCTAATGATCTAGTATTATTAAATTAAAAAGTTGGACATACGTGCAAATGTTCATTCCTATGAACACCTGAAATAGTTTTTCCGTTTATCACAATACTGTGGAGGTTTATCACATCGTGGTTGTTGTGGTGTGAATTTTCCTACCGACAAACGTCAGTAAACACACTGGTCTACTTTGATCTAATTGCCCATCACAACATCCTTTCTCTCCAGAGATGTTGCCTGACCTGTTGAGTTACTCCAGCACTTTGCATCTATCTTCGGTATAAACCATCATCTGCAGTTCCTTTCTACACACCAGTAAAAACTACCAGTTTTACGACAATTTACGATGTTTTGCCAGGACTCGACTTGATTATAGGGAGAGGTTGGGTTGGCTAGGACTTTATTCCTGGGAGTGCAGGCAGCTGAGGGGTGATGTTATAGAGTTGTACAAAATTAGAGGGGAATTGATAGGGTGAATGCAGTCTTTTTTCCCCAGGGTAGGGGATATCGGGTGCTAGAGGCGATAGGTTAAAGGTGATGGGAAAGGTTTAGAAGGGATCTGAGGGGTAATTGGTTTTTCACTCGGATGGTGATGGGTATGTGGAACAAGCTGCCAGAGGAGGTGGTTGAGACGGGTGCAATAACACTTGGACAGATACATGGATAGGAGGGGTTTAGAGGGATAAGCCCATCAAGTCTACTCTGCCATTTAACCATGGCTGATCTATCTTTCCCTCTCAATCCCACCCTTTTGGCTTCTCCCCATAGCCCCTGACATGCAGGTAAATGGGACTAGCTTAGATGGGGCATTTTGTTTGGCATGGACATTGGCCTGTTTCTGTGCTGTATTGCTCTCTCAGCTATACAATAAAGATTCAGATTCAGATTCAATAAAGTTGCATTTCTAACATTCTCTTTTTTGTTTCAGAGTTGGCGTTCTGGAAGATGATTTCACTTGCCTTGGCGTGCTGTGTGCAATATTGTTCTTCCCCATTGGGATCCTGTTCTGCTTAGCACTGCGACAGCGGAGGTGCCCGAATTGTGGGGCTAGTTTTGGTTGAAGGATGGGTGAACAGGCGAGCTGTGGCCAAATTTTTTTAATTGTAAATTCTCCCCAATTGTGTATAAATTGCCATGAATGAATGGTCTTCATTCTGTACTATTTAGTTTGATAGAAATTGACGTGATCTTTCATGCAGCATGACAATTGAAATGTCTGAATAACTACAAAAGTAATTTTTGGTTTTGAATGTTAAAATTTAAGGGCACAACAAAACTGGCTCTGCACTTGACTGGTTCCATGTTTGCAACTGAAAATGCTACAATTAAATTTGCATCCTTGTATTACTGATTTTTATTGAGCAGCTACTTGTCAAATAATTAAAATATCTTGCCACTGAGCGGAAATGTTTCTAATGCATTGGAAGCACGCAACCTCTGATCTTTTAAGTCCAAGTTGTAGAAATTGATATGAAGCGCAAAGTGCCGGAGTAACAGGGTGGTGAATCTGCGGCTACAGATGGAGGTGGACGCCATGTCAATGGATATTTTGAAAGCGGTGATCGATAGGGTCTTGATTAGTAAGAGCGTCAAAGGTTATGGGGCGAAGGCAGGAGAATGGGGTGGAGAGGAAAAATAGATCCGCCATGATCGAAGGGTGGAACAGACTCGATGGGCCGAATGCCTAATTCTGCTCCTATGTCTAATGAACTCAGCAGGTCAGGCAGCATCTGGGGAAGGAATAAACTTGTTGAAGGTTAGTGTTGTGAGTTATACAAGGTATTCCAGGTGCATCATCATCCTTGACAATTGGGACAAGACGTGTGTGTGATACTTGATAACCACCAATGATCAGAGATACAGGCCCTTCGGCCCACTGTGTCCATGCCGATCATGATCACCCACGAGGGACAATTTCCAATTTTACCGAAGCCAATTAACTTACAGTCCTGAACATCTTTGACGTGTGGGAGGAAACCAGAGCACCTGGAGAAAAAACACGCGGTCACAGGGAGAACGTCCAAACTCTATACAGACAGCACCTGTGGTCAGGATCAAACCTGGGTCTCTGGTGCTGTATGATGGCCTTGCTGGGATAGGAACATATTTTAAGGTACAGTGTCGAGGACAAGCCTCGACTAAAATCAAAACAGGAAAATCTTGGCTTGATGGAAATACAGGTATGAATTGAATTCCACTGCACATGATCTGTGAATGTAAGCGTGGGGAAAGTGTCAAATTACCTGCAATTATAATTCACCAGTTACTCTATGGTTTGTATGCAATCTGAATGTCCAACCCTCTGGTTCTTTAACTACAAATGTTGTTATGCAGCTATGTAAATTTTCCAATAATTTAATTGGCATTGGATTTGTTAATTTGGACTGAATTGTACAACCAGCATACAAAGACCAAGTACTGAAGGAATGCAGTTGGTCAGGCAGCATCTTGGTGGGACTGCACAGACAAAATTTTAGGTTGGGAATTTTAACTGGGATATAATGTGATTGAGGAACTGGAAAGTAGAGAGAGAGAGAGAGAGAGAGGGGGGGAAGAGTCCCACAGAACTGTCAGAGGAGGAAAACGTTCAATACGGTTCAGGAGAACATTGAGCTTTTACTTCTGGCTCGATAGAGGTGTTTGACAATTAATGATTAGGGTTGAGGCCAATGAGGATCTATACAGATCAAGGTCATCGAATACGGTTCCCAGCTCAGAGTTCAGTGTCCTGCCCTGGTAGTGAAAGAAACAGTTGTGCAAGCCTAAAATGGACGTGAACCTGAGTTTGGGAACAGAAACTGCAGAATCGGCAGAAAGATTCGGGAAATGTCAGGCAACGTCAATGCAAAGGGAGATTGTCAATATTCTGGGATCAGTGACCCTTTGTCAGGGGTGGCACAGTGGGGCAGCTGGTGGTGCTGCTGCCTCACAGCATCGGAGACCTGGATTCGATCCTGATCCTGGCATTGGGTGCTGCCTGTGTGAAGTTGGTATATTCTCCCTGTGACCATGTGGGTTTCCACCGGGTGCTCTGGTCTCTTCCCACGCCCACAAGAGGTGCAGATTAGCTGATTACATGCCCAGGCCATAACACCCCCACCACTGTGTTTCGCAGATGAGGTGGTATGCTTTGGATCTTGGGCAGTTCCTTCTCCATACTTTTCCAGAACTGTGCCCAGAGTGTGTGCAGAGGATGAGAGCAGGTATGGATGATTGATGGTCCGCATGATAGACAGTGGACTGAATGGCCTGTTTACATGCTACAGCTATAAACTAGGTGGGAAGGGCCCACAATCATGCTATTGATAACATTACATAGACTAAATTCATTATTGATAAAATACAGGGAGAAAGTATTGGTAATGGAATTTACATACTATTGATAGATAAAGTGGACAAATTGTTACTTTGCACAGATTGGAATCATTGATAAACTCAATCAGGCAATGATAACCTTTTTCTTCTGAAACAATACAATGCTGGTTACTCCGGGGCAGTGGCTCCAAATCTTTTTTCATCCGTGACTGAAAACTGATCACATACAATGCCCTCCATAATGTTTGGGATAAAGACCCATTGTTTATTTATTTGCCTCTGTACTCCACAATTTGAGATTTATAATAGAAAAAAATCACATGTAGTTAAAGTGCACATTGTCAATTTTTACACATTTTGATTTCACCATGTAGAAATTCCAGCAGTGTTTATGCATAATCCCCCCATTTCAGGACACCATAATGTTTGGGACACAGCAATGTCATGTAAATGAAAGTAGTCATGTTTAGTATTTTGTTGCATATCCTTTGCATGCAATGATTGCTTGAAGTCTGCGATTCATGGCATCACCAGTTGCTGGGTGTCTTCTCTGGTGATGCTCTGCCAGGCCTGTATTGCAGCCATCTTTAACTTATGCTTGTTTTGGGGGCTAGTCCCCTTCAGTTTTCTCGTCAGCATATAAAAGGCATGCTCAATTGGGTTCAGATTGGGTGATTGACTTGTCCACTCAAGAATTGACCATTTTTTAGCTTTGAAAAACTCCTTTGTTGCTTTAGCAGTATGTTTGCGATCATTGTCTTGCTGTAGAAAGAACCGCCAACCAATGTTTTGAGGCAGGTTACACAAAAAAGCTGGAGAAACTCAGCGGGTGCAGCAGCATCTATGGAGCGAAGGAAATAGGCAACGTTTCGGGCCGAAACCCTTCTTCAGACTGATCGGGGGCGGGGGTGGGCGGGGACAAGAAAGGAAAAAGGAGGAGGAGCCCGAAGGCTGGGGGATGGAGGAGACAGCAGGGGGACTGAGTAAGGGGAGGAGCCAGCAAGGACTAACAAAATTGGGAGAATTCGATGTTCATGCCCCCGGGATGCAGACTCCCCAAACGGAATATGAGGTGCTGTTCCTCCAATTTCCGGTGCTGCTCGCTGTGGCCATGGAGGAGACCCAGGACAGAGAGGTCGGAGACGGAGTGGGAGGGGGAGTTGAAGTGCTGAGCCACCGGGAGGTCAGCTTGGTTATTGCGGACCGAGCGGAGGTGTTCGGCGAAACGATCGCCCAACCTCCGCTTGGTCTCACCGATATAGATCTGCTGACATCTAGAGCAGCGGCCGCAATAGATGAGGTTGGAAGAGATGCAGGTAAACCTCTGTCGCACCTGGAACGATTGCTTGGGTCCTTGAACGGAGTCGAGGGGGGAGGTAAAGGGACAAGTGTTGCATCTCTTGCGGTTGCAAGGGAAAGTGCCCGGGGAGGGGGTGGTACGAGAGGGAAGGGAAGAATTGACAAGGGAGTTATGGAGGGAGCGGTCTTTGCGGAAGGCAGATATGGGGGGAGATGGGAAGATGTGGCGAGTGGTGGGGTCACGTTGGAGGTGGCGAAACTGACGGAGGATTACTTTTTGTATGTGAAGGCTGGTGGGGTGAAAGGTGAGGACCAGGGGGACTCGGCCCTTGTTGCGAGTGGGGGGATGGGGAGAGAGAGCAGTGTTGCGGGGTATGGAAGAGACCCTGGTGCGAGCCTCATTTATGGTGGAGGAGGGGAACCCCCGTTCCCTGAATAATGAGGACATTTCAGATGTCCTGGTGTGGAACGCCTCATCCGTGGAGCAGATGCGGCGTAGATGGAGGAATTGGGAGTAGGGGATGGAGTCCTTACAGGAAGCAGGGTGGGAAGAAGTGTAGTCCAGATAGCCATGGGAGTCAGTGGGTTTATAGTGTATGTCGGTCAGAAGTCTATCACCTGCAATGGAGATAGTGAGGTCAAGGAATGGTAGGGAAGTGTCGGAAATGGTCCAGGTGTATTTGAGTGCCGGATGGAAGTTAGTGGTGAAGTGGATGAAGTCAGTCAGTTGTGTGCGGGTGCAGGAGGTGGCACCAAAGCAGTCGTCGATGTAGCGGAGGTAGAGGTCGGGGATGGGGCCCTGGTATGTATTGAACAAGGATTGCTTTGTTTTGAGGCATTTGTTTGAACTTGAGCAGATAGGATGTGTCTGTACACTTCAGAATTCATTATGCTACCACCATCAGCAGTTGTATCATCAATGAAGATAAGTGAGCCAGTACCTTCAGCAGCCATACATGCCCAGGCCAAAATACCCCCACCACTGTTTCACAGATGAGGTGGTGTGCTTTGGATCTTGGGCAGTTCCTTCTCTCCTCCATACTTTGCTCTTGCCATCATCACTCTGATAATAGTTATTCTTCGTCTCATCTGCCAACAAGACCTTTTTCCAGAACTGGCTGCTCTTTTAAGTACTTTATTTCGCCTTCCATCACAGTGAGGAACGTGTGGGAGTCACTGTGGTGGATGTTCATGTTAAAATGTGTTTTTCAAGTGATCTGTTACTTTTAATTGTATGACTGACTTGGCCAATGAAATTCCTCGTAAGTTGCAAAATATACTTGGCGAATAAAGTGTGATTCTGATTCTTGGCAAACTAACCTGGCCATCCCTTTTTGTGGCTAACCAGTGGTTTGCATCTTGCAGTGTAACCTCTGTATTTCTGTTCATGAAGTCTTCTGTGGACAGTGGTCATTGACACCTGAGGAGTGTTTCTGATCTGTTCGACAGGTGTTTGGGGATTTTTCTTTATTCTAGAGAGAATTCTTCTGTCATCAGCTGTGGAGGTCTTCCTTGGCCTGCCAGTCCCTTTGCAATTAGTAAGCTCACCAGTGCTCTTTCTTAATGATGTTCCAAACAGTTAATTTCAGTGAGCCTAAGGTTTGGCTGATGTCTCTAACAATGTTACTCTTGTTTCTCATAATGGCTTATTTGACTTACATTGGCACAACTTTGGTCCTCATGCTAATAAACAGCAATAAAAGTTTCCAAAGATGATGGAAAGACTGGGTGCCGAGATCTCTCTTATATGTGGCAGTATAAGGAGGCAATTAAACACACCAGTGATGGCATGTGTGCCAAACATGGTGCCCTGAAATGGGGGACTATGTATAAACACAGCTGTAATTTCTACATGGTGAAGCTAAAATGTTTAAAACCTGACAATGTGCACTTTAGCCACATGTGATTTTTTTTTCTATACCAAATCTCAAATTGTGGAGTACAGAAGCAAATAAATAAATGATGGGTCTTTGTCCCCAACATTATGGAGGGCACTGTATGTGGACTTGGTCTAGTTTAGTGATGGTGGGCCAAAGGGTCAGTTTCCACACTGAGTCCCCGACAACCAGCAATAACCAGGGACGATTTACAGAAGCCATTTAACCTACAAACCTACATTTCTTTGGAATGTGGGAAGAATCTGGAGCACCCGAGAAGCCCACAGTCACAGGGAGAACTTTAAAAACTCCATCAGTCAGCAACTCTAGCGCTACGCCATTTGTGCCCATATAAGGTAATATGATAAATGAATTGATAACTCTGTCATTGATTTGTTTTCAAAATATTTTATTTTGGCTTTGCAACTTATAAATGACAAAATTAAAGCATTTAATAAAAAACAAAATTAGAGCACGATATAACTTCCCCCCCCCCTACATAAGCTCCAATTTTAATCCTGAGTGGCCTAATTTTGGAGATTGTGAACCAGAGAGCACAGTAAGAACCCACACCTCGGTTGCTGTGCCTGGTTCACTGCTGCAGATTAAGCAGGAGCTGATGAATGCACTGAAACAGGGTGAGGTGGGGGCAATCAAACTGCTGATGTCCAATGTCCCAAATGCACTTCAGTACAGTATACACTTTTAAAATTATAGTTTTACTCAAAATAAACTGGTTTGTATTGATAGATTATTGCGCTTCATGGCTAAATTTACAATACATTCTTCAGTTTGACACCATTTTAATTCATACAATAACTTTGCATCAGAACATAATTGTCAGAGTGCTTCCCGAAACAGAATTTGAGGTCGTGGTATTTCAGATTTAATTCTTCTGCTGTAACAGGGATCATCTCGGGCAGGTGGACTTGTGTTCAAGCATTTCTGCATCCTCAAAGGAAGTGTGGTCAATAGATCATTGTGCGGAATAGATAATACCATCACGACAGGGAAGGAAATGAAAGAATCATCTGTGTTCCATTTAAAAACAAATCTGCTGAGTATTGTCAATGCCAGTTATGGAGTTACAGCCAACAGAACGAGACACTTCTAATTATATCTGTCAGTCTCCTAAAACATCAGAATACCTTTTGAAAGAAAGTTTTCACTCTTTAAGCTTACAGTCAATGTTAAATATCAATGTTAACCTCACCCACCCATTGTAAAACATGGAAATAACCGGACTTGGTTTTCCACCCTGACCATATAAGGTTTATTCCTCAGTGCTTAAAGGTGTACCCACATCATCATTTCTGTTCTAGAGCTTTTAGAAATGTGCAGCACAGAGCTTGCAGTACTCATCCAAGACACTCGTCTAATTTTCCTGATCTGTAGCATCTCCCCTCCACTGCAAAAAAAGGTTGACATTTCTTTAAACAGTTGGAGTTGCTCCAGCACTTTGTTTTGCTCAAGATTCTGGTGTATTGTGCCTCCATTTCTTTTCATATTGTTTCAAACATAGCAGTCAGTTCTGCTCATTAGAGCATTGCACCTTTAGAAAACGTTGTCTAGAGGCAGCAAGTAATAGTGTTAAGAAACTTACTTTCTTCCTTCAAAGGACTGGCTTCCTCGAGTAGTCTGGATGGTGATGTTGCACAAGATTTTTGGTTGTAAATATGCCTATACTGCACCATCCAATATTAAATCAGATTTAATCAAAAATAATAGGAATGTGAACCAGCCACATATTGACATTGTTCTAAAAGATTAAATCAAATGTATATGCAGATTTAAGTGTCTATAAACGCACCAACCCAAAAGAATTGCATTCACATTTAACTGGAATGATAGAAAGTGACAACTATTTTTAAATGTTGGGATATCTGCCCACTAATTAGTGCAGTTAATTACATATTTTTAAAGAATATGTTTTATATTTTACAGTTGTTAGTTTAAAGTGTAGAAAATGAAGAGTTGCATCACAACGATGCCAGGTTTTATTTGTTTTTCCCTAATTGTCCCTCTGACCCGTGTAATCTGTTAAATAAAATGATTTATAAACAAGGAACTGGGGATGCTGGTTTACAAAAAAACAAAATGCTGGAATAACTCAACTGGTCATGCAGCATCCGTGGAGAATATGGTGACGTTTTCTGTTCAGACCCCTATCTGAAATGTCCTATCCATGAGATGTTGCCTGACCCACTGAGTTACTCCAGCACTTTATGTCTTTGTTAGTAAACCAGTATTTGCAGTTCCTTGTGTCCAGAGTCCTGCCTACCCGTTCTCTGCCCCTACCTCACTAATCTCTTCAACTCCTCATTATCCCAAGGAATTGTCCCCTCCGCTTTCAAAACTGCTGCTGTCACACCAATCTTAAAGAAACCTGGTCTTGATCCCTCCTCTCTCATTAACTACCGCCCAATCTCAAACCTCCCCTTTCTTTCAAAAACCCTGGAGCGTATCGTTGCGTCGCAACTTCATTCCCACCTCCTTGCGTATAACCTACTTGAACCCCTCCAATCTGGCTTTCGCCCCATCCATAGCACAGAAACTGCTCTCCTCAAAGTCCTCAACGACCTCCTCACCTCTGCTGACACTGGTTCCTTAAACATCCTCATCGACCTGAGCGCAGCCTTCGATGCAGTGAACCATAACATCCTGCTCACCAGACAAGACCTCGGCGTTGAAGGATCTGCACTCAGCTGGCTCCGTTCCTACCTTTCCAACAGATCCCACTTCATCTCTCTCCACAACCACACCTCTGCTACAGCCACAGTCACTCAAGGCGTTCCCCAAGGCTCCGTACTCGGCCCCCTCCTCTTCATCATCTACATCCTCCCCCTTGGTCAGATACTCCGCCACTTCAACCTGGACTTCCACTGTTACGCCGATGACACCCAGATCTACCTCGGCACCAAATCCTCCCACAACCCCCCCCTTCTCCCATATCAACTCCTGTTTGTCAGCTATAAAAACCTGGATGCAACATAACTTCCTCAAACTCTAACAGCGATAAGACAGAATTCCTCCTCGTAGGGTCCAAAGCCACTCAGCAAAATCAATAACCCCACTCTCACCATCGACGACACCACTGTCTCCCCATCTCCCCAGGCCCGCAACTTTGGCGTTATCTTTGATTCCACCTTCTCCCTTGAGCCTCACATCCGCCATGTCATTAAAACCTCCTTCTTTCATCTCCGCAACATCACCAAACTCAGACCCTCTCTCACACCTCCCGCTGCTGAAAGACTCATCCATGCCTTCAGCTCCTCCTGACTGGACTATTGCAACTCACTTCTCCTTGGCATCAGCTCCACCTACATCAACCGACTCCAACTGGTCCAGAACGCAGCCGCCCGACTCATCACCCACACCAAATCCTGGCATCACATCACTCCAGTCCTCAAACAACTTCAGTGGCTTCCCATCTCCCACCGGATCACCTACAAAATCCTGGTCCTCACCTACAAAGCCCTCCACCATCTGCCCCCCCATATCTCACTGACCTCCTCTCCCCCTACCAACCCTCACGGTCCCTCAGATCCACATCAGCCAGTCTCCTCTCCATCCACAAGACCAACCTCCGCAGTTTTGGGGACAGAGCCTTCTCCAGGGCAGCTCCCAGGCTCTGGATCTCCCTCCCCCAACTGATCCGCAATTCCGTGTCCCTCACTATCTTCCAGTCCCGCCTCAAGACCCATCTCTTCACCTCTGCCTATCCTTAGCCCCACGTCCCCCTCCCTTTTCATCTGTGCATTAATTGCCTCATATTGTGTTTTGAATTGAATTCTGTCTTTACTTTGTGTACTAGTCATGTCTCTACTATTTATTTCATTCCCCTTACATGTTTTTCCTCTACCTGCTAAAATTTTGTAAGGTGTCCTTGAGACTCTTGAAAGGCGCCCATAAATAAAATTTATTATTATTATTATTATTTATTTAGCAGCTTTGCCATTGGATGAGCAATTTAAAAAAAACTAAAAAAAAACTAACTAATTATTGTCTTTTTTTTGGACAAATATGCAAATAATAGTATAATCAATCTTACAGACTTGATGAGATGAATGATCAGTCATTCCACTGAGCTGTGCCTGTAAATCCCAGACATTTGAGAAACTAAGGTCCATTGATATTTAAAGGAAACCCAAGAGCCTTCCATGTATTATTAACTACTGTGTTAGTGTGGTGTTGCAGAATAAGCAACGGAGCACCCCTGGGACACACATATTCAAGTTTTTGGATGAAAATCTGCTAAGAAGATTTCAGCATCTTGACAAACGCCACTTAAAAAATATTAGGAATATGTACCAGTCGCATATTGCCATTGTTCTAAATAATTGCATAGATTTCTATGGTGGTTTAAATAATATTTATACTTTGCTAAGTACATGGTTCAAAGGAAACTCCTGAAGCACTAAGGGTCAGGTGCTCTTCAACCTTGCCTGACCAGAGCTCTAACAAGCAAAATGGGATTATTAAACACTCCTGGAGATCTCCCGATTGCCAAAAGTCCCCAAATTCCCATACTGTCCTGGGCCTCCTATCTGAGTGAGGCCACACGTAAATTGGAGGAACAGCACCTCATGTTTTGCTTGGGCAGCTTACAACACAGCATTATGAATATTGATTTTTCTAATTTCAAGTAACCTTTACATTCCATCTCTCCCTGTCCCTCCCCCACCCTAATCATTCTGTTAGTTCCACTGTTTGCATCCATATATCTGTTTGTTATCACCTCTTCCACAGCCAACAATGGACCATTGTGGGCTCCACCTTTCCTTGGTTATCTGTTCTGAACCTTTTCATACATCTCATTTCCCTCTCCCCGGCCTGAAGAAGGGTCTTGACCCAAAATGTCACCTATTCCTTTTCTCCAGAGATTCTGAATGACCCCGCTGAGTTACTCCAGCATTTTGTATCTCCTGGATATATAATGCTGTGCTGTGGTGACACTGGAATGTCAGTAAAATGACGTGCAGAAAATTCTGACTTGTACTCTGAAAGAATCAGAGTACAATTACAAATCCCATCTTCCCAAACGTTGTATAAGAGTACTTTCAGCCAGATAAGTCACTTAGTCCTGTCATGGTTGGTGGTAGTAGATCAAGAGGCAGCACACACATATTTAGTTCAACATTAAATCATATTGATTAATCGAGTTCCTTTTTATAAAATATACTATCAATACAATAAATGTTATCTTCTGACAACAAGCATGATACACCTTTTATTGCATTTTCACTGGAGAGCAATGGATATTTAAATTATTGCTCATCTTGTCATGGACAAAAATGCTCCCCAATGAAGGGATATAATTTAATTCTAATACAGATTCTTTAGTAATGTAAAGCTAAATATTTAGAATTTGTTTCATCTCATCAATTTAACCACATCATATACAAAGCAAACACTTTGGTTCTTCACCAGTATCACTTCCACAAGAGTACGTTGTGCTTTTTTCCCCTCACTAATTTAACAAATTAGTTCTGAAGCAGGACATAGAACAGTGACGGGATTAATCTAATATTGCTTTCAACAGAATAATTCAGTGACAAATATGGCAAATTAACTGTTTATGCCAAATATCATGGATTAAAGCACAGGCTCGCTGTAGAGGTGAAAAGGATGATTACCAAAATTGGAGAAAAGAATACGAAATGGCAACAGGAAAATAATTTTTTTTAAAACCCACCAATTCGCAGCAAATCTAACATTCAAATATCAGACTGATATCGATCTCTTCCCTACATCCGAGTTGAATTTTTGGGTCAAATACTTCAAGTTGAAATACTTGTCATTTGGCTACAGTCGAGTAACCAATGGAAGGAACCGATTATTTGGTTAATATGCAAGTTGAATGCAAGTCAGAGACAACTGCACAGATTAGAAATAAAAACAGAAAATGTTTGGGACCATCAGCAGGTGAAGATGCGTGGGTGGAAAGAGAAGACGAGATTAATATTTCAAATCTGAGACTCCTCAACCTAACCTGAAACGTTCACCATTTCTTTCCACAGACGCCGCCTGGCCTGATGACAACAACTATTTGTTTTTATTATTTCATCTGCAGCTTTTAAAAATATATTTATTTTCATCAGCAGATTAAACTAGGCCTTGAGTTTGATGTGCACTTGGATCTCCAAGACTAAAGGAAATATTCTTGTGGTGAAGAGTGTGGGGGTTGAGATTTGGAAATGTTAGCCATAAAGCTTACTTCCAACACCAGCTGACAGCAACAAGTCTTGAATAACCAATGGCAGTGCAAGCCTTATGGAAAAGTGAACATCATAAGCAATAAATGCCAAACTCCATGGCAATGTTATACAAAAGTTGTACAGGTCATATATTCAAAATAGTGAAAGTTTAACCTCGATTTGCCACTGCTGGAAAAGACTGGAAGCGGAGGTGAAAATGTGTGAGCACTTCAAGAATTAGATGGATGAAGATTTTCTTTGATTGGTAAATTAAATAGGCAAGGGGCTTTTTGCATCTTATTCACCTCGAAAAATATCACTTCTGTATGTTAAGATTTAGAATTTACACATACAGGTCTCCTATTTCCCCTCCATTCCTGTGCTCATGAAGGCACTATTTAAAATTCTCTGAACAGCTACAGAAGTCACATTCAAATTAAATTGTTCCATTGGTCATCGCTGTATTTTGGTCCTAACGTACAACTGATGTTACATTCTGATATTTCCACATTTAGTGTTCATTTCTAAAGTACTGTCACTGGGCTCGGTAACATGAAGCAAAACACTCCAGAAGTTTAAGTGACATATACCAAAAGGGTAGGTGACAGAGAGTGGTAAAAAAAAGACTGAATACTCATTCTCCCCACAGAAAGGAAAACCCAACACATTTGGAGGGAATATGCCTGAAAGAGTGAATTGATATTAATCAGAGATGCTGGTGTGGATTGAAATGGCTTTTCTTTACTCCTTTTACACTTGCTCAGACTCACTGGAAATTTGGTATTTGCTACATCAGTCTAACTGACTACTATTACTCTAGTAGTCCAGCTGACTACTATTGTGCACCCTCATATTGTATGAAGTTGAAGCACAAATCACCTCTACATGCACAGATCACTTTAAACGAGGATCATCTCTATGGCACAACTTCAAAGATACTAACCCATTAAATATGCAGAATTTTCTTTAAATCACAATCTTTGGCTGATAAATCTGAAATGCACTTCAAATGGGTCTACTGCAGCATTTAAGTTTCAGGAAGCTAGCTGATTGGGCTACTATAGAGCTGTGCTTGTATTTGGAGCAGCAATGGAAGAAAATGGGCTATGGAGAAATGTAACTAGAATATATTGGGAGAAAGTGCAGCAGTCCAGCTACATCATAACAGAAAAAGATAGATTAAAGATTTTTGGCTGCAGTGTGGATCACTATCCATTTTGATTGGGGTTAGATGTTCAAAATGTTAAATTCAAGCCTGAAGTACAATGATCTACACAATATTAATCCAGCTTTTCCTGCTAGGCTCATCATCTGTCATCATCACATATACAAATTAAAATGCAAAACATTAAATAGAAGAGGGGAGGGAGAATATCCTCTGGCTTTTATGTCAAAAATGTAAATTAGTCCCATCACCTTTCAACCAACTCTTAATTAGGTTTAAATTAAAAGTTCTGGGGGGGGGGGGGGGGGGGAAGGTAGGAAATAAAGTGTTGTTAATGCAACAGTGAATAGGAAAGAAAGATTTAAAAAATATACATCCCTGAGAGAAAACAATTGAGTAGGTAGAGCTGATTGATGTATGTATGACTTCCATCGCCGATGCCAAAACAAAGTATGCTTTAGCCTATCACTAGTTTCAAAAACTATGAGCTAGTTGCTGCCTGAACACTCAAAGCTTGCACAAACAACCTTTGGAGTCTTATTCCTCAACAAACAGAACAATGAGTAATACATTTACAAGATTTTTTCAACAATAATATTTCATTAAACATTAAATGTCAAATGGAATAAATTTTCTGCTTAAATAGTGCACAAGCTGGTAGATGAAAATGTCTGATGCATCGGGATTTTGGAAGGCAACAGCATTTTCCAACAATGAATAAATCCTAAAAAAAACCTTTCTCCCTTCTAAACGTTTAGTGACAAGAGCAGCTGTAAATGCTGTATTCTTTCATAAATCATAGCTTCTGGTCCCACCATTATCTATATAAAATAGGAGTGTTTTTACAATTTGAAGAGCATAAATAACTGATATTATAAGGATAACTGTTGAGACAGTAGCTTGTGTGGAAGGCATGATTGTATATATAATGTCAATCTAGAATAGCATCTGCCGGTTTCCATTTCACATCTTGTACAGGAACTGCATTTGTTACCCGCGCACTAAATCACGGGTGCCGATCTGTCATTTGTTACTGTTGGTCGGAGTTTTACAGTTGCAAAAGGATTTCCTCCGCTGTAACAAAAGAGAAAGTATGAGTATAAACAAGGAACCGCAGAGGGTGTTTTACAAAAAAAGACTGCTGGAGTAACCCAGCGGCTCAGTCAGGCAGCAAGAATGAGCGTTTCCACCATCACCATGGAAGACCGCAAACATCCGCACAATACCATCAGGTGAGGACAAATTAATTGTATTTGGCCCCAATGTAAAATGACGCTATGTACCAAAAAAAGGGTTTTGCAAATATTAGGTGTCTGGATTTCAGTGCTATTATGTTATTTTTATGTCTACGTTTTTTGGCAGCTCCGTTCATGCAAGCAAAGGGAATTGCTCTGAAAGAGATATTCAGCAGAGAGTTTGCTCATATCATAGTGGATGCTTCTAGTTTTGTTTTATTCATTATATATGAGAAAATTCAAAGAGGTAGCAAAGCTTTTTCAAACTGTGTATGTTGTACGAAAACAAAGCTTAGCAGGAACTGTTTCAAAGCAGCAAACAATGTACAGCGGGAAACCACACTGATAACATGGCCAACAAAGCACTCCAACAGCTCTACGTTGTCCGAAGGTGGAGGAGATTATGCATGAAGATAGACACAAAGTGCTGGAGTAACTCAGCGGGTCAGGCAACATCTCTGGACAGAAAGGAAGGTTTCCTACCTGAAACGTCACCCATCCTTTCTTGCCAGAGATGCTGCCTGACTCTGAGTAACTCCAGCACTTTGTGTCTATCTTCGGTAAAAAACTGCATCTACAGTTCCTTCCTACACGGGAAATTCAGCATGTCCTTAATGATTCTTACCAACAGATGCACCACAGAAAACATCCCATCTGGATGCATCACTGCTTGATATGACAACTGGTCGATTCAAGAACACAAGAAACTGCAGAGACCAATGAAGGCTGCGGATCAGCCTCCACGCTATTCACTCCATCGAAAATTGTCACTGCCTTTGGAAAGCAGCTAACATAATCAAGGACCACTCCCACCCCAGTCATTCTCCCTTCCCCTGCTGGGCAGAGGATGCAAAAGCTTGAAAGCACGTTCCACCAGATTGAAGACTTTCGGTCCTGCTGTTATCAGAATCTTGAACAGTCCTCTCAAACATCAAGAATTATTTATCTGTCAATCTACCTCGCTGCAGCCCTTGCACTTTTAAAACATACTAAAAATGTTTTTTTTACAGTTGAAAAAAACTAACGCGCTCCTGACATGGCTGCTGCCAGAGCAGCGCCCCCTACACGATGTAGATGAATGACGGGTAACATTTTGTACTACTATATCATGACGCAAAGGAACTTTCCCATTAGAGAGAACCTAATACTTCCCTTGTCATTGACATTCAGCATATTTACCATTATCGATCCTTTACCATCAACCTCTTGGAGCCAAAAATACACCTGGAGCAGCCATATAAAAACTGGCTGCAAAAGCAAGTTAGAGGCGGGTTGTCCGGCAGTGACTGATTTGCCCCTCAGCACTTCAAACTTCGTCCACCATAATTCGAGTGCTATTTGGTTTATTACTATTGTCACATGTACCAAGATACAGTGGACAAACTTTGTTTTGCATTACATTTAGGCAGATTATACCTCTGGTATAATCAAGGTAATGCAAAAGAAAAAAAATATGATGTAGCATGTGGCGTTACAGCTAGAGAGGGTGCGGATTTTTTTTTAATGTAAAATTGTAAATTGTCCTGAGTGTGTAAGATAGTGCTAGTGGACGGGGTGATTGGTGGTCAGTACTGACATGGTGGGCTGAAGGGCCTGTTTCCGCACTGTATCTCTAAAGTAAAGTCTAAAGTCTGTGTTGGTTTGTTATATTGAGAGGTCCTGTAGTAATAAACAATAAAGCTATTTAAAAATACTTCTGTTATTTCCATGGGGGTTATACCCACTCTGCTTTCTTCCTGTTCAGTTATGTTGTGAAACAGGCTTGATTAGTTCAGTTCAAAGCAATGTTGGCACTGCATTTAACAGGTTAGTTAGAGCAAATCAAAATACACATTCAACACCCAGCAGGCCAGGCAGCATGCATGGAAAGAGAAATAGAACATTTCAAGTTGAATATCACTCAAAAGAACTAGAAAAGAGTAAAAGTTAGTTTTAAGTTGCAGAAAAGGTGGGGGAGGTCAAAGGGTTGGGATGGCTAGGTCAAAGGGGCTATTTAACAAGGGGGATGTGGGCCAAACGCAGGCAAATGGGACTAGCTTACATGAGGTATCTTGGTTGGCATTCACAAATTGGGCCAAAAGGCCAGTTTCTGTGTTGTATGATTCTGTCTCTCTCTATCTTGTTAGATTTTGGCTAGGGTTGGTTTGGAGAGTGCAGGAACTAGGCAGAAAGGAGTGTGGGAACCGATGCCTTCAGATAGAATGGAGCACAGTAAACATCACCTGGTGAGCCAGATGCCAATCGTCAGGGAATTTCTGGGTGGTCAGCTAGCAGATATTTTAATGCACTGCATAAAGTAATCACTCATTCTATATTTGTTTTCTCCAAAGAAGGGACACAGTGAATATCAAATGCTGCTGATTCAGTCTGCAGCGACAATCCCAAGCTTTTTGTTGCCTGTCGCTAACTCTCCATCCCATTCCCACTTTGACCCACACCTTTGATCTGTTGTAACAAAGCCCAAAGCAAGCTTGAGGACAGAACCTCATTGTCTGTCTGGGCACATACCAGTCATAATACCGAATTCTCCATTTCAACCATCATTCTCTCTGCAACGTAAAAGTTCTTTTGATCTGAAACTTTAGTTAAAATTTTTTATTTTGAATCTTTGACTCTAATGCTTCCTGACCTGCCAGCATTGTGGCTTTGTGGTATATTTCTAGCATTTGATTTTCCTAATATGCTATTGTTGAGCACACGCTACTGGGAAGATTATGAAGTTGTAGCAATATCTCTTACCTGAGGAAAGGTGGCTTCATAGTGCCATTCACTTCTGAACTCTGAAAGAAGGAAATGTAAATTTCATAATGCACAGGTAATAAAATATATTAAAATATCTAAGCTTAACTACATTAAATTTACCATTCAGGGTTTTCTGATCGTAATGCATTGTAGACATTGTACTGTGTTTATTCAGTAGAATCAATTTCAAAGTATATGTAGGCCATTCAGTACCAAGGTGAGAATACTTTCTGACTACAGTGAATTAATGGATTCAGAGTATATGCTAGACAAGGACTGACTTTAAAAAAACATTAACCAGAAAATGGCTGAATAGTCTAATTTCTGTTCCTAACTCAAATACATGGACTATGATCCTGTCAGGCAACCTTTGCTAAATTCCAACAAATGGTAAAATTATAGATCTTTCCATAAATTTATGTCCAGTTAAAAATATAATTATAATTTGACCATCTTTGCCAGTGGTGGGGAAACTCTGATCTTAACCTACAGATAACTTTGATTTAACAATGGTTAATCACCAGGAAGCCCTCATATGTCAGCCATTTAGATGAAAATACATTGACCTGAAACATCAACTCTTGTTTCTCTCTATCACGAGCCGACAGACCTGCTGACTGTAGCCATTTCCATTTTTATTTCACATTTTCAGCATCTGCACTTTTTGCTTTTCTAATCTAACAGAGCAGTGATAAGTAAAGTCAGATATAATTTAGAGGACATGCAATACATTTCTGTTACTCGTCCAGGTTTTTTCTTCCTTACTTTTCAAAAGTAGTATAAAACACTGCTTGAATGGATCCGCAATACATATTCTAAAGCTGACAAATCGGTTGGTGGTGATGGATGGGGCTAATTTACAGATTGGGAGATATTAGAATTTAGCATTTTTGGGTTGGAACTTTTTCTCCACGACTGAACCCAAGTGATAATCAGTATTTTTTTTAAAGTATAGAATATTTTAAAAATGAACAAAATTAACACGTTCAAATTTAAAAACTTTTATTTTATTTGGACACTACATTTATCGGTGAAAGGGGATCAAGTTCCTTCCTGTCGCTTAAGAGGCTTAATGTTCCTGTCATGCAATACAAACCACAATCACACGATGGCAGTATTTAGTCAGAAAATTGGCACAGAGATCAGCTGTTCCCAATAAACCGATTCTCTAAACTTTATTTTAGAGATACAGCGCGGAAACAGGCCCATCGACCCACTGAGTCCGCACCGACCAGCGATCACCCCGTACACTAATACTAACCCACGCACACTAGGGACAATTTTACAACTTGCCAAAGCCAATTAACCTCCAAACCTGTACGTCTTTGGAGTATGTGAGGAAACCAGAGTACCTGGAGAAAACCCAAGCGGTCACAGGGAGAACGTACAAACTACGTACAGACAGCACCCGTAGTCAGGATCAAACCCAGGAATCTGGCGCTGTCAGACCACAACTGTACCGCTACGCCACCCAATTCCTTAACTGTGAAATTTGATGTAGGGTCTCGACCCGAAGTGCCACCTATTCCTTTTCTCCAGAGATGCTGCCTGACCCGCTGAGTCACTCCAGCATTTTGTGTCTATCTTTCTTAACTATGAAATGTGGATACAAGGAACTGTAGATGCTGATTTATAAAAAAATTGTCCTTAACTATAAAACCATTTTTTTTTTTTTAAATGGTAGCATACTCGTAAGTTCCACCTTTCCACACCAATCTTAAAAAAAAAAACCAAGTGCAGCAAAAAAGAGAGAAAGAAAAACACCAACACGAGAGAGAAACTAGCAGGCAATAGATCTAAAAAACAAATAAAAAATAAAGTTTACCCTGAACAAAAACGGAAAAAGGATCTAGTTGTTATGGTCCACATTGACACTAACAACACAAGCAGAACTGGGAAGGATATTTTGCAGAGGGATTACGAGTGGCTTGGGGCAAAATTGAAAAGCAGAACCATGAAGGTCATTACATAGCCACGTGCAAATTGGCTGAGGGTAAATAAGATTACAGAAGTTATGGCTCAATGGTTGGTGTGAGGGAAGTGATTTCTGGCTCATGAGGTACTGAGGGAGGATGAATAGAGCTGCACTGCTGGGATGAGTTTTATTTACACTGTGCTGAGAGTAATGTTATGGGAAATCGCATAACCAAGATCATAGACATAACTTCAAACTAACTGGGTAGAACGGTTCAAGTAATGGGAAGTTTATGGAATTAAAAACTAATTAAGTAATGAAGAGGCGAGTTAAAATCAAAGGGCAGAAAGTATGCAGCAGAAATGATATCCAAATAACTTTAAATTGTTAAAGTCAAAGCTCAAGATTCTTTATCTGAATACACTCAGCATTTGTAACAAGACAAATGAAGTAACAGCACTAACAGAGATAAGTATAGGAGTCGGGACGTCACATTAGAGTTGTTTAAGCCGTTGGCAGGAGCAAATTTGAAGTCCTGTGTGCACTCCAGGCGATCTTGCTACAGGAAGAATGTCATTAACTGGAAATGGTGCAAAAGAAGACTTGATGTTACCAAAGTTTTAAGGTTTGAGTTACAAGGATAGGCAAGGACTTAGCCTTTTTTCCTCTGGAACGTAGGAGGCTGAGGGGTGACCTTATAGATGTATACAAAATCACGAGATAAAGTGAATTACCCAGATAAGGTCCTTTACCCAGAGTAGGCGAATCTAAAATCAGAGGACATAGGATTAAGGTGAGAGGGGAAAGGTTTAAAAGGAATCTGAGGGTCAACTGTTTCCACACAGAGGGTGGTACGCTTATGGAATGTGCTGCCAGAGAAAGTGGTAGAAGCAGGTACAATTACAACATTTAAAAGATACTTGAACAGGTATATGGATAGGAAAGGGTTCGGGATAGGGGCCAGTTCAGGCAAGTGGGACTAGCTCAGTCAGGCAACTTGTTCGGCATGGACGAGTTGGGCTGAAGGGCTTGTTTCATGCTGTACATGAATTTTACGTATCTATATGTTAGATAGCTATTACAGGAATACAGTTGTGGGGTGACCAGAACTGGGAACTCAATATTCCAGATTTTTCAATGTTCCAATAGGCAACAACAGAAAGGAGGTGGGTGGCATTGTTAACTAAGGACGGAATTAGTGAAGAGGTGAGTTATGATATAGATGCAGTGAATTGTTATGTGGAATCAGAGGAGTGTAAATAAAGGATAGCAGGTAAAGGCAGACTGGTGGGGGTGGTCTATTGCCCCCCAATGTGTTGCCTCATAATAGGTAGAAGTATAAATGGCATGTCAGAAGGGAACAGCAATTAACACAAGCAATTTTAATCTGCATATTAATTGGATTTATCTAACAATCAATTGCACCAGGTCTGTTTTTAGAGCAACAGTGTATATTGTACTCTGGAACAGGCTATTTTAGAGTTTGTCATGTGCAATGAGGTAGGATTAATGAGAGAGTTTGTAGTAATGTTTCTATGGGAGAAGTGATCCTATGAGAGAAATAAATATATATTGTTTGAGGGTGAATACCTTGGGTCCAACTCTAGTGTCCTCAACTTAAAGGCAATTACAAAGGTATGGAGAAAGAGCTATCTAAAATATATTGGGGGTGAAAAGCAAAGGTGAGCAGTGGTAGATAGTTCATAATGCTCACCGGCAATTCATCCAAACCAGAAAGAGGGATTCAATTGGAAAGATGGCAAAAGATTAAATAAAAAATTAAAGCAAACAATAATAAAAGTTATTGGACTGGGAATAATTCAGGAAAAGCTGTTAATATGGAGGACAAAATGATTAAGTGTAAATTGACATGATATCAAAACAAGCAGCAAGACATATAGATATATAAAGATGAAGAGGATGGTTTAGATAAGTGTGGAATTCCTTAAGGGAGCGATTTTGGAATCAATAGCAGGAGCAAAGACTAGGCAGATAACTTAAGTGGAGGAGTACAGAGGAGATTCATCAGAATTATTTCTAGGATGAAGCTTTTCAGCAACAAGGAGAGTGTAGAAAGGCTGAGTATGTTTTCTGTGGCATGGAGGGGATAAGGGGCCATCGAATTGAGGTACACTTATGGTGAAAAGTGAAGAGGGAGATTGAAACCTGGAACCTGCCCAAGGAGATGGAAGAGGCAAGTTCTCTCAACATTTAACAATATTTAAATGAGGATGTGAAACAGCATGGCATAGAACGGCAGGCGGCCGAAAGGTAAAATTTAGTACATGGGGATTTGTAGGGTCTGCTTTTGTCCTTGTCAGTACATGGCCGACATGATGACCTTCCAGCATAACTGGTCAGCTGAGACAGGAAAGTTGTTTGCCTGAAATTGCTGAATTCATTGTTGAGAGCTGAGGGCTGTCTGATGGAACAAAATACTTTCCCTCGGGCTTTTGTTGTGATTTGGTTGAACAATGCAAGAGATGAAATGCAGGTCTCAGTAGAACTAGGAGGAGGAATTAAAGTAACATGGAAACCAGTGTGAATGGGTGATCGATGGTCAGCATGGTGGGCTGAAGGACCTGTTTCCATGCTGCATCTCTAAGCTCTAACATGAAACAGGAAGTTCAAGATCACCCCTGAAGACTAAAAGCAAGCATTCTTCAATGCAGTTAACTGATCTGTGTTTGCTTTCTCCGCTGTGGAGAACAGAAGAGAGCACAATAAATTGTATGTGCAAATGAATTGAAATGCTGATTAATTGGGAAAATGTCCAAGATTTGGAACAGTGGGAAGGTGTTGCATCTCTTACGGTTGCATGGGAAGGGGAGTGACTGTTCATGGAGATAACAGAATGAACCAAGGAGTTAAGGGGAAATAACAATTCAGAATACTGAAAAGGTTGGGGAAAGAAGGAGTGCTGACTGCCAGCTTCTTGTTGAAAGTGGTGGCAATAACAGAGTATGATCCATAGTATGTGGGGCTGGTGAGGTGGAAGATGAGGATGGAGAGAACTCCTGTTTTGCAGGTATGCATCGGTAGAGAAATCCATTCCTTGGGGATCTCGGTGCAGCAGGGGTTGCTCAAGGAATATACCATAGGAGATGATCTGGTGTTAGTGGTTGAGCGAAAAACAGCGATTTTTAGTGAATCGAAGAAAATCCCTACAACAATGTTTCTAATAAAATAGAATTTCTGGATTTCAGAGCCAACACAAAAAAGGGAACAATATTTCCACCATCAAAAAAATATCCCCACTCACAATAGTTTCCATCTTGTAAGCTAGGGGCACAAAATAAACTAGAGAATTTTTGTTCTTGATTATTATTGAGTATTGGTATTGGACGAAATGACCGCATGTTTAAACAACAAGTTTGAAAACGAAACAGTTAACCAAAGGAGGTCTGAGAAGGTGAGAACTGTACTTCTAAAAACATACATCAATGAGTGACCTCCAGAAAGAGCAGGAAATTTTAACAAAACAATTTAATATGATATAGAAGTATGGGAACTGGCAAAAATATAGTTGTTTTCAATATATTATTATTCTTTAAATTAAAATCTTACAAAATGGAAAATATATTTTTGGAAGGAAAGCAAGGTCAAACTTTATACAAATTTGGTGTTAGATAGATTGTGTGTTTTTTCCACCCCAATAACTCCATGAAACGTCATGATAGTGCAGCAGATTATTTCAGATGATAAAAAATGCAGAATTTAATGCTTGGGGACATGAGCAACTGAGTATCTTGCCCCATACTCCATGCCTTCTAACATTAAACATTAACTAGTAGCCTTATAATATTGAAGAAATTGGTTCTCATTTCAGACAGAATCACTCATACACGTCACATGAATCTTGTGTAGGGCTTCAAGCAAGCTGCTGTGCCAAGCACTTCTTTCAATTGCAATAAATCCTTCATAGATTTAGAAAACAATTACAGGCAAAGGACATGCTGATCCAAATATCAAGACTCCAAGTTCCCAGCCTAATTTATCGCCGCCACTTAATGCACAAGTTGCAGTTTTACACATCGGCTTTTAACACCTTTTCAAGCATTGCATTTTTTTTTTGCATTAACTTCCTAGCATTTATATTATTAATTATAAATGCATCTCAAAACAATGCAAGGGAGAACCCAGTTCCAAAGATAGCTCACAGGTGTGCACTAAAGCTTGGAAATGCATTAAAATATGTAAATTTTAATTTAGCTAAAGCAGTATGCTCAGGGCAACTACTCTTGGGGATCCTACTATTTATGGCAATGTTATCAGAAGGCATTTCTAGGTCAGACTCAGCACAATCTAATTCTATATACCTTTCCTCATACTTCTCAGCCATGCTTCAACGAAACACCTTCTAGACCAGTGAAAGATCCTGAATTTTGTACAGTAGTCATTCTTGGGCTTAATAGATGGACAAATCTTGTCATCTGCACCCCAAATCAACTAATCCCAAAGACTAGTTATTCACCACGCTACACTGGGTATCATTTTATATCAAATCCAAAAACAACTTAAATGGCTAAGTAAACATGAATTAGCATAGGATGAGTGGTGCAAATCAATTGAGATTTAATGCAGAAATGTAAGTTAGCAATATTTTCTGAATTATATATTTAAAACATAGAAAAGATTTCCCCCACTCCACGTCCCCGCCAGCCCTGGTCCTAAACTGAAAAATCACACAGATATTTAAAATATTTCTTGACAAATTCATTTTCAAAGCTGGTAATTTTCTCCTGTCAAAATTCACTTCACTTAAACAATTTTGCTTTTTTACCAGCATTTAGGAACTGTTCCTTACAATTAATACGCCCATTCTTCATTTGACCCTTTAAATAGATATGTCTACATGAACACCAGTATCATTTCAAATTAAAGTCTGCATCTTGTTAATGGAAAAAAAGTAAATATTCTGTTTATAAAAATTGCAAGTTAATATGACCACGGATCAACTGGGAAAGTGATCCAAGAAACGACAGATGGAATTTAATTCTGACAAGTGTGAAATGTTGCACTTTGGAAAGTTAAACCAGGGCAAGATATGTACAGTAAATAGCAAGGCATTGGAGAGAGTGTTTTTGAACAGAGAGTCAAAAGGTGCATGTACATAGATCCTTGAAAGCAGCAACACAGGTAGATAGGGTGGTGAAGGCGGTGTGTGGCATACATTATTTCATTGGTCAGGGCATTGGCAGCTTTATCCTGTAACTACACTGTGGATGGCTTGATTGTAAGCATGTACAGTCTTGTCACTGACTGGATAGCATGCAATAAAAAGCTTTTCACAGTACTTCTTTACACGTGACTATAAACTAAAACTAAACAAAACATTGAGTACAAGCACAAGAGATTACACTGGAATCTGTCGCAAAAAAAAGAGCAGCTGAAGGAACTCAGTGGATCAGGCAGCCTCCATAGAGGGAAATGGCCTTTTGACATTTTGGGTTGAGACCTTTCATCTAGATTGCCAGACTGAGATGATCTTTTACTTTTATTAATTTATCATATACCATATTTTCAACCTCCAGTTTGAAAATAGCATGGATAACAATCACTTGTTGCTTCAAATTATGAACAGTCAGCGTATAAAAGTTATTAAAAATGAACTAAAATTTTCCTATTTTCACTTTCTTTTTTTTTAAACAAATTGCATGCAGTAAAGCAGTATTGTCCAGGAACAGGTCTGCAACCCTCTGGGCAAGTGCGTGGTGCATGCTGATCTGAAGCAGCAAAACAAAACCAATCCTTTCAAGTGTAGGACTCGATCAGATAAGAACAATCACATTAATTCATAAGAATCACTTATTCATAAGAATTAATGGGGATTGATTTTGCTTTAATGAAATCAATGCTGAGCAAAGTCATTCACCATTGATTATCGTGAATTAATGACTAAATTCTCATGTGATTCCAAGTCTTGGAAGTAAAAAGATTATTTTTTCTGCCTCCTCCGTGTCAGCATGTTCAATGCGTTGGTCTCGTATTACGACTCGCTGGATGTACGGGGAAGAGAATAACAAAGGCGATAAACTGATTACAAATACATCTTCACTGATATTACTGAACAGGGTGCAGGCTTGATGGGCTGAGTGGCCTACTTTTGCTTTAATTTTCTTATATTCTGGATCTGCATTCCACACTAGAGAGCACGTACATCAGTATTACTCCAGTGTTAATCCTCTCTAACTCTTGACTTTTGCAATTGTAAGCTAACTTTTGACCAATGCTGCATCAGCTCCATACTCCGCCTGGATGGCTCAACACACCACACAAGGGTACATCACTCACAGAACCTAAGCATCACAGTTATCACAATCTGTGCACTCCACTTATTCCTTTAATTTGTTTCATTTTTTTTTGCCACGGCCATCATTTCAAATGAAGATGCATTTAATTTTTTTTTTGCAGAGGATGGCGAATCTCCAGAATTCTCTATTCCAGAGGGTTGTGAAGGTCAGTTCATTATGAAAGTAAATATAGGTAAGTTTGTGAAAGATCAGGGAATTGAGGGCTATGGGGAATTGGCACTGAAGACGAGCTGAGGCCTGCATGATCATATTGAAGGTGCATGGTTGCTTAACCCTGCTCTATGTTCTTTTATTAACCTTGTCATAGATCAATATATTTGTTACATCCTCTGATTTTCGTTTTATATTTTGGTTCAAGTTTTGGCAGATTCTTCTCCCTGAAACAACCATTTAGTGTTAATTTCTCGAGCCAATAAACTATTTTTTGATATCCATTTTCTTTAAAGGAATGGCACATTTGTATTCAAGTCAGGCCCATTTTCAAAATGTTACACCAGAAATCTGTACATCCTTTTGTACAAGTATAACAGGCAACAGTAAAAAAAACCCATGGACAGAGAAAAGTAATTCTTTATAATTCATGCCCGGTTAGAACACAACATTCTTTGTACTTGGCCATGCGTTGAAGTTCCAAATGTTGATTTTATCTTTGTTTACACTTGGATAACTGGGAACTAGCTGTTGTGTGAATACTTTCTCTAATATAAACTATGCATTTAACTCCAACCTTGGTTCATGGCAAAAAAATCAACCAGAAGGCGGGTATTTGGCAACTCTTGCCTGGACTATCATACAATGTATTTAGTGTCCATAACTTTCCTGTGAAGAGAATTTAAAAGATTCATCACCCTCTGGAAGAGGACATTTCTCAGGTTCTTAATGTACTTGCCACCTGCGGGCCAGATGATTTTGGGTTACAGGCCGCATTCAGCCCGGGGGCCAAAGGTTGCCGACCCCTGCTGTATGCTAAACTAGCAGTTCATGTAAGTGACACCCAGCTCCAAAGATTTAAATCAATAATCCTTATACATTTATATGTTGATTTTCAAATCTTTTCATGAGAAATATATTGGAGTGAAATTCTGATCAGCGGAATGTGACCCAAACTCATGAGACTCGGTGAGAGTTCATTCATTGAGTAAAAACACAAGAAACTACCTCCCTGTACTTTTCGCAACGAGACTGGTTATCTCGTTTTGCTTTTGCTTAATTAACATACCTGTATGTAAGAAATAATAATACTCCTAGAACTAAAAACAAGAACACCCTATATAAATTATTGACATTTAAATAATGTGGTACTACTGGCCTCTGATGGGTACTTACCGAGTCTGAGTTGTCTGGTTGAGGTAGAATTCCTCGATTAGGAGCACTGCTGTAAGAGTGGAATGTCATTTCCTTGTTGTGATGCCTAAGTGGCATTGATTCATAATCTGGTGGAGGTAGGGCAACATTTGACCTCTCTGCAAGATTAAGGATGCTGATACTCCGTGCAGAAGCTGTGCTAAACCAAAGACAATAAAAGAAAATTACAAGGTGCTTTTTTCCATTATCACAGACACATAATACAAAAAAAAATTAAAAAATCTAGTAAACCTTGGTTAGTTTTTACTTTATTATTGCTGTAATGGCCCAGCAGAAGATAATTGAACTAACTCCAGATAGTGATTAATTTTATCAATAGCTTTTTGTATGCTATTGCCTTTACTTTCTAATATTAAACATACTGGTCAGAGTGAAACTGTCTCAAACAATTATGTCTCGATTTTCAGTTTATCTGAAATTTCTCTACATGATCCTCAAGTAATTTTAATGGATAATCGTGCTTGTAAATTAAATGGCTTCACTGCCCCTTGAAGGAATTTCATTCAATATCATAATCATTGTGAAAATGATCATGTACAGAGACCCATTGTGTGAGTAATATGTAGTACATGAAGACAAAGTCTTCAATGACTGTATACATTTAGATCACCCGAATTAACAAAATCTGAGGAAAATTTAACTCCCAGATAGCCAGACAACCCAGAACATGTTGCTTCACCACAAGACTTCATTTT
This sequence comes from Leucoraja erinaceus, assembly GCF_028641065.1. Taxonomy (NCBI): domain Eukaryota; kingdom Metazoa; phylum Chordata; class Chondrichthyes; order Rajiformes; family Rajidae; genus Leucoraja; species Leucoraja erinaceus. The sequence goes on from NC_073396.1 coordinate 21,386,696, forward strand.
GCACTCCAATATGGTAGGTTAACCCTCTCCATGTTTGTTCCTGGAGATCATACAAATTAGGGGGAAGAGAGATATAAACGATTACACTAAATACTGGAGTAACTCAGCAGGTCAAGCAGCATCTCTGGAGAACATAGATGGATGACTTTTCAGGTCAGGACCCTTATCCAGTCTAAACGTCACTCATTTTTGTTCTCCAGAGATGCTTCTTGACCAGTTGAGTTTCTCCAGTACTTTGTGTCTTTTTTGTAAACCAACATCTGCAGTTCCTTGTTTCTACATAAATGATGAACGCGGTAGATCAAGGAAATAGAGTTAAAAAAGAGAGGTCTTAGGCAAAAAAAAAAATACCAACGCCCGCTCTTTGACAGAAATTTCCTATAATCATTTGACTTTTCATATATTTGCATTGGTAACTTTCAAAAGGAACTTTAATAACAACTCCTTTATTCACGAATAGCTGTAATTGAATGTTAAATTGTTGAGTAAACTATAACACACCCTTCAGGGAACCAATGGGAAGAAAGTCTCCGTTCTTTGCAAAGAACATTAGGGATGAGCTTGGGCAGATTGCTTTAGTTAGTTAATGGAGAAGCTGTTATTCAATGTGCAGCGGTTACTCTTCTCAAATAAAGGTATGGTGTTATAAACACATGTGCTGTTGCAGAGATAGATTGCTTGACACAGAGGCTGTTTAGCACTATTTCTTACATTGAATACAGAAGATATTGTCGCAAGAAAGCACTTATTTTGTGCATCAGGAGTTACAAAATAAACCAATCACACAGTAGATCCATTTCTCAGGCTAATTACCAGTTGGGAAGAGGAAACTTTTATGCAGCGTGTTCCCTGCCTGGTACAACATCGTGGAAACTTGTAACATGGATTGCCAAAAACACAATTTCTTTCTTGATGTGAAGTTTGATTGTATAGTATAAAGACTCTCCTTGTGGCCCAATAGTCTATGCCAAAATGTATGCTCACCGTAAACTTCATCCCAATTTATTTTCACTCCAATTTATTTTTCACATGTTGACATTGAACTGGTTATTACAGTGACTAACAGTTTGATCAAAATTGAAATTTGATTTTTCCAGATGCCATTAAATAGTAGGATCCTAGTTCTGAGTGGATTTTGTGATTCTTGGAATGAAAATAGATTAAGTAGTCCAATCTTATAAATGTGATACTTCTCTACCATTGCCAGCCAGAAATTTTCAATCCTATCTTTTAACTATTGATGGAATCATCTAGGTTTCATCAATGAGGCCAAATCAAGTTTGTAATATATCCCAACATTTGCACTAAATTATAGCTAGCAAAGTGCAGCATAACTCTGTTATTCTAGTGATTTATTAATGTAAAAGAAAAACAGGCAAACCAAGGTCCAGCTAAATACAAACTGAGAAAGGGTTAAAATTTTAAACTCCTCGTGAGAATTACTTATTTAAAACCATGTCCTCATTAACTAGTACGAAGTGTAATATATAATCTAATATTTGTATCACCAGGAGATTAAAAGATGGCTAGGTATGTCCTTGACATGATTACCAAACCTTCTCAAACAAGCACATGGCTTACTATTTTTGCTGTAATTTTCAAACTGAAAGCCTGGATTGTTACTTCCGTTGTTGCTTACAGATTACAATATTGTTGCGTAACTTAATGGGAGTTTTCCTTTGACTAGTTGACTCTACCCTTCAATGGAATGAAAAACTGGGCATAGCCCACACCAGCCAGCTAGTCTGCCACAGTCTGTTTTGTATCCTGTGCAGATGCATATATTTTGGTAACTTTATAATAAATAAAAAGCAACTAAAGGGTCCAACCCAAATTGAGTGATGAACATCAAAAAATCTAGCTGATTTGAAAACATGATAGATGAGATTACAGAAAACTAATAGTTACTTTGTATTAATTGTGGTAATTGACCACCAGGAGGGATACTAGTGACCCCAGGTGTGGCTGAGAGGGAGTCCAGAAACCCGAGTGGCAAGAGCCTTGCAAAACACTACGTCACAGGTCAAGTGACTTCTATAAATTGTCCCTGGTGTGTAAGAAAGAACCAGCGTATGGGTGATCTCTGGTCAGCGTGGACTTGGTAGGCCGAAGGGCCTGTTCCCACATTGTTTCTCTAAACTAAACATTTGTCCCACTGTGTCGTAATCAAGCTTCATTCTCCACTCCATCAAATGATATTTAGATTTCTCACATCATCCACCTATGCAGCCTCTCAAAAAGTGAATCACCGGGATTCGTCCAGTGATGCAATCTCAATCAAAATACAAACTGCTGAAGGAATTCAGTGGTCAACCTGACCTATTGTGTTCCTTCAGCAGTTAGTTTTTTGCTCAAAGTTCCGGCACCTGCAGCCTCTTGTGTCTCCTTGGTCTTTCACCATTTGGAAGACGTACAACTCCAGTTCCTTTCCATTCTTTCAGTTTGAAGAAAGGTCTCGACCCGAAATGTCACACATTACTTCTCTCAAGAGATGCTGCCTGTCCCACTGATATACTCCAGCATTGTGTCTACCTCCAGTTACTTTCACCTCTTTGCACAATATCTCTCCAATGTTTGTGCACACATTAAAAACTAACGTCCAAAATTATTATCCCACCACTGATGGGCGATAGTAGAAAGCCCTGAAGTTTAAGATGTAAAGTTATCTGGTACATTAAACTTCGCTTAACTAATAAAAGGCAGAGAAGCAGAATATTTAGTGTTATCCAAATTACATATTAGTACAGCTGACAATGAAGAACATGAAGAGAGACACAAAAAGCTGGAGTAACTCAGCAGGACAAGCAACATCTCTGGAGAGAAGGAATGGGTGACATTTTGGGTCGAGACCCATCTTCAGAAGAACGTCACCCTTTCCTTCTCTTCAGAGATGCTGCCTGTCCCGCTCAGTTACTCCAGCTTTTTGTGTCTGTCTTCGGTTTAAACCAGCATCTGCAGTTCCTTTTTACACAATGAAGAATATAAAATATTCACAGCTATTTTCAATATCATCTCTATACTTATAAAAATCTCATCTTGTATGTGGATTTGTGTGTGTATAATCATATCTTCTCGAAAAAACGACACGGTAACGGTAAAATTTTAACACATTCCGGTAGACATTTTTCTCGTAGTCCAAAAATCACCTTATCTGAAAATTTAATGCTTTATTTCTCGAGTTATTAATGAAAATGTTCAAAAATCTGACAAAACTTAGAATTTAAAATGACTGTCTTTCGCTTTTGATGTCACAATGGGTCTGCGTGCCTTCTCCCTCGCGCTGCAAGTGATGTCACCCCCCAACCCTCCCTCCTCCCCGTTATTGAAAAGACGCGGCTGGGGATGAAGTCGGGCCCTGGACTGAAAACCAAAGATCATAGCTGATGACTGCGGTGGCCCAACTTGCGGTCCTTTGGTCGACGCTCGCCCGCCCACTCGCCGCCTCACTCGGGGTCCTCGTGTTGACGCATGGTGGGGAGGTTGCTGCTGCTCTCTGCCTCTGCCCCGTGCCCTCTGCACCACCCTCCCTCTCCCGCTGTGCCTGTGAGTTGGGGGCTATGCATGAGTGGATAGGGTGGGGGATGGGGTAAAAGAAGTGAATGAATAATATTAATATATCAAGGGGGGTGGTTAGTGTGTGTGTGTGTGTGTGTGTAGGTTAGTGTGTGTGTGATGCCGCAGGCCACCTCCCCCGCGGCCGCTTGTTGATGGGATGGGACCCAAAGGGTCCCACTAGGTCTCGTAGTATTTAAAAATGAAAATCTGAATTTGTGAAAAGTTCTACTTTCTACTGGGCCAGTGTTAATAATATCTAAATATCAAATTCCAAATTACATTATTATGAGGTACAATTAGACCAAATGATTTATGGCTACAAGAGAATATTACTTCGACTACTTTTAACATAGATATCAGAAGTCTATTATGTGATAGTCAACCTCATGGCAGCCATAAAAATGCAAGATATTTATGAACTTAACTGACCAGAGTGAAATAAAAGACATAGCAACTTCAACCACTGTGCAACACTTCCATGAAATCCTGAATCCATGTTTGCAATACAAACCTTGGTCACTGAATACAAGTGATTTACAAAATAAAATCTTGCCTCATGTTCAAATCCCCAAGGTTGACATATTATGAAAATTAAAGAGCTGTTTCTCCCTGGATAATGAAAGTTTACCTCTCCAGGAAATGGATGAAACCCAGAAAATAAGGCACCAAAAAATAAAAATTTCAATTTGACATAGAGATCAATCCATCACATTTAGAAAATTCCATTCTGAAATTTTAAATAGTCTCAAAGAAAAAATAAATACAATATGTAGAATCAGTGACAGAGAACCGTCAGTGATGACAACTACACAGTAATTATTGTGAATCAATAACTGCCTCATATAGATAATTAGTTGGAATCAGGGACTTCTGTTGTGTGAATAGATGAGGAAAGCTGGTTTGAAAGTAGAGGGGGTTTAGGAGAGATTTAATAAAAATACTTAAAATTATGAGCAGATTTGAAGGGGAGACACAAATAGGATAGATAACTTGGGGGTAGAGGAAGGTAGAGAAAAAAGGGAATTTGTTTTTAAGAATGTAAATTTGTGATCTGGAATATATTACTTTATAAGGATAATGGAGAAAGTGTCAACATTCAACAGCATTGAATTGAATACTCAATAGGGGAAAAATGCAGAGCTATGTGGGGGGAGGGGGGAGAAACATAGGAGAACTAGATTTATTTTCCAAAATAGCCTGCCTAATAGCCAAATGCCCTCTATAATTTGTGATTTAAACTCATGCACAGTAGAATGCCATAGGAACACGGTGGACAGCAATCAGAGTTTGCACATCACATCTATCAAAAATAATGTGTTTTGTTCCTCACTGTATTATAGAAAGCACTGTGGCTCTGCTAGCCAATAAGAAGCAGAGCCTACTGTAAGATTAAATCAGCTTAAATAACATTACAACTAGTTATAAGACTTTTGTAAAATTCATGGTCCTTTTTATCTGGTCTTTATAAAATGATTCTACTCTAAAAGGTCGTGTTTCTAAAGATTATTCCAAATACCTTAATTCATTGCTTTAGCATGCAAACAATGTTGTTTCAAAAATTCCAACATTGTTTATGCCATCTAAGTTTGCTCTATCAGGATTTACTTGAAGAGTTGGAATCAGTTTAACCGGAATGCACAATTGAAAGAATACAGGAAGTTTGACAATTTTAGTATGACAAAGTATAAACTCCTTGCAAATTGTTGTTTCAGAGAAGTTGCTTTAGAATTTGTCGATACTGCTACCCCTGCTTTGAAGCTCAGAAAGCATGTATACAAGTAATGCAATTGCCCCGCAGAATACTTCATACATATGCCTTCACATACTGAGTGGAAACATAGGCTTCATAGCTTCGTCTCTAGGTATGGGCAGCAAGTGGTTGGAGACCCGCTGCTTAACAACTCGAGTAACTCAGGTTCAATCCTGATCTCTAGTGCCATCTGCTTGGAGTTTGAACATCTGCCCTATCGCATTTATGGCAGATTCAGCAAATCTTGGGCAGGTGGGGGTCGGCCTGGTAGGCCTGCCGGGTAGTAGCACCTCGGACTCGTGAGCTACTGCTGATCCGACGCTTATTGCACTTCCGAGGGCAGCTTATTAACTGCCCATGCAAGAAATGTAAGTTTTGCTGTAAAATAAATTTATATTTAATATTTGTTTTACTTAAGCTCCCAGCAGTCCACAGTGCATTATAGACACGGGAAGGATATAATTAGTGGGTCAGAGGTGTATTGGTGTAAAATTATTACGCAACTTCTGTTGGTCGGGGAAAACGGATAATATAGCAAGGCTCTGGAACCAAGGGTGCCGGAAAATCGGGGGTGCACCTGTACTGGCTGAAATTGTCAATATAAATGACATACACTAGTCATTATTGATGGGGTGCAGCTGTCAAAATTGCTTGGTTGGCAGCATTCTCAGGGATCTCAGTCCAGTTAATAGGTTAATCAGGTGTGAAATGAGGGCTGCACTATTGGACATGCCACCCCTTAGATGCATTATTAAACCGAGGTTCAACTAGCCTCTCTGGTACTATTTAGAACAAAGAATCTATCCTTGGGTCCTGGAGAGAATTGCTCAGTTCACAGTTATTAATATATATTTGGTGAATATCACACCAGTTTGAGGAAATTTGTGATAGTTGGCAGCTGCATTCCAATATTACAGGAATGAAAACACTTCAAATGAGCAGCTTGCTCATAAACTGTAAACCACTTTGAACCATTCTGAAAGCGACTAGAATGGCACTATTGAAATCAATGTTTTTCTTTTTCTTTACGTGACTATAATTTCAAATACCAGATGGCATAGATTTAAACTGATTGGCATGGTGGTTTTTTTTAAATAAAAAAGCTTCTGGTTGGGGGCATATAATATGAAGGATTCAAAAGCTGCATTAAAATACCCATCTACTCACAAGACAAAACTAATGGCAAACATCCTCCACTGCACTTGGATCAATGGTCACTTGTTCTTCAGCTGAAAAACCCACCCAGATTTCTTAATTTAAATTCCTGCGTGTTGGGGCAGTAACTTTTTGCTGATCTCTCTATATTTGAGATTTCATTTCGAATAGCTATATCAATTGTTCTTGGAAGATATTTCTGATACCCTTAAAATATATTAATGCACTTGTTGTAACATTCTGTACTATAGTGATCTTGAATTCATTATTTACATGCAGCAAAGTGGAAGTGCTGGATTTTACCACAATTAAATGTAATAGATGCTTACTTAACACAAATCATTGGGTATGATAACATCATTTCAGGAACAGGTTAATTGATACAAGACAGACCTCAAATGAAATGGGAAGAATTTGTATAAAATAATTTATATACATTAACCTTTATATTGATTGATTTTAAATGAAAATTGCAGGTTTAGACAAAAATGACATAATTTCTTGTCAAGGATTATACAATCACTTAACATTTTTATTATTGAATTATAAGCCTCAAGAGAAGCATTCCGCACAGGCTTTATCATCAAAAGCAATTTTGACCGTAAAAATTGAAAAAGTTATGCAATATGAAAGAGTGCCCTCTATCAAGAAAGACAGCGCCTTATATTCCACATGGAAAGTTTACAACCCAATGGTATGAATATTGAATTCTCCAGTATTAAATAATACCCCACCTACCACATTTCCCTTTCCAGTTCCTCCGCACCCCACTGTGCACCCATTTTTTCCACTATCCCACCCCAGTCGCTCTACTCCTTCCCCCTCCTTCGTACACTCATCTCCCATATCAGAGTCCCTCATTTTTTTTTTATCCCCCCCCCCCCCCCCCCCCCCCCCCCCCCCCCCCCCCCCCTCCGTTCCCCTTCTACCCAAATACCACCTTCTGGCTTTGCATTTCATTCATCCTCCTCTCCTTATCCAACACCCTTTTGTTTTATTACTTGGCAAAAGGCATTTCAACCTTCCTCTTCACCTGTATCCATCTATCCCTTGCCAGGCTTTGTACCATCCCCACCAGTTTTCCAGCTCCCCACTCCCCCACCCCTCACAGAGATGCTGCTGACTTGAGTTCCTCCAGAACTTTGTGTTTTGTCCAAGATTCCAACATCAGCAGTTGCCTGTGCCTCCTCCTTGCACAAAGTGGTCTGACAACTCCCACTGAAGGTTGGGATTGCAGATCCAGATGGCGACTCAGTTCTCTGCCCCACCCAACTATAATTACTATGTCGGATTGTCACAGTACATAGTAAATATGGTCAAAGTCTTCAACTCTTTGAAGTATAATAGTCAATACACAAATAAAAAGAGTGTCTATCTCATTTAGGGATTACTGACTATCAGCAGAGACAGATCTGTTGGATGCATTTTCTGAGCCAGGCGACTCAGAATATTATTTCATAGGATATTTTGAGATATGGATGAACTACATTGCTCCTTCAAAATGAAGGCATTTCCATCTTTATGTTAATCAAGTCTGTAAAACTTCTCCAAACATTTACCTTCTCCACCTAAATTAGGTGTGATTAAATTCTGCCTTAAAGTATTCATCACAAACTGTTGATTCATGATAATGAACTGGAGTTTGGAATAGCGAGAAATCATAGAATTAAAAGAGTAGCAGAACTGTTAATTCCGGAGAAGGCCTTCTGCATTCAATTGCAATTAAAATTATTGTAGTTTTACTAAAATTCTGTAGAAAAAAAAAACTGTATACATTTCCTGCAAGCTTGAATCTTAAAGTTGATACAATTGTAATACTTATGTCAGTTTGCACAGAAGATGTGAAGAGCTGCCAAGAAACATTATTTTTAGAAACTCGAAGCCCGTCGCAAGACAAAGAGAAATTTCTTCACACAGTGTGGTGAATATTTGGGATTCTCCAGCGCGGAGGGCAGTGGAGGCTCAGTTGACTGAGTTTATTCAAGATATTTGAGAAATCAAAGGATACAGGGACAGTGCAGGAAAATAGTGATGAAATAGAAGATTAGACACAACCTTGGTGAATAGCAGAGAAGGCTGGAAGGGCCAAATGGCCTACTCCTGTTTCTTATGTTCTTAGGTGCCAATCTACAGGGAAAAAAGGGGAATTGTTCAACCCATGTTACCTCCACTCCAGAACTAATACCACTACAACTTTAACTATTGAACTGTGGTACACAGATGATGTTTGCACACCCACAATCCTAAGCAGAGATCCAAAATAATATTGACTTATTTGTTGATGCATACCAGAAAAATTACCTTTCTAAGTTCTAAGATATGCAAGCATTAAATGGCTAACAAGTTGTGAAATAAATACTTTCTGCAGTTGCTTAAAACTAGAAGTAGAAATTTATACTTATAGAAAAGAAAATTGTGAGATTTTTTTTCCTAACACGAAAGGTTTCTAATACTAAGTTTCCTTTAACATGTATTACCTGAGTGCAGGTGACATATCTGGAGCTTGTTCTAGTGGCCTGGTGTAGGAAGTCGGAAACCAACCTCTCCTGTTCAGAAGGAATAAAAATATTGTAATTAAACCCTTTTAAATGAACAAACATCTTCAAGAACAGCATTTTTTTTTGTATTTACAACATTCCAAGTCTGAGCTAGTCTTAAAATTTGACCTGCACTAAATCTTCACATTTATTTTTCACTGAATGTGGATCTAAAATTAGCTGTCATTGTTAAAATAGTTCAATGGATTTAGAGGAAGAATTTACTAAATTTCTAGCTTCCTGTGCAAGAGGATCCTTCAAATAGACTATGAAGACCATCAATGAAGACCATTCAATATCTTTTGACATGACAAAAAGATTTGTAGTTATATAACAGGAATATGACTTTCACCTAAGTCTACTGGACATCATGCATAATAAATTGCACTCTCTCTCTCATTAAGCACAAGAAGTTATAAATTATTATTCATGCACTTTCTGTTCATATTTCACCACAGTACATTTAATGACCAAGTTGATATAAACACAAACACTGTTGAGGAGCCTATTGCTTAAGTCTTACAGTGAGGGCTTTACATTGTTTTCTAACTTCTGCTGGATGTTTAGTTTAGAGATACTGCATGGAAACAGGCTCTTGGGTCAACCGAATTCACGTCGACTATCATTTACCTGTTCACACTAGTTCTATGTTACCCACCTTTTTCCAACAACTCCTTGCACACCAGGGGCAATTTACAGAGGCAAATTACCTACAAAATCAGTCTGAAGAAGGGTCCTGACCTGAAACGTCACCTATCCATGTTCTCCATAGATGCTGCCTGACCCACTGAGTTACTTCAGCATTTGTCTTTTATCGTTATCCAGCATCTGCAGTTCTTTATGTCTAACCTATAATTCTGTATGCCTTTCTCCCCCACCCCCCACCCCCCGAGGAAATCCACACGGTCACAGGGAGAATATACAAACTCCACACAGATAGTACCCAATGTCTGAATCAAACCTGGGTCCCTGGTGCTTTAGAGCAGTAACCCTACACTGCGCCGCCATAACGTTACAGGAACATTTCCTAATGACAGTTCATATGGAAAAACTCCAATTGTATCTTTATAGCCTGTGAAATCTTAAGTTAACATATTAATGCAGATCAACCTTTTCTTGATTTATAATACATAAACAATTGTAAACAAATTATTAAACTGTATGCTTTGTGAACTACTCCACTAAAACACCTTGAACAACTGAAAAGCTAAATGAAAATACAGCAGCTGCAAATCTGAAATAAAAGCAGAAAAATGCTGGAAATATTCAGTAGCTCATGCAGCATCCATGGAGAAAGAAACAGTTAACATTTTAGATTGATGACCTTTCATTAGGAACAGGAAGAAATGGAAAGCAAACATGTTATAAATTGTATGAAACCGAAAGACGAGAAGAGGGAAAAAAAGTTTTATGTAACCCATAGACCACCAAACTGAATAATGAAAAGGTAAGTGCTGCCATTTGAGAGAGGGTGGTGAACATTAGTTAGTTATGGTTACACAAAAAAGCTGGAGAAACTCAGCGGGTGCAGCAGCATCTATGGAGCGAAGGAAATAGGCAACGTTTCGGGCCGAAACCCTTCTTCAGACCCTTATCTGCAGTTCCCTCTTAAACAGTTAGTTATGGTTGATCAGTCCAGATTTAAGAAGGACGTGAAGGATAACAAAGGAAAGAAAAAATGTTGAATTGTGTAGATAATACAGCAGTTTCTACTTGAATGTGGATCAGACAGGATGTGTGGAGAGAGAAAAAAAAGTTAACAATTCATAGAGATACTTTCATGTATATTTATTAAGAAAAAATTGTCACTCTATTGACCAAGCAAATTAGAATAATTTAACTCAGACACCAAATTGGCAGAGAATCTTGGATATTACTAGTTTGCTCCTACAGATGCCTTGCTACACAAATTCACAAGACTGAATTGAAAAAAATCTCCATGAGTAGATTAAAATCAAACATTGCTATACTAGTTTTAAATAAAGAAATTTTATTTTGTATAAATAAACATCATGAACCCCTTTCCACGGTTTTACATTTATGGTCCTAACCATCCAATATAGCAATTATTCATTCAAACCTATCAACATCAAAAAAACAGATTATGTTTATTGGAGCTTGAAACATCTGTTATGTGCAAACTGGCCACCATGTTTCTCACTTTAGAATAGTTACCATCTAAAGGTTAACTGTAAAGTATTAAAGATAACTTGTAACCACAATAAATGCAAGTCTTTCGTTTTTTTAATCTTGGTAATACATGAATAAGAGTTGCTATGAAACAGGCCATTTTACATGAACCTAAGCTTCCAGAAAGATTAAACAATACAATCCTCACTTTTATCCTATTTGTACAATGTTGATTTTTGCTTTAGTCCAGAATTAGTCACAATAGGACTACATTTTCACCATGATCAAGAAACAATAGCAATTTTGGTACAAACTGCATCTCCAGTCAATTTAGGTTCTGTTGGGATTGTGTTTAGGGAGAAGGATCTCTCGTGTCTCAAGTCCTACATGCCTGAATGGAAATTTAAGATACAGGAAAGGTCCAACTGTATTGGCTATAAACTCTCTCTGTTAGGGGCCTATCTGTTGGGGTTGAGAATGGGATTGAAGTTGATAAAATGTTCTTTGCACAGTGTCAGTTCAAAAGAGAGATGGCAGGTTACAAAATGCAGTCAAGCTCATTGAGGAGTGAATCAATGTCTGTTTAGTGTCGAAACGAGGAAATGCAGATGCTGGCTTACACAAAAGGACACAGTGCTGGAGTAATTTCGCAGGTCAGGCAGCATCTCTGGAGAATGTGGATGTAAGACATTTCAAGTCAGGACCCTTCCTCAGACAGAGGAAGAGTTCCTACCCAAAAAGCCACCTATCCACGTTCTCCCGAGATGCTGCTTGACCCACTGAGTTACCCCAGCAGTTCGTAGCTAACTGTTGAATGTTCTTCTACTATATTTTTAATGCATTACCAATATAATAATTCTTATGTTGTAATGATTTAAGGCAAATGAGAACTCACAGTTTGGTTATATCATGTTCTCCATACAGCCAGCCATCCTTTTCTTCTGGTATTAGAAGTGTTAGTACATCCCCTTCTGAAAAGCTCAACATATTCTTGTTATTTCCTGCAGTGTGTGGAAAAATGCTTTTCACTTTTGGCCTTTGAACCATGTTCAGTCCAGTTGCAACAGAAATGGATCTTGATAGACCGATATCCTCTGTAGAAAAAGTACATTAAATTCATTACTGCAAGATCTTTTTAATACCGATATCATATCATTGCAACAAATTCAATTATTCAACTATAATTCAATTCAGGGCAATTACAAACTCTAACATAACAAGTTAGTTAAAAGCAGCAGAATGAATTTATGTAACACGTTCACTTGGCTTGAAATTAAAAGTTTTATAATATTTTTTTTTAAAGAAAATGAAAAGTAGGAATTCCCAATCCTTAAGTTATACCTTAAACTTTTCTGTGCAATTACTTTGTAGAATGAAACAAATAAGCCAAATTTCATTTCAGATAGTTCAAGAGTTTTAAGATGTCTTAGTAAACAGTATGGTATACTTTAATTTCATTTTCCAGCAGTTTTTATCTTCTATGTTCGTCAACATATACACTAGAAGTCACTGAGTTAACTTCCTGCAAATGAAATCCACTGTTCCAAAATCATAAAGAAACTAACTGTGATTCCATCCAGCAGAATATTAACATCTCCAGTTATCCAAAACTGCAAGATGTACTTTAAAAAACAAATGTTAAGCAAATGATCACGCCCGAGAGGTAATTTTGCTTCACTTAATACCAATTGAAATAATCTTGTATGATGTAATGTGTAGGAAGGAACTGCAGATGCTGGTTTATACCATAGACACAAAAAGCAGGAGTAACTCAACCGGTTAGGCAGCATCTCTGCAGAAAAGGAATAGGTGACCTTTAAGGTTCAGAATGTCGGAATGTTTGAAAATAAGTTTCCTGCTGTCACTACAGCTTTTTGTGTCAATTTTCTAGTATTGATGTAATACAGGTAAATTGTAAAATAAACTCAACAATCATTATGCAGATTGAACCAGCACATATTCAATCCCTCAAGATCAACAAATCTCTCTGATAATTAGAGATTGGTAATCAATGGTTGATGTACAGGTTTGCATGGAAATGCACAGATCACATTAATAATGGATCAAGTAGACAAGCTTGCTTAGATTCTACTGGTACTAAGGGGGTATTTATTAGATTCCACTCCTTACCTGTGGATTCGGTATTTCTCTCAATCGAGGCTATGCGCTGTGCATTTGGGTGGTTGAACATATCTGGCAGAGGACTTTTCTGAATTCTTCCAGGAGGAGCTGGTGGTATTTTTATATTGTTCTGTAATGTAGGATCATGTACCTGGAAAACCATTATCATTATTTTCTTGCTTACTTAAAATAGTTTGGAATATCTTCATTAAAACATTTCTGGTTGGGGCATTTCTTCTACACATGATAAAGAACAAGGGCCTGATAAACATCTTGTTAAAAGATGGGAGCTTGGTCACCTTTACTTAGAAATTATGCATGTTAAAGTGTTTTTTATTATAGTGACCTGACCATGATAACAAGGTCCATCTGTACATTACAAGATCCATCTGTACAAGAACACGATAATTTAGTTAATGAGCTAACATCACTCCTTAGGATTAGTGCCTGCCTCATTAGGCTCCAGGATTTGTTTAGAGAATAAAGTGTAATTAAATTTAAGGAATCCTTCTATAAAGTTTAATAGTGAGGGGTGAGCATGATCTGTACCACAGAAATACCAGAATGAAAAATAAACAAGACAACAATTTGTTTTGCCAAATGTACACAATCACAAAAATATGCTTTTGCCTAAAGAAATTCTCTTCTTCTATTTTCCAATTGGTTTTAAATTCCTACAGAATTTCATAGCAACTAAAGTTTCACTGGAATTTGTTTTAAACTGTGCAACTAATTATTTGAAAATCAATCTTATTTTCTATCTATAACCCCACTGTCTCTTTTGCAGGTCTTGAATTGTAAAGCACCATCACACCATTGTGATTTGTAGCATTAACTAGAAATGTTTGGTCAAATATTTATTTTGAACTAAGAATTTCCCATGAGAATTTGATATGTTATTGAAAGTAACCAGCCCTAATTACAGGAAAAAGTTATTAACTAGCTATGTATGCCTGAAGATTTGATTGTTTTGAACAAGCAAAATAAAATGTTTAAAGATCCTATGGATAAAGACATTTATTTCAAGTTCTGTATGGTGGATGGAGTTTTCTACTCGGAATTACTCAGTGTTCAGAGAATTCAGAAGCTATTTTAACATCATCCAAAACAGAGCTTTGAATCGCATTTGGAAATCTGGAAATTAAGTCTTCCTTAAGCTCTGTCCCACAAATTGTATCTTTACGCAATTCTAAGACGTTAAACAAATAAAGATAATAACTTTTCCATGATTATTACATTATTTGCAAGTGGAGAAAATAATGTTTTACTCATTTCATGCAATCAGAATAAAATAATCACCTTCACCAAAAGAGAAAAGATAATTATGATTCCCCTGTTAATATCTATCCTAGAAAGTACCTGTGGGGATACTGGGCAAGAACAGGACTAGCTAGTCTATGAAGCTCACTTAGCTCACTCGCTTACAACCACTTTTTATCATAATGCATGAAGAACTCAAAAAGATGGGAAAGCATGATTTTTCTTCCACAAAACCTTACCTTCAACTTTTCTCAGTGTTCGGCTATAATGTATTCAATAACAACGTCTAACTTATTTCTGTGGCAGATGTTAAGCTAACTAGTTTGTAGTTTAGACTACAAAGGACATGAATAAGCAATGTTTCAGGTCAGGACCCTTCTTCAGCCTTCTTTGAAATTTCCTTTTTCCTGTCTTTGTCTCATTTTGAACTAGCCAAATGGAACATAAAACCCTTTGAGCCTGTCCTACCATTACACATTCACACCTAATTCTAAAGGATAAAAATAAAATATAGAAAATATACTGTTATTTGGGATTTTATAATTACATGTATAACAAAGATATTTTAATAAACATTTCCCTCCTCTCTTGCCAAAGTCAGCTACTCACAGAGTATCTTCCTATCATTGGAGAAGGTTGAGGAGTTTTGGATGGATATGATGGGAAGCTGCTATCATCTTCATTCAAGAAGTCCGGCACGTTTGTGGCATCCAAGCACTTATCCTGCCAAATATTTATTTTGGCACGAAGAAGTCCATTGGCCTAAGTGAAAACATTATATAATGGTCATTAGATGGAAATTATCATTTCATTTTCATAAAAGTACCTCAGAGTACAAGGAAAGGATGGGTTAGTTTATAATTAGTGTAGTGCCACATTCTACCCCTATGCATTTTAATAATTACCATTTCTTAGCCTGCGCTTCACGGCATAAACTCCGTTCCCTTGTCACCATTTCCATCCTTAGTTATTGTCTGAAGCCGAACCAGATTGCTGGCATAGTAGCATTTCGTGTTTGATGCAAAATGATATCTCAACCACGCACTTGCTTGAATACCAGACTAATTTCCACCTCCATAATGTTTGGACTCCGATTCTATCATAGGTCATCTATTGCTGAAAATCTCACTTTGTTAGTTTAGAAGTAGCATGGAAGCAGGCCCTTCGGCTGACCGAGACCATGCAGACAACCAATTACCCAATCAGACTAGTTCTACGTTATCCCACTTTTTTCATCCACTCCCTATACATTAAGAGTATTTTACAGTTCAGTTTATTTTATCGTCAAATGTACAGTGTAAAGCTTTTGTTGTGTGCCAATTAACCTACAAACTCGCATGTCTTTGGCTTGTGGAAAAAAATTGGAGCACCCGGAGGAAACGCACGCAGTCACAAAGTCCAAACTCCATACAGACATGACTCGAGGACAGGATTGAACCCATGTCTCTGGCGCTGTGATGCAGCAGCTCTATCGGGTATGTTACTGTGCCACCCACAATTCTAGACTTACTTCAAATGCTCTCATGGTTAGCTACCGATCTTATCAGCTACCGATCTTTTTCTCACAGAGTCTGTGGAATTCTCTGCCTCAGAAGGCGGTGGAGGCAGGTTCTCTGGATGCTTTCAAGAGAGAGCTAGATAGGGCTCTTAAAAATAGCGGAGTTAGGGGATATGGAGAAAAGGTAGGAACGGGGTACTGATTGGGGATGATCAGCCATGATCATATTGAATGGCGGTACTGGCTCGAAGAGCCGAATGGCCTACTCCTGCACCTATCGCAGAATCTCATCTCCCTGGAAATGACATTTGCAACCACATATATTGGCTCTCAATCCAACAATAGTGCTGAAGAAAACATGAATTATGGCTATTTTCAGTTCCTTACAGTAATAATGATTATAATTTTGAACATAATTTTAATGCTTTCCAATACATATTAACACAGAAAAATTCAATTGTTTCACAATTATTTATATACAGACCTTTTCATGGTAATTGCTTAGGTCTTGGGAAAAAATGCAATGCTTGTCCACTAGGAAGCAGAACCGTCTTTTTTCTTCAAGTAATGCCTCTTTGCAGCCATCAGTGATGAACCTCTGAATGTCGCTTTCCCTCGTACTGATAGTTGCTAGAAACTGGAATGAAAAGATCCAAATGTCAATCTGTTCCTTCATAAAATATATAGCAATTTCTACCAGATCACAATTATTCCTTCCTGGTTTCTCCCAAAATCATGTTCGTAGATTTATTGCCACATTTATTATATCAGAACTACTTTTAATGCAAGTTTATTTGTTTCTAAAACAGTACTCTGAATAGTCAAATTGGGCTATATTTCAGAAGCCAAAGATTTTGCGGCAGCACGGTGGCTTAGCGGTAGAGTTGCTGCCTTACAGCGCTTGCAGCGCCGGAGACCCTGGTTCGATCCAGACTAAGAGTGCTGTCTGTAAGAAGTTTGTACGTTCTCCCTGTGAGTGCGTGGGTTTTCTCCGAAATCTTCGGTTTCCTCCCACATAGACATACAGGTTTGTAGATAAATTGACTTGGTATGGGTGTAAATTGTTCCCAGTGTAGGATAGTGTTAATGTACGGGGATCTGTGCGGACTCAGTGGGCTGAAAGCCCTGTTTCCGCACTGTATCTCTAAACTAATCTAAATTTAAAAATACCCCCAAACTGGCTATTGAAAATGGAACCGTGAAAACACGAGGGATCATGAGGGATAATCAGAGGCCAATTTCAGATTAAAATATTGCTCTCTCAGGCATAGGAATTCATTAGGAATAAAGACAATTTAATCTGCAGTTATAAACAGAACAGCAATAATTTAGTGGCTTTACTCAATTATGTTTTTACTTTGTTGTTAATGCATGAAAGATTATCATGTCATACAAAGAGGTCAGAAAAATAGCAGTGAAAATTCTACCATACCTCCACACGTTAATTTGGATATGATTTCTAGGCTGTTACTCCTATCTATGATCTATTAATAGAACCAATTTGTAGGCAAGGTGCACACTTTCCAGTTCTTGGTTTCTCTTCAAGGACAAATAGATGACAGTGATGCAAATCTGCACCCTCTTTATAAAATGGGCATGTTTCATACATAGATGTTTTAAATTAAGCTACACTTCACCAAAATGTGATCAATACCAAGTTATGAACTTAAAAATTCTAAAATGCTGAAATTGTGCTTAATTATCAAAAATATTATACAAGCATGGTGCAAGATTACATGATAAACAAATTGTTCACCATGCATCTCCTAAATGTACTATCCAAACTCTTGTCTATACAAATAGTAAATCCGTAGAGCTGGGCAGAATTCAATCAATAGTAATCTGGAAACAATATGCATTAGTTAACTTTATGTCTTGCCATAACGATAGGGCTTCTGCCCAGGGATAAAGTCACTTGACTATTTTAAAATGACAGTCTTAGCATTCATACTAGAGAAAAAAGTATACACATAATATTGAGTGTGCTCAAATTACATTTAATTTAATAGACACCATTTACTAAAAGAAAACAGCTTGAAACATTCATGAAATTGAAAATTTGAGCATTCCCGTTCTAGCTGCAAAAAATCTCAATAAAATTGCGTCAAAAATGTTTAACAAAAAGCTATATAAATTTGGTAACATGTGCAATCCTCACTGTCTCAATAAAGAGTAGCTATACTTGGTATCCCTTTGTTTTTGTTCTACTCATTCTCCTGTTGTGGGCGTTACTGGTAGTTATCGCCCATCCCTAGCTGCGGTTGCAAAAGTGACAATCACACCCTGCATAGTCACCTTCAACATCATCACTACCCCACCCTTGCCTATACTCATAATTGTGGGTTTCATGGGTGGGGAAGTAAAACATATTAAAATTGATCTTGTGCATTTGGCAACCTTGGATACAAAGGTATGATGTGAATGAATGGCAATTACAATTACATTCTATGTTGTCATCAAAAATATTCAAATAGATTAGGAAGTAAGCAAACTGAATGCGCAGCATTAAATGAAAACTTCACAATGACACATATTGGAGGCCGAATTTAAAAAAAAGTTATTTCACACGTTGCTATTCACAAAGAGTTGCATGTTGACAATGTTCATTTACAATGTATAATTACAATGCACTATAGAAAAATTCTGAACAAAAAATGTGCATAATTACAGCATTAGAAACTTGCAAGCCAAGAGGATGACATTTGATCTATTGTGCTCTTTGAATAATCATTTTAATGCAATATACAAGCTTTGTCCCAAACGCTGCAAGTATATTTAGATGAAGTTTATTTCGGAATTTCACTTGGGAGTTAAAGGAAAGTTTCTGCAATTTTTCACATAGTACACTACAAATCAGAACAATCCCAAATGGAGAAATTAAATAAATAATTTTACCTTTAAACCATTTATCTTGTTATCATGAACCCATTTCTCCCTGTCAATACAATCCTCAATTGGAAACCCCATAATCTTCTCTACTTTAAGGAGAAAAATTACAATTTCTCCCATCTCACCATGTAATTGAAGGTCTTGTAATTGAAGAAATTGCTGGACAACTACTTAGACCTTCACTGATATGGTGCACAGTAGTCCAATGGAGACTTAGCTAGTGATTAGTGTAGTGCACAACTGCTTTGATTTATTCCCCCAATTTACAAATGAGCACCGAGTGCTGGGGTGGCTCAGTGGGTCAGGCATCATCTCAGGAGGATATGGATAGGCGACATTTTGGGACAGGACACTTCAGGAGAAATTCTTCAAAGTAGGCATACCTTAAGGAGATTTTGCTGTGGGACAGTGGAATGTAGAAACGAGAAACTGCAGTTGATGGTTTACAAAACACAGAGTGCTGGAGTAACTCAGGCAGCATCTCAGGAGAACATGGAGAGGCAGTGATGTTTCTAAAAATGTCTACTTTGAAGATGTTCTCCTCAGAATGCCTACTTTGAAGTTCTGTTAAAGAACACTCCCGGCTCCAAATGTCACCTTTCTATGCTCTCTAGAGAAGCTGCCTGACCTGCTGAGTTACTCCAGCACTGTCTTTTGTAAACCAGCATCTGCAGTCCCCTATTTACAAAGCCAAGAACTGTACTTCATAAGATTCAATTGCCTTATCAATTTGGACTGGTATTTGGAACCATGAAGATGCAACTCCAGATCCTTCTATTTTTATACTGCCCACCTGTGGGTTAGTGGAAGACTTCTCATCCAAATCAGAAGGTCGTGGATGCAAACTTAAATCCAGTGAACTGCTGCCTTAATACAGCACTTGGGGAGTCCTGCAGTATTGTTGCTCAACTGTTGTCAGGATAATGTAAATAACCTCATTTTGAACAGCAGGGAGATACTCCTCAATCAGTGAATTTTAAAAGAAATTTCTAGTCATTAAATAGCTGTTATAGCCAAGGCTTCCGTTTACAAATTATCTGTCATATTTCCCTAAACTGAAACATTTAGGAATCATAAGTGATTTTGAAATGTAATCACATCATTGATTACATTTCAAAAGTTCAAGCCCCTAGGATTTTCTGAAAATGGTGTAAAGGACATCACATGAATGCTTGCTTTTTTTTTCTTCCACAGTGCATCATGTCAAACTTACTCAAAATAAATTGCATCTGCTACCTGTTTGCCCATTTCACTGTCAAAGTTCATTTGAGCTCTGATTTATCCTCAGGAGTTACTGTCTTCCTAAGTTTTCCATCACACATGCAGGTACTATCACAACATTTAAGAAACATTTGGACAGATACATCGATAGGATAGGTTTAGAAGCTTATTGGCCAAACACAGATGGGTGAGAACAGTGTAGATGGGGCATGTTGGTTGGCTTGGGTGAGTTGGACTGAAGGGCCTGTTTCCACGCTGTAAGACTCTATGACATACTTTAAATTAGTGTTCTTTCTACCTATCCAGGTCATTTCTGATGGAATATAGTAACACATCTATAGATTAGCTCTAGCAATGGCAGGTTTGTCACTGAGAGGAAAATTAAGGTCAAATAGTTCTGTATTATGTAGATTTCAGAAGAATGAGAGATTTCATTGAAACTTTCTAAATTCTTTAAAGGCCTGGCTCATGAACATGAAACATCCCATCTACTTTTCTCAATGATTGTTGCTTTGTCTGAAAATTTCCAATATTTCTAATTATATCAGATTTGCAGTATTTAGCTTTATGCTCAACTCAGAAAGCTGCTTATCAACATAGGAGAGTGGCCAGAAAAGTGATTACAAAGAAGAGACTGCTTTGATTACAATAAATAATTGCAATACTATAGTGTCAGATGGCTTGTGGTTTCAGGTAGCAAACCTATTGTTATTTGCACCACAGATGACTAATGTGAGAATTCCATTGTACCACTACAACACAATTCATATCCGCCTCACATGACAGAATTTTATTCATCCAGTGTCTGAGAAACACCGGTTCAATTCTTCCATTTTCACCATTCACAAGAAATGTATTTTAGTTTTAGTTTAAATCTCAAACTAGTCTGATACCATCCTTACTTGATCCCCATACATTTTCCAACATTTTGGTCATCACATACTTCTTTACGTCGGGCTTACTTATTTTCAATGTTCATACTGTTGCCCTGACTGAAAATCACATGCAATTCATAATTAAAGATTGTACAATGGCAAAGTGCATCGTAGAAATAAACCAGTATTAGTCATGTACGAAAGGAGCAAGACAGAGGAAAGTTAATACATTAGACTAAATAATCGTGGATGAAGATGGGAGAGCATTTCTTGTTAGACATTCAATGATGGATTTAACACCTACCTCCATTTCTTTATTTTCATATTTGTAAGCATTTTTCGTTCCTTGACTTTTCCTTCGAAGTTTCTTGAGTTCTGCTTGAGACTTTTCCAGGGAATCTAATTTAGTTCTGTGTTCTGTTTGGTACTTTTTAAGAGTTGCCTGCAAGAAAATTATTTCAACATATTAATCTGCATGCCTTGAATGGCCAATTTATTATAATATCTTGCAGGGCATTGGCAGAGAATTAAAAACTGCTGAAGTTCTTACAGGGATTCTAACCTCAATGCTGGCCTAATTCATCCAACTTAAATTCAGATAAGCACTTAGAGTCATAGAGAGATACAGTGTGGAAACAGGCCTCTTTGGCCCAACTTGCCCACACCAGCCACACTAGTCCCACCTGCCAGCATTTGGTCCATATACTTCCAAACATGTCCTATTCATGTACCTGTCTAACTGCGTCTTAAATGTTGGGATAGTCCCTTCCATTTATTTCAACTTCAGACAGTTATTGTTGATCCTGGCTGTTGTTACCCTTTGTTTTTCTTATAAAATGATCACATCTGAGAATTAAGTTGTGTAGCACTCCAATAAACAGATGTATCTTCCTTTTTTAAAGAGGATATTCTGAGATAGGTACATGGATTGAAGGTTTATATTATTAAAGTATGTTTTAGACTGTTTTTCTGTCATAGTTGTAGTAATAGGAATAGACATAGGAAAAATGAATATGCTCTCTAGCCCTTTTGTCTATTTAGCCATTCATTAAGATCATGGCTGACCCACCACTTTCCTCCATATCCTTGCTGCCCATGATACCCTGACAACAAAAAACAGGAATCACATTTTCCTGAGAGTTCTAAGGGCAAGCTAGGGAACTACATGTTCAGAGGTCAGCTCCACGTCCAATTGGAAAAAACAAGGACTTATTAGGGACATTGCCTTGTGCATAGGAAATAACATGTCACAAATTTGATTGTCAAGGTCCCACGTGGGAGACAGGTCAGAAAGGTTAGATCACTTGGGATCCAGAACGAGTTGGCCTAGGATCAAGATCAATTGGGAAAGTGGGCAAAGAAATGGCATTTAACTTGAACGTGCAAAATCATGCATTTGGGAATTTAAATTCGGGCAAACGTACGCAATGGCAGGGCCCTGAGAAATGTTGTAGGCAGAGACACCCGGGGCACAACTACATGGTTCCCTGAAAGCCTGGGATTGTTTTCCCTGGAGTAAAGGAAGTGAGGGAGGAGGGGGTGCTTATAGAAGTTTATAAATTCATGAGAGGCATAAATAAGCTGGATGGCCAGTCTCCAAGGATAAGCGAGCCGAATACTAAAGCCATTGGTTTAAGATGAGAGGGGAAAGATTAACAGGGAACCTGACAGGCAGGTTTTTCACATGAACGGTGGTGTGTGTATGGAATGAACTGCAAGAGGAAGTTGCAGAGGTGGTATGTTTATAATGTTTAAAAAGACATTTGGACAGTTTTATGGACAGGAAAGGTTTAGAGGTATTTGCAGGCAAGCCAGACTAGCTCAGGTAGGCACTTTGATCAGCATGGACAGGCTTGCCTGAAGGGCCCGTTTCCAAGCTGTATAATTCCATGACTGACAAAATGTTTAGTTGCGCAAGATCAAGTGTTCACAATGAGTTCGATATTAATTATGTAAACGGTTCCAATTGAATAGATTAGGTACTTACATTCATGTACTTCATATCTTGATCCGTTTTTCTCTCCAATTCACCGATTATGTCTTTATGAAATTTCCTAAACTTCAAGATGAAAAAGATATTTCTTAAAGATATAACAAGAAACTACAACAGAAGAAAGAAAATTACTTAAATAATGCCCAAATATACCTAGGCCTAGAAATTCTAATGCACTGAATTTAGATGAGAGATGGGGAGAGACGATGGGGATCAACAGTGAACAGGCAAGAGGCTGGTGCAAGTTGTCATCTTCATGGTAAAGGTGAAGAATATGAGGCAATTGGATTGTGAGGCCAGGATTTGAGAGGTCAGCATTGTGGTTGGAGGGGATGTCAAAAATATGAAAGATAAGTAGCGATGGATCCTCTTGGGATATTGTTTTCCATATTGCACCAAATGTAAAGAGAATGATCAGACAAGGTCCAAAACCAATTTTCAATTATAATATGCTATAACTATGCTATGTAATTGAGTTCATGAATTTCTTCCTCTCTTGAAGATGAATTTATCTAAAAAATTGATTTGGGATCCTTTAAATAAGTGCTGATTCTGTGCATGCTCAAAAACAGTTTTGCCTTCCACTCAAGAATCACTAGTATTTTATATATCTTTTTTTAATGAAAGGGAAGGTAAGCATTCTGCTCTCAAGTTCTCAAAATAATTTTGCAACTAGACAAAAAGCAATATTTTAGGTTTAACTTGACTCAAATGCAATAATTAAAAAAATTCTAACGAATAACTTGCAACAACTAAACAACCTTTTCAATTTAGGTCCGAGATCATTAATCAAGAGTTAAGAGTCAAGAGCATGGAGGGAAACAGAATGGACACCATTTATGAAAATTCAACCAGATCATGACTAAAAGAGCTGGACTGAAGCTTGACATCCTCTGAGTGACTCGCCTCCTGATATCCCAACACCTTCCACTATATTTAAGGCAAAAGTCAGAGGCACAATATAATGCCCTGTACTTGCCTGGTTGAATGCAACTAATAACTTTAAAGAAGCTTGATACCACCGAAGACAAAGCTGTCAACTTGATAAGCACCTCATCCACCATCTTAACTATTCATTTCCACCACTGGCACACATGACTGCAGTGTATACCATCAGCACCTGCCAAATCTATGACATCACCCCCAACGCAAGGGCAGCTAGTTCATAGGAACAACACTACCTTCAATTTCCCTAGGTCTAAGTTCTGGAACTTCCTATCAAATACCACAATCGTAAATCTTCATTTCAGAGATCGCAGAGGCTCAGGCATTGATGGGCAATTAGAAAGGTCATGTTTCCTTTCAAGGCATGTGAAAAAATTGGAGAGGAGTTGAGGAAATTTTTTTTTACAGTGGTGGTGGTCTGGTATTTGCTGTTAAGATACTTGAAACGTTGTAACCAAGAGTGGTAGAGCTGGGAAGAACATTTTATCTAAATGTTGTATCATTTTGTGCCAGAATTCAATTTGTATTTTAATGTTATCCTTCAGGTTTATAATCAGGTTTATAATCTTGCATAAGATTACAAAGGAAAAACAATTTCAAACTATTTTGAAAAGCAGTGTTTAACATACATACATTATCTTCCATTTCTAAGTTGAGTTTCTTGTGAGCGTTTGAAATATCCATTAAGACTTGGCCTATGGGAGCAAATAGAAAATAGATTTACAAAGCTGTTTCATTTATATTTAGAAAAGTACTTGTTTATGATTTCTCCACTGTAAATGTTACTGAATTCCATGTCCGTCCCATTTTATTTTCTCAATGCTCATCTTACCACATTTCGGGTCTCAACCTGAAATGTCACCTATTCATGTTCTCTGGAGATGCTGCCCGATTCGCTGAGTTACTCCAGAATTTTGTGAACTTTTGTGTATTAACCAGTATCTGCAGTTCCTTATTTCCACAGTTTATGCTTCCTCCAGCTAAGATTGAAATCAGAATAGAGTCATCAATATTGAACTACCTGGTCTACCTAAATATTTTAATGTTAGGATTTAAAAAAGAAAATCATGCTTTGAAATAGCAAATTTATTCCTCAAGTTTCATGTTTGGTAAGGCTGAACTTTGTCTTCGAATCTTGAGCTAAACAGAAAAGTGTGGGGGAAAAAAAATCTTAAATAGCTACTGTTTTGTGTTTGGGAATTCATAATTGCATGATTCATATTTGCTCCTTGGCTACACGTGGTATTATATCTACAATACTGGTTCGAAAATGATGGACTTCTTCCAAAGTCTTCCACAGCAAGCGCAAAACCAGGAGCAATCAAAAAGCAAATAAGATGCAGAAATCTGAAATAAAAATAAAATTTGCTGAAAACACTCAGAGGAATTGATTATTTATGAAGGAAGGTTCTGACTGGAGTAGTCGACCTGAAATGTTAACTCACCCCACAGACGCTGCCTGACCTCCTTTTTTTATTTCAGGCTTCTGCAAGTTCTTAAAAATATTAAAACATGCTTATTTTCTCACTTTGCCAGTTCTGATGAAAGATTAATGACCTAAAATGTTAGCTTCGCCTCCCTTGCCACCAATGATGCTTAACCGCAATATATTATCAGTTTTCTTTTTTTTTATCCCAGTGCAAACACTCATGATACACGGACACTGAATTTGCCAAAGTCATTTTCTCAGGTTTATTGGGCCCAGACAAACTTTTCACATTGCTAGATCACTCATTCCGAGGTAGAAAAGCTGAAGACAAACAAATTACTGGAGAAACTCAGCAGGTTGAATAGCATCTACAGAGGCCAAGGGACAGCTGATGTTTCGCATTTAGATCCTGTACCTGTCCTGATATAGGATTACGACCAGAAACATCGATCATCCCTTTGCCTCACCAGGCACTGCCTGATTCGCCGAGTTCCTCTTGCAGTTTATTTTAGAAGCTAAACAATTTTCTTCAGTTTGACCAGCTCCTTAACCTCCAGATAGGATAAAAATAAATAATCTTGCCAGGTGCCAACTTTAATATGTAGAATTTTGAATATTAAACTTAAGATCCTAAAGGGCCTGACCCACTGTACAAGGTAATTCAAGAGCTCTCACGAGTTAAAAAAAAATCAAACTAGTGGTAAGTACGTAGAATGTACGTAGGGGGTAAGTCGGAGCTCGGGACGTCTCCTAGCGGCTCGTAACGCTAACGGCAGGTACTTGGGAAATGCGGTAAGCTCGTGAAGATTTTTCAACATGTTGAAAAATGTCCACGAGAGCCCCGAGTACCTACGAGCGGCTATTACCGTAATTCTCCGAGTTCGAATCGGGGGAAACTCAGGAGAACTCTTGAATTATCTCGTACAGTGGGACAGGCCCTTTACAAGCTAAACCTAAAATCCCAGAAGAGCTTGTCTCCAGTATTTATTCAATGTTGAAAATTTAAACATGCCAATATATTTGTCAATAGATAATTTGCAAAGGAAACTTAATTTCATTATTGTGTTGAAATAATTTTTTTGCCAACCAGAGTAATCTTCTGCAATTATATAATTCATAGTCGAAGTTATGGTTATAGTTTTGCAAGACACTCCCTAAAGCAATCTTATCTGTCTGCCTAGCAACCAAAAAATCAATAAAATCAAACATCAATATTTGTCCAATGAGCATCAATGACAGGTTCTAGCAGAAGGTGGGAAGATTTTATGGTGGGAGGAAGTGGAGCACAATGATTGCATGTATTTGTGATGTTGTATATTATATGACAATGCTGAAGAGGAGCATTGTTTGTTTAAAGAATTTGATTATTCTGAGAAATTAAATACAATATATTTATTAGCTTTTGGGATGTAAAACACTTTTTTTCCTGAACCCTGCCAAGTCAGGATTTCCTGCTGACAGAGATCATGTTGCCTACCCAAAAGACATGAACATTGGATTTTCCAATTCATATAACTACAAAACCCTCCCTCTCTCCCTTCTTCCCCAAACCACCTCCCCTCCCCGTGCTCCACCTGGACGCACCTATTTCTCCCCTCCCTCCTACATTCCTTCCTCTAGCTTCACAGTACCCAACTCTTCAATCCTTTTGTCTCACACCTGTCTTTTCATCTGGCCTATGTCCAACCATCTGCCTATCAACACCCCCCCCCCCCTCCCCCACCCTTACTCTCTGTATCAATCTATGACATGTCAGGCTTTGTCCTGCCCTTCGTCACCATTTTTTCCCCCTCCCCCACAATCAGTTTGATGAAGGGTCATGACCCAAATCGTCACCTATCCATGTTCTCTGGTGATGCTGCCTGACTAGCTGTTTTATTTTCACGTTGCTAGTCATTTGGCATTAACTTTTCTTGTATCACAGCTGTAACTTGAAAAAGCTGAAGAATGTGGGCTGCCACTAGGGTTGCTAACTTTCTCACTCCCAAATAAGGAACAAAAGGTCAAAATAAGGGACAAATTCCAGACAGTAATTTGTTGACCGACTCGGCCATGGCTAGGTGAATGGTGAGTTGGCCTGGGTGCTGAACTGCACACAAAGCCCAGCCGGCGGGCCGGCTCAGTTTTGGCCCGGACGCCGGACTTTGCGCGAGACGTTACGCGCAAAGTCCTGCACCCCATCCAACTCATGAACCGATGATCAGCCATGAGAAGGAGGGGTGGTGGTGTCAGCGGTAATCAAAGGTCGGACTGCTGGCCGGGCTGCCGACTGACGGGGCCCACAAGCGAGGCGCTGCTGCTCCACTCCATGGGCTGCACTACGTTGGGACAGGTGAGGCGGGGCCGGACAAGGCGCTCCGATCCAACAGTACCCTCGACCAGATTAGTAACAGGTAAACCAATTTAGTCCAATATACAGGATAATACGGCTAATACGGGGGACAGTTGGCAAACCTAGCTGCCACCCTTTGGTGACATGTCAAGGTTAGGCATGCAGGTTTCAATTCAGATGAAAATACCAACTTCCTTATCTGCAAACATTTCCATACTTGTTCAAGGAATGGAGCAATCCTTTTTTTGTCCAAATTCTTGACATGTTGGTTGCAGCAATTTATAACCCAATTACATGCATAATTCACAATACTATGAATTTCATCAATATTTACTGGTAAACCATAAACTGAGGATAAGAGGATCTGTTTCAATTGTAATGCAATTGGAAGTTCTGGGAAAAATAAGGTAATCTCACAACTATGCTTCAGTTGCTGCTTCTGACCTGTCATTG
The DNA here is from genome assembly GCF_028641065.1 of Leucoraja erinaceus. Taxonomy (NCBI): domain Eukaryota; kingdom Metazoa; phylum Chordata; class Chondrichthyes; order Rajiformes; family Rajidae; genus Leucoraja; species Leucoraja erinaceus. The sequence goes on from NC_073396.1 coordinate 21,414,839, forward strand.
GTAACAATGTTACATGTAAACATTGTTAAAAGGAAAGAATACCATTAAATCTTTTGACCTCTAGAATATTTAATTTATTAAATGTTGTAAGATTATGTTACTGTTTATCCAGCTTCAGGTTCATCAATATATCCCCTCCAAAAAAGCTTGGAAATCACCCAATTAAAAAATGCAATGATATGCAAACCTAAATTATAACAGCCAGCTTGTCACCGCCAACATGCATTTGATATTGAAGCAAATATATTTTATCTTGAGAAAAGGTATTCTAGCAAATAGGAGTAGTCATTATCAATAATTCCGAAGTTTATTGTCTGAAGACATGTCCCGATGATAGACTGTTACTTCCACCAAAATGTTTTTTGCCAATTATTCTTTCAAAAATAAGTTTGCAGGTCAAGAGGAATATAGTGATTGCATTCCATTGGTCTGGATATTGGTCTGGAGAAGATTGAATTGAACATATAAAAAAATCAGCAGGAATAAGCCATCTGCCATTCAGTTAAGATTGTGACTGCTCCGATTGTAACCTTCACTTCGCATTTCCCGATTTCTGGAATTTTAATTTTAGACTCGTTGGGAAGCCGTGCTCTGCAAGATTACTACCTTCTATTTGAACAAAGTGGCAGTGAAGGAAATGATCATTTTTATTTCCTCTTTTGCATAAAAAGATCAATATTAACAAATGGAAACAAAAAAGGTCACTGCTCATTTAGCATTTAACCGTTCATTTCTTTAACATAGAGCGAGATGATAAATGAACAGCAAATAACAAACAGTAAAGAGAACCGGGGCATTACTCTAGCACTGCACAACTAATTCTACAAAAAAAATCTCAATTATATGAATAGTTTGTTTGCTGGATACCATGGAGAAAAATGAGTGCAACATTTTCACAAGTGTACTTGTTTGGGTAATTATTCAATAAAGATGGTAGCTAATTAAAAAAATATGGAAAGCACTTTGATTGTACAACTTCATCGAATGGGCATATTAACTATGCGTCACCTCTTGCGAGTTTATACGTAGGTGATCAAGCTGATTAGTAAAACCTTAAAGGTCACAGAAATAGCAACACTATACTAAACAAACAAGTTAATCAAGATTCAGAAATAAGTGGAGGTGAGCCTTGCATGGAAAAAATGTCAAGACAATACAATGCCTTTTAGCTATTACCGGCTCCTTGCCATTTACTGATAACAGATTTTGACCAAATATTTGGATGGATGGATGAAGTAATGAATACAGAAAAAGTAATTACCCCTCAACTGCAAGATTTAATTAATCAATTCAAAATAAAAGGTAGCTTGAAGGGTCCCAATGCAAAATGTCACATATCCATTCCCTCCACAGATGATGCCTGATCCGCTGAGTTACTCCAGTACTTTGTGGTTTGCTCAAGATACCAGCTTCTGCAGTTCCTAGTGCCTCCAAAGCTAATGTCACCTTGCTACGAGTGTGTGGTCCAATCAGCTCCCAAAACCATAAAATCAGCCACACAGCATAGAAACAGGCCCTTTGGCCCATTATGTCCATGCTGACCTAGTTGGGATTCTGGTTCAGTCCCATTTGTCCACATTTGTTCCATACTCCTCGTAACCCTTCCTATCTATATATCTGTCCAAATGTCTTTTGAAAGACATAAACATATGAAATAAATCATTAATTGACTAATCCTGGAACCCACCAGAATCTGGAGAAGCACCTTTACCAGTAAGCAATACCACACAAGATTCAATAGTAGTGAAAAGAACTAGGCATGATAGTCATATAATTTTTCTACGATTAAATTCAGAAATCTGAATTTATCAGTTAAAATAAAATGAAAACTATTGATAAATAGACAGTGGTTATATTGTCACATTTATTGTTCAAGAAGGAACTGCAGATGCCGGAAGATCGAAGGTACACAAAAATGCTGGAGAAACTCAGCGGGTGCAGCAGCATCTATGGAGCGAAGGAAATAGGCGACGTTTCGGGCCGAAACCCTACTTCAGACTTCTTCAGACATTTATTGTTGTGTTCTCGATAGTAATGAACACATTACTAGATTCAAGTTGTTTCAGATACATCTGAGATGCTAACGTAGTCTCAAGAGGGGAGTCAAAATTTGCAGTAAGTTACCTACAACAAACTTTGCATTAGGTGATTTGAAATGGCATTGTTATCCAATCTGGAATGAGTTTTCCAGCCAAGCATGTTGGCAAAATTGGCTGTGTGTTTAAGAAAAAGTAGTTCAAAAAACTAATTCATTCATCCATCCATCCATCTTCTGTTGAGAAAATTGATATTCTGTGCCTTCCTATGTAAATGCACTCAATATTTTCAAACATAACTCAAGCTTTCTTTTAAAATTTGAGATACAAATACATTTTCCAATTTAATTTCTCTGTTCTATTCAGAGATTTAGTCATACTCACACACACAGGAACTCCTTTACATGTGCTCTCTCTTATAAAGCACTGTTTCTGAAGTGAGATAACATAATTAATACTAAAAGTTTCTGTGGAATGGGGAATAAATGGAGCTATAAGCACATTTATATTTTCAGAATCTTCATTTTTTGGCAGGATCTAGAGAGTAATCCAACACACTTCACAAAAGTGAACCTTTAAAGTATGCATACATTTTTAATTAAAAATAAAACAGTAAATGCTGGAAACAATTAGCAGGTTAAGCAGCAACTATGGAAAGAGAAGAGAGTTAACTGTCAGGTCAAAGTTTCTTCAACAGAACTGAAGCAGTCTTTGATCCGAAACATTACATTTTCCACAGTTGCTGCCAGACCCAAGTGTTTCTATCACTTTCTTTTTCTTCAAGATTTCCAATTACTTAACATCTTAAGTTTGAGTGAATGCAGTCATATGTTGTTCTAAGCTGCCAAAAGGTTCAACAGGAAAGTGAAACTGACCTACCGTTTTCTGGTCAGACTTTGGTTCTAATTTTGAAGTATATTCTGACATTAGCATTTTCTTTTATTTGAATGTGATTGAGGTATTTCTTTTTAAATGTAAAGCTTGAAATCAAATTGTTGCTTATTAATTCCATCCATGACAGTTTTTTTTCCCCCATGAACATTTTTTAAATATTACAATGGAATAAATGGAATTTGATTATCTTTGTCTGAAAGCAAATTGTGGATTTGGAAGATAAATATGTATGCCATTACAAACCCGGCAATCTATTTGAGAAGCTCAAATGACGCAAAATCAGTTCATTAAGTCCATATGAAACACAAGATTAAATCACTGTCATACTTCAAGCTACTATCATTTGAGTTTTGCTACCCTTTTTTCATCATTTTCCTTAAAGTACCATTGACGATCAGTGTCTGTTTTGTCCTTGCTGTGTAATGAAACTCATGCAAGATTAATAAATGAGAAAGTCCTCGGCAGTGGATTAGTTGGCAATTCTATGACCAGCATGTGTGTCACAGTAATAAGTAGTCAATTGCATTCAAGGCCGAGGAAGCACTATGCATCAATACAAAAGGAAAAGTGGTTTGTGGTAAAAATCAGTTGCAATTGGGAGAAGAAAATGCCATTGTTTAGTGAATCATAAAATTGTAAAACAAGAAAAAACCCTTTCCCGAGCAAATCTTCCAAATAGATAATATTAGCTCACTGTGAACGAATCCCATTTACACAGAGCACATTATAACTTTGCAATCAGAGAGGACATTAATAAAACATGCATCACTAAATCATTCTGAGTACCTCGTCTCCGTCTTTCAACTTCACATCCTATTCCTTCATCTCTCATGCACTACCTTAGTTTCTATCTGAAACCCTCTAAATTACATCTCAACATTGTGGCAGTGGGTATCCCATTTCAACCTTTTTCTGTCAAGTAACAATTCTATTTGGTTCTCATGATTCCTTTCCAAAACTAAATACACTAGCACCCAACAAAGCTCCAGAATAAATGCTTTATATTTCAAATTAATTTAGTGGTTGCCTTCCAGAAATATTTTCTGATTAAACCAAGAAATCATGATTCACACATCCTTTACTGCAACTAGATCAAAGCAGGATTAGATTGGCAGAGGTATTTTTCTCGATGACCCATTCAAATTGATGACTCCATATAATCTTTAAATTGCTTCACTTTTCAGGCAACTATTTAATTGCAATCAAACATCTCATTTTATCTATACATCTGATGTCACACTATAATTTATCTGCCATGTCTTTATGTCTCAATAGTTTTTCAGGTCAACCTTAAAATTGAATAGCTGTTATATAATACAAATAATCAAAAGCACAACACCATTAGTAATGACAGACTATCTCCAGATAACAAATTCCTTTTTTGCAGACGTCCATAAGTCAATTTTGCTCACGTCAGAAAGTACATTAAAAATACATTCTATATGATAACCGTATCGTCACCGAATTGTAATGGACATCCAATAGGCGAAAAGAACAATTACTAAAAGTGGAGAGATAGAGGAAACTAGTTCTGTTAATCATAGGAACAAACTATATATGTACATCATTTAACATTATTGGAGTTTGTTCGTATGTAGGATTGTACATACATTGGGAGTTCATAATCCAGGCGCAGTCCGTAGTCATTGCTAACAAACCAGGTAATATTTGTACCACTGAAAGTTTCAACATTCAGCTAATTTATTTTTGAAGGTACAATAAACTCTTCCATTTTGTTTAATATGTTCTGTTTGATCAGTTGTAGTTTACACGACACAAAAGCTGCAACAGGTGCCACAGCCTGTACTGTTTAATATACACAATTAAATATGGCACAACATAAACTTTACAGAATAAACAGTTAAGATATTGCATAATATATTCTACAAATATTTAAAAAAAAACTTGACCAAAATGGAATGCAAGAAACAAATTCAAGCAGCTACATTAAATAAATTATGCTTTTGTATCATAACAGTGGGTATGCACATTTGCACTGAAAAAACCCATTAAGAAAAAATATTCACAGTTCTGAACAAATGGAACCAAACTGCTAATATTTGTGGCAAAAGGTACAAGTCAGAGCACGACACGTTGATCTTCAGAGATAAATTCATGCCTCAAAAATAATTTGATTTAAAATAACAGGAAATTCTGGAAACGCAGGGCTTGAAAGTAGACTGTGGAAAGCCTGTGACTCCTTCATCGCTTTCAAGCTCTAGATTGTTTCTTTTTCCACAGACGCTGCCCAACCTGATGAGCGTTTCCAGCATTTTCTGGTTTTATTTATTTTGGATTTTTCCAATAGCTGCAGTTTTTTGCTTTTCAATAATTGGAATTAACCAATGATTTTAGTAGTCTCTCAGTGTGGATCCAATAGATATCACTGCAAAATAATCTTTCCTAAAACAGTTTGCCTTGAAAAAACCTCAGTTTTAGAACCATTGTTAATCTGAAATAGTTTGGTTGCATAGTAAAAACTAAAATTATGATAAAAATCAGTCATGCCAATGGAGTTTTCTTACAGTTAACATTTCTAGAAAATCATACCAAGCAAGTGCCCAGCTCCTTGCTTAAACAGTTTCCAGACTGATAAGTGATAACTAATCATTTCATACTAAGATGTGAAAATTATGCAGATATGGATCTGCATATTCATAAGCTGTTTTAATCTGAAATAAGTAGTTTTCTTTTAGAGCTACTAGGAAAAATACCTGTTAGGACTTGGGTGACCAAGTGACTTTAAATAAATACTTCTGTACTAGATCAAAATTCTGTGACCTATAATTCAGAACTGCCTCTGAATTATTTAACCCATCACAAATTATTCTTACAAAGTTCTCTGTGTGTTGTGCGATTTCATTTTAAAATAAAACAATGTAAATGATAAATTGCTGGATGTGATGAGAAGAAGTAAATGATATAATAATAAATCATTTTTTCATTTTTTCACAAGTTCCAGGAGTAGAATTAGGCCATTCGGCCCATCGAGTCTACTCCACCATTCAATCATACCCATTCTAATCAAGGATTTGTCTATCTCTGCCTTAAAAATAGCCATTGACGGCCTCCACAGCTCTCTGTGGCAATGAGTTCCACAGATTAACTACCTTGAAGTTCCTCCTCACCTCCTTTCTAAAAGAGTGCCCTTTAATTCTGAGACTATGACCTCTGGTCCTGGAAACATCCTTTCCAGTGGAAACATTCTTTCCACTCCACTCTATTATGCCTTTCATTATTCTGTAAGTTTCAATGAGATTCCCCCCTCAACCTTTTAAACTCCAGTGAGTAGAGGCCCAGTACTGTCAGACGCTCATTATTTGCTAACCCACTCATTCCTGGAATCAATCTTGTAAACCTCCTCTGGACTTTCTCCAGAGCTAGCGCATCCTTCCTCAGGTATGGGGCCCAAATTTGCTCACAGTACTTCCAGTGCGGCCTGACCAGTGCCTTATAGAGCCTCAGCACTACATGTCTGTTTTTGTATTCCAGTCCGCTTGATATAAATGCTAGAATTGAATTTCCCTTCCTTACTACCGATTCGACTTGCAAATTAACTTTTTGGGAGTCCTGCCCCAGCACTCCCAAGCCCCTTTGCATCTCCGATTTCTGGATTCTCTATCCATATAGAAAATTATCTACGCCTCTATTCTTATTACCAAAATGCATGACTCCGCACTTTGCTACACTGAATTTCATCTGCCACTTCTCTTCCCATTCTCCGAACCTGTCCAAGTCCTTCTGCAGAGTCCTTGCTTCCTCTACACTGCCTGCCCCTCCACCTATCTTAGCATCATCTGCAAACATGGTCACAAGGCCTTCAATACCCTTATCCAAATCATTAATATACAACGTGAAGAGAAGCAGCCCTAGCACCGACCCTTGTGGAACTCCTCTAGTCACTGACAGCCAACCTGAAAAAGCGCCTTTTATTGCAACTCTTTGCATTCTGCCATCCAGCCAACCCGCTATCCATGCTAGTACTTTCCCTTTAATACCTTTAATCTCATCTTCACCTTATCCAAAGGCCTTCTGAAACGCACCGAAGCCCACATTATTTGCAACTGTTGAAAATTAATATAGCAACATAAAAGCATGATCTTGTTACTCTCACACCCTAGTGATTTTCTCTTCTCCCCTGTCTTATTAGGCAGTAGATAATAAAGCTTGAAAGCACTATCACCAGATTGAAGAACAACTTCTTTCCTGCTGTTACCAGACTCTTGAAAAGTCAGTTCATCTGCTAAGGACAAATTTCCAATCTTCTAATCCACCTCATTGTGGCCCAAGCACTTTTTATCTGCAGTTTCTCTGTAGCATCACATTATATTCTCCCCTGTTTCTTTTGTTTGGCACCATTGATGTACTCATGTATGGTTTGATTTGCGTTGGTAACACAGAAAATTACATTAATGTTAAAATAACATTAATGTTCACTTTCAGTACAAAAAACTATAAATTAGACAATAGGCAATGGATCAAAAGAGCTGGCTGAGAAATTTGTGTCTCAGTTTTAAAGGCAAACCTGATCAAAGACAAGATAGCGCAATACAATCCCAAATTATTTCAAAGGATTACAGCCAAGTTCACATACCCAGTGTGCAACAGTACCTTCAAATTTAATTTTTTCCACAGGAAATCTTCACAAGCAAAGAATCTCTCTGCAAGCACCAATTTACAACATCAGCATTGTGACTTGTTAAACTGTTTTTGTTGCTAGAATTCATAATAGCTTCCACTTGATGAATGTGCCCCATTGTATAACTATTTTAGGAGCAATGTTATAATGCATATCTAAATTTCCAAAACAGCTTTCCAAACATTAAAATTTAAATAGATGCTGAAATCAATTGACATCCAATTAAACCATCGTTTAATCCCAAGATTATGTGTTATTGAAAATTTATACTGCCTTTCAACACCACCTTTCCAATTCATTCAGAAGACGCTTTTTAGATGGATATCTTAATAATTTCAGTTTCCTGTTTACACTGTGAAAAGTTAGGTTGGTGTCATGACATGATGTAATGTTTCTCAAATCCTTTCAAAAATATTATGGAAATGTACTGAGACCATCATCCTGTCAATGGTTTACTTGACGGTAATACACCACAACTGACTGCCAATATCTGGTTTCCATTGGAAGGTTTTCCAAGCCAAATGTTCTGCTTATAGCTTTAGCATCTAATTCAAATATTCATGTTCAACACCTTAGATGCCACCACTGACCAGAATTAAACTGGGCCGGCCATGTAATTAGTGGCTACAACAGCAAGTCAGAAGCTGGGCTTCTTGCTGTGAGTGACTCACCTCACATCCTTGGAGCTTTTTCACTTTCTACAAATCACAAATCATGAAAGTAACAAAGTTCTTCACTTGGCTGGATTATAATAACAAAATGCAGCAAACTAATTTATTTCCCCCCAATTTTTTGGCAAGAATAATTATTAGCTTGAACCTCTTATTTATTTATTTTACTTTGATTTATTAATGCTTTTCAGGATCTAGCATTGATGGCAAGGCCAGCATTTAGTCTCCATCAAGAAGCAAGACAACTTGATGCAACATGAACTGCTGCAATTTTTCCAGTGAAAGTATGTTCAAAGTGGTGCTGGATTGGGCGTTCCAGGATTTAAATGGCGATTATTAAAAAACCGCAACATATTTCCAGGTCAGAGCGATGTGTGGTTTGAAGATAAAAATGCCAGTGGATGTACTTCCATCTGTCCCAAGTCTGTGCCTTACTAGATAGAAGTCACGGGTTTGGGAGGTGCTGGTGGGGTAGTCTGGGCAAGTATCTGCATTGCAGTTGTGGATGGTAGACACTGCAACCACTCCATGCAGGTGGTGGAGTGAATTCATGCTTAAGGTGACAGAGGCAGTACCAATCCAGTGGGCTATTTTGTTCTGTGTGAAGGTTCTCAAATATGATTACTACAATCCCAGCAAGTGGAGAGTATCCCATTACATTCCTGACTTGTACTTTGCAGGAAGTGAAATGGCTTTAGAGTGTGAGGAGGTACGTCACTCATCACAGGATATCCAGCTTCTGACCCACTCTTGTACTCACTGTGGTTATGGGGCTTGACCAATACAATTCTGGTCAATGGTGGCCCCCAGAATGTCGATCACGATACATGGTATGGCAACAGCATTGCTTGTCAAGAGCAAGTGATTCACTAGCCAATTTTGTGGACTTTCATGGTGGCACAAATAATACTTGCAATAGTATCTGTGATCATATTTTCTGCACAACTGCTATATGTTGGAGCAGGTCTGTATTTTATGCCCTTATTTATGAAATCATTGTGGGCACAGGATAAATGAACTAAAAATATTCCCTGTTAACTGCCTCGTCTTCACTCAGTAAAAATTACAATGTTGGTACATTTTTCTTAGAACAATATCAATCTCAGTTAACAGTGTAAATCCTAAAAAATTTAAGAACAGAGATTATAAATTCAGAGCATGCTTACCACTTAACACAGTATTATTAACAATTTCAACACGAAAGTTAAACATAGCCATGTTCTCCAGCATCTGCAGTTCCTTCTTAAATACATAGCCATGTTTAATTTGGTGCACAAAATATTTCATAGTATATTGTAGGTCAATAGATTTCTCACTGGTGTCTTGCCCTTTATTTAACCCTCAATCAATAATATTGGGGAAAATAGTCTAGTCATGTATTTAGTTATTCTCTTTGAAATGTTATTGTGTGCAAATTAACTGGCGCATTTACCAATGCTATAAAAGTACCTAAGGCTCACATATACCTCCGCTCAGTCCGCAATAACCAACCTGACCTCCCGGTGGCTCAGCACTTAAACTCCCCCTCCCATTCCTAATCCGACCTCTCTGTCCTGGGTCTCCTCCATTGCCAGAGTGAGCAACACCGGAAATTGGAGGAACAGCACCTCATATTCCGCCTGGGCAGTTTGCATCCTGATGGCATTAACGTTGAAATCTTCCAATTTTGCTAGCCCTTGCTGTCTCCTCCCCTTCCTTAACCCTCGAGCTGTCTCCTCCCATCCCCCCGCCCTCGGGCTCCTCCTCCTCCCTTTTTCCTTCCTTCTCCCCCCCACCCCCCATCAGTCTGAAGAAGGGTTTCAGCCCGAAACGTCGCCTATTTCCTTCGCTCCATAGATGCTGCTGCACCCGCTGAGTTTCTCCAGCATTTTTGTGTACCTCACATATACTTAATTGGTTGTAAAATGTATTGGGAAATTGTAAAACAACGGGTGCAGTGCAAATTTCGGTTAATTCTTGGCTCGAGGCACTTTTATCCCTTAACATAAATATCTAAGACTTTTCACAAATATTAGTGGTCAGTTTGCACAATGACTAGTCATTTATTTAAAGTATCAGAAAACTGGACATGAAACTCGACTAAGGAGTGTTCCCAAAGTATAAAATGTATAGATGGATCCATGGTAACATTTGCCCTGCAAATTTGCTTTCTCAAGTGTTAAAGTAGCTTGCTTGGGAGTATTTACATTGTATACATACAGACTAATGACCAAGAGCAATTTGAGAAAAAATATTTCATCTGCTGCTCATCTGAAATAGTGAAAAAACGATGTGTAATAAAAATGCCTGAAGTCTTCAAAGCAACAGTGTGTGCAGCTTTCTTCATGGTCAGCAAGGTCAACTGCTTCCATGCCATTGACTTTAATAAAGGTTTTCAGGTATCAGCTTAGGGAAGCCCATAGGGATACATAACTCAAGATGAGTGAACAGCCAATCATGTTGAAGAATTTTCATATGGTAAACCGGGAAACAACAAATATAAACTTATTAACCAATATTGTAACCATTTTACACAATAGAAAATAAAGATTGAAACATGCAAGATAAATAAATTGAATGATAGACTTAAAATTGTAACAAATATTTTGAAATGTGGGAGGAGTAATAACCTACATTGAAGATTTGTTTCTGTTAGGCACCCATAGGGTGCTGAACAATATTTATGGCATAAGACGATAACACAAATTCACTTAGAGTCATAGAGTGATAGTGTGGAAACAGGCCCTTCGGCTCAACTCATCCACACCTGGCCAACAATGCCCCAGCTACACTAGTCCCACTTGCCTGCGCTTGGTCCATATTGCAACATTTTTGAAATATTCACAGAAATACTCGTTCATAAATACTTCATTTTTCATACTTGCCTTGGAGGCTGGAAAACAGTCATTCTTGGGAAATAGGAATTACTGTTGGTTGCTCTAGGATTTTGATTTGGCATCATGTTTAGCATATACATCATGGGCAGAAGGGCCTATTCCTATGCTGTACTGTTCTATGATAGTTAACCATGCACATACATAGCCTTTACTTGCAGTTTGTTTTAACGACAGTGATACAGATACTGTTGCCATTGTTGAAAATGTAAAATCAAGATTCAATCCCAAGTGTTCAGGTCAAAATTATGGAGCCCTCAAATGAAAGGAAAGAGCTTTAATACGTATATAAAATGGAATTATAGTAGTTTATATATTATAACATTGTTATGACATATTTAGTTATTTTTTGTAATTTATGCTGTAAATACCTTCCTCCCAGTATAACAATTAAATTAACTATGTGCATGGTGTTAACACTTTATTTTTATTTTTAAGATGTAGTCAGCAAACTGAGATGAATGGAAAGGAAATGTGCTTTTCCCTGTGGATTTTTACATTCATTTCCAGATCTGTCTAATGGCAGACCTGGAAAGAGCTGAACAAGAATATTCCATTCATGGCAGTGAATGAACAAGCCTCTGTCTAGTTTTGCTAACATACTGCCAGATTTCACACGGTATGGGAAGATGAGAAGGGAAGTGTGCAGAAATAATACAAGAAACAATAAGGGACTGTGAAAACAATTTATATACTTTTCATAACCTCAGGAGGTATCAAAGCAATTTATGGTCAATGAAGTATGCATGATGTGTAATCACTCTCATGAAGAGGGAATGATAAAACAAGAGGGTATGCAGAGAGGGACAAACTGTTAATTTTACAGTTGGATTACATTTGAGAAGAACTGGCCATTTCCGATACAACCAGGGAAAAACTGCCTGTCTGAAATTGCTGAGTTCTGTATTGAGTCACAAAGAAAGCAATGTGCATAGGTGGAAAATGAGGATCTGCTTCAAGCTTTTGTTATTTTTGTTGGGTCTAGATGAAACAGTATGGGAAGCAACAGATTAGCAGGTCCGAGAGTTTGAGATATGGATAATTAATTTAGTAAAGATACAACATGGAAATAGTCCACGCAGACCATTGATCACCTGTTCACACTAGTTCTATGTTATCCCACTTTTGCATACACTCCTTACACATTAGGGGCAATTTACAGAAGCCAATTAACCTACAAACCCTGAAGTTCTGAAGTAATCTGAAGAATGGTCCCGACCTGAAACATCACATATTCATGTCGTCCAGAAATGCTGCCTGACCTGCTGAGTTGCACCAGCGCTTTTTGTCCTTCTTTTAAGCCCACAAACCCATATGTCTTTGGGATATGAGAGGAAACTGGAACACCTGGAAGAAACTCACACAGTCACAGGGAGAACGTGCAAACTCCACACTGACATCACCCAAGGTCAGGGTCGAACTAGGGTTTCTGGCTCTGTGAGGCAGCAGCTTTATCAGCTGCGCCACTGTGCCACCCTAAAGTGAAAGGTAACTGGAAGAGCAGGATCACCATTGCAGAATGAATAGAGGTGTTCTGCAAAGCATCAAAATATGCAGTGCAGAGAATATTCCTTTTGTCCAATATGCCCTAACCTGCCCTCTGCAACTTGTTTTTTTTCTACTTTGTTGGCACAGCTGATAGAACCGCTGTCCCTCAGTGCCAGAAGCTCAGGTTCATTCTTGATCTCAGATATCTCGCTGCATGGAGTTTGCATGTATTTCCTGTGATGGAATGGGCTTCCTATGGATGTTCTATTCGATTCCCATATCCCAAAAACCTGAGCGTTCGTACATCAATTGCACTGTAACTTTGCACCTTGGCGAGTGGTAAAATCTTGGGGTGGAGGGGTGAAGAACGATTGGGAAGTTGTTGAGCGTGAGGAGAATAAAATAATGATATTAATAATAGTAGTACGATTATAAATACAGTTGAGATACAAAAAGGATCAGGTAGTTTGTGCTCTTACCCAGTTCTCTGGACACTGGCGATTGTGAACTCATCTCTCCCAACTTCGAAATGGCATCAAAATATATCTTGCCTGCTCCCACCATAGCTGTTAAAAATTAATAGAAAAAATTATTTTGACATATGGCCTTTTATTTATTTCGGCACGTTTCACAGACAGTACAAGATACCAACAAGAGCAAACCTGGTATCTCACGAATGTTGTATTGCAAGGAATTTCTGAGAATCATTACAACTATTTTAGTTACATAACAAGTATATAAAACTACACTTGAATTCCAATATACCAAATGAAGCGCATGTGGCTGGGTGGATCAAAATTAAGACCAGAATTTACATAGTACCCATCACACCCAAAGCTGTCACAAATACTGTAGTCAAAGAGAGCAACATTAGCAAACAGGACTGGCAGGTGCACGGAAACAATTGAAGTTGGTTTAAACTGCTTTCATTTTAATACTAGAGGTTTAATAGGTAAGGCGAATGAACTCAGGGTGTGGTTTGGCCCTGGGCAATGGGATATTATATCCATAACAGAAACCTAGCTGAGAGAAGGCCAGGTCTGACAGCTCAATGTTCCAGGATACATAGATGTGATGGAGATGCAAGGGGAGGGGGTGGTTGGCTTTTTGGTCAGGGAGGATTAGAGGGGATATTCTTGGGGGATCACCTACTGAGGCAGGATGGGTATACTTAAAAACGGGAGGGGAATTATCTCTTTTAGGGGATTGTATTTGCAGCTCCCAATAGTCAGCATCAATTAGATGAGCAGATATATAGGGAGATTGTAGATTGACGTAAAACTAATAGGGTGGTATTAGCATGAGATTTCAACATCCGTAATATTGACCCCCCCCTCCCCCTCGTGTAAACGGCTTGTATTGGGATAGAATTTGTTAAGTGACCAAAATAATCTTTCTTGCCCAATATATAAATGGCCCTACAAGCGAGGGAACACTGAACCTCCTTTTGGGAAACAAGATAGAACAAGTGATTGAAGTGTCAGTGGAGGAGCACATTGGGACCAGTGATCATAATTCAAGTAGTTATGGAGAAGGATAGGACTGACCCACAAGGTTCTAAATTGGGGAACAGCTAATTTGAGAGGCATTAGGGGGAAACTTGCAGAGGTCGTTTGGGAGAGTGTGCTTGTAATGTAGGAGATGCAGCAACCAATTTACAACCATGTGGTCCCAAAATAACAACTTACTATTATCCAAATAATCTATTTTAATCATATTGACCAAGGGAAATATACAATGTACATTATACATTGTATAACACAATGGAACACTTCCCTCATCTTCAATATCCTCATCAAGCTGAGAGAGTAGGTAAGGGGTCATTTGACCATCTCATCTAAAAGCAGCATTTTGGGCAATGTAACGCACAATAATACAACGGGGTAACGTTTTGAGCTCAGGAACTTTCTTAGTCGTCCAAGTCAAAAAGATAGTGATGCTGACAAAGCCACAGCTGACATCTATATATTTTATTTTCAAGTTTGCAAACACTGCAAACCCATTACAGTAACTGAAAGTATATATGCAGCTAATCCTTCTTAAAAGGTAAAGAATTGAATTTTTTGGATGGAGTGACTCCAGTTACTTTACAGTATTATATGAAATAAATCTTGGGTAGAAATGAGTCTCAAGTCCATTGCATGCTAAGTGAAATATTCCTTCCTTTGAGGTTTCTCTTCCTATTCAAGTATTTTATCAATTTAAGATTTGGCTTTTCAAGGGCTATTGAGGAGAGTAAACACAAGACAAAGTTTAATTGTTTTTTTGAAGTCACAAGACACTGCAGATGCTGGAATCTGGAGTAAAAAATAAACTGCTGAGGAACTCAGTGGGTCAGGCAGCATCTATGGAGGCAATGTTGTGTGTTGAGACCCTGTATTAGGATCGAGATTGGAGCGGGCAGAATGTAAATTATACTGGGCATCTCATGTTTTACTATTAGTGCTGATGCAACCAACCTGATACTTAGACCTCAACCAAAATGCTGTAGATACAGTATCAGGGCTCTCACTTAACTTTTTTCCCCTGTTGCCAGCCGGGCAGCTTTGACAGCTTTTTAGGTTGCTAAATAACAGTTTAGGTGGTCAATTTAAGACGACTTGCATGACGCGTGTGATAATGTGCTCGAACGAAGTGCGTAGTTACCAGTCGGAATTATACTCAATGAAGCATTCACATATTATTTCTGCTTCTAATAATGTCACAAACTAAACATATTCACCAATCAAGACATGATATATACCACAATGACATGCAGCAAAGTTACAATACCTTTTTACACATTGCAATTAATGCAATTTCTATTATTTCTTTCTACTTCCCAACAAAAATGTGGTTGGATTATTCAGCGTATGATCAACCTGTGTCAATAAATCCTGGACGATGGTAACATATATGCTTAACCATGCACACTACAGATTGATGCAAGCATGTTTTCCGTGAAGGACCGAAAATTATCATGACATGGCCATAGCATGGGTCGTTATTGCTATTGGTACAGAAACACTCTCGCTTCCCACATAATTTATCCACAACAAAATATACAGGTTGCAAAGAAATTTCTAAAGGCATTTTGTGATAATAGCTGTTAAAACCGACTATACCCATCTGATAAGTTAAACATTACACTAACTGACAATAGATGGCCAAAGGACATAACTGCATCAAATGTTCTTTTGGTAATATGTTTAAAGGGGTCAAAATGCCTCATTACAGGAATTTCAGATTAAATGTATGTGTTATGAACATCAATGAAGATACCCTGTTTGTATGCACCAGGTTTAAAAAAAATTATTGATAAACGCTGTTTCAATCATCCCCACTTCACAATTAACGTTAAAATTTCAACAGAAATATCTGCTGACCAAATTTGTGCTGTATATGACCGACAGTAGAAGTTAAACCTGGATAAATCCAACGTATAGTTGTGAATGTTGCTCATTAAATAACAGTACTGATACTCCATATTAAGAGCATTGATTTGCTGTTAAAATGAATTCTGTAATAACATGTCAACGGTAGCTGTGACAATCGAACACTGCGGTTTAAATGTTTCACATGTTCACAATTTAATTAACGCATCTTTATGGATTAAAACAAATAATAACATTGGGATGTAAAACACATTTGATTGCATTCCGTTATCAAACATAGTCAAATTTTGCTCTGAAGACATTTCCAGCACAGTAGGGTCGGGGGGCTGTGAATCAGTGTGGGATGGATAAATGGCGGGGGGGGGGGGGGGGGGGGGGGGGGGGGGGGGGGGGGGGGTAGAAGGCAAGGTGCGGGATGGATGGATTGAGGCAGGGGAATTAGTGCGTGTTGGTTGCAATAGGTAAAATTGTGAGGGGCGAGCGCGGGGGATGTCAGTGGGGTTGAATGGGGTGGATCTGTACAGGATTGACGGGGGGGGGGGGGGGGCATCAGTACAGGATGAATGAGGGGATCAATACAGGATGAATGGAGGGAGGCAGTGCAGGATGGATGGGAAAGGGGGTGAGTACAGGATTAATTGGGGGACCAGTGTAGGGATGGGGGGGGGGGGGGGGGGGGGGGGGGGGGGTGGCAGGAGAATCAATGCTAGGTGGATAGGGAGATCAGTGCAGAATGAATAGATGGGGGGGCGGGAAGGGGGGGGGGGTAGATGGGGAGGGGAGCACAGGGGATGTCAGTGAGGACTGAATAGAGGCGGGAATGGGGATCAGTGGAGAGGAGGGGTCCCAGGATAAGGGGGAGTACAAGAGAGAGAGTGAGAGAGAGGGAGGGAGGGGGGGGGGGTGGGGAGGAAGGAAGGTCAGCGCTCATCGGACATGGACGGTATCATCGCCCTGCTGCCTTGGCCGTCCCTGTCCACCGCCAAGTGCCACCGACAAAGGGGGAGGCAGTTGGGATCTCCTCGCCAGCGCCTCCCCTCCTCCGCCAGCCAACAGAAGGTGTGGGGCCGAGCGGTGCAGCTGCTTCAGACGGCGGAAGGAGGCCTCCCCCTTCCTTCCTCCTTCCCGTCCTCGGCGTGCGGGTTTGTTTTGAAAGCGGTTATCGCTGTTAGTGGATTGGCGAGCAGCGGCCGCTATCAGGGCGGGCGGGGTGCCGCTATCGCTGCTGCCGCTGGCAAAGATCCAATAGGATCTTTGGCCGCTGCTGTGCGGGGCCCGTCATTCGCTCCGACCCTCCGTCACCCCACACCCCGTATCTTTGCTCCGCACTACGTCGTCGCCGCCGACAGGAAACATCACGTTCCTTTTCTCCAGAGACGCAGCCTGACCCGCTGAGTTACTCCAGTTTTTCGTGTCCATCTTCGGTATAAACCAGTGCCAAACCGGGCAAAATGTCTCGGCATTTAGGTTGCCCGGCGGCACTTTGGGTGGTCATTGGCACCCGGGCAACCGCTAATTTCGAGCCGTGAGTATCCACAGATGACCTACCGAGTTCTTCCAGTCTTTAATTGTTTCCTTGACTGTCGACAGCTTAGTGCTAAAGTAAAAATTTCAAACCCTGGTATATAAATAAAGTCTTTATTTAAGTATATGAAATGGCCCAATTGCCATCTTTTCAAATCACAAGTTTACAAAGAAATACACCCATTATTCAGCTGGGACTAAAACCATAGAATAAAATGATAAAGATCAAGATAAATCCCTTTGATCAAGGCAAGTTTCAAATTATTCGCATTCTATTAAGTTCACTTAGCAAACTAATCTTGACATAATGAAAAGAATGGAAATATTATTTTTTTGAGGGCTGGGTCTCCTTTTGGACCAACTAGGAATAGAGCTATTTTTCTACAGAGCACTTACTAAACGTAAAGCATAATTTCATAATTGCATTTTGTAAACCCCAACTTGCAGATTTAATTGACTTATTCCTCATGGAATAAGAACAAAAGCTATGTAAAAAGTTTAAATTAGATTTTCTTTAAAAATCTTACAGAATGTCAGCTGCTCTTTTTTAAAAAAAAACAGTAATAACTGGAGGATTTCTAATTTTGTCTTTAAAAAAAAGGCAATGTGTAAAAACTTGGTTAGAAAGTCTTTCATTTTTTTTCATTAGGTCTCTATTGTAGCTCAACTATAATTGGAAAGGGACCTTTCAACAATTAAGATGAACTCCCGAGAATAATTACAATTAATTTATTTCCCTTAAATGACAACAACCAGACCAAAAATAGCTTGCATCTCTTTTAATCAGGGATAGATATCTTTTAAATATCCTGCCCAATTAACCGGTAGCAAGTACTTTTTTTGAAACAAGGGCATAGCTAAAGGCTGGATAAAAACCAATTTCCATTGTGTGCAACATGGCATGTCATAGATTTAATGGTGGACTTCACCAGGAGAAAGTATTGTTCCTTAAACATGTCTGCAAGGAATTTGAATTAGCCCAGTCATTCTAATTACACCAGCATTAATTTCATGACTTTATATTAGGATCAGACTTCATCCAACTTCTTTGCCCATTTAATAGTTTCAGATCTTCAAGGTACATTGATGTTTTGCGATATGCATCTTCAATTTACAAAATTATGTTGTCCTATAAAGATTAGTGAGCACAAGAATTCAATGCATCAGATTTCCTATACTACATTCCACACAGCCTTTTCAGTTTACAAAAGTTTATTGCAGGAAATGTTTTTGTAAGAATGCGGCCTCTTATAAATTGAGTAATGACTGTACCCTTACTGAGAATAAAGGACTGGTCTAATAAAGCAGGTGACCTATCCCTATAATTTCCTAGATATAATTACCAATTTTTATGCAAAATTATCCCATGGTTATTTCCTCACTAAACTGATAGAAGGCAAATTGAGAGTTAAGGCATGATTGAACACTAAAGTTAACTCTATTTGGAACTCAACACTAGTTCCAGAATCAAGCTATATTTATGATGGCGGACTGCAGGGGTGATGCGCCGTTGTGTATGGCTGCTCCTCCTGCAGTCCGTCCTTTCACCCTTTTTTATTTTTATTTTTAGTCCTGTCCGTACAAAATGTTTATTGGAGGTCTTCTTTTATGTGGTGGGTGGGGGGAGGGGAAGGGGGAAACTGTTTTAATCCCAGTCCTACCTGGTCGGAGATGCGGTTTTCTTCCGAACCGCATTTTCGTCCTCTCTGTGCGGCCTACCATCAAGCTGGAGCAGCGCTGGAGCGGCGTTTCCTGCCAGGACTGCAGCTTCGCCGGCGGTGCAAATGCTGGGACACCAACATCGTTGAGCTGCGGCTGCAGAGCGTCCAGCCGCGGGCGGGGCCTGGGATCCGAGATCGCCAGAGTCGGAGGTCCGGCCGGCGCGACCTGAGAACTTTGGACATTGCAGTCTTCGGGGAGGAAGCGGCCGCTTCAGTCCAGGCCGCTGAAGAATGTTCACCCGACGCCAATGATCCAGCTTCGCGGCAGAGGGCCTGACAACATCGGGTTGGCTGAGGAGGCCACATATAGACCCCGACCTCGGGTGGACTATGAGCGGGAGAACTGGATATTTTTAGTGCCTTCCCTCATAGTGAATTCTGCTGTGGGGGGACGTTTCTTGTTGATTTCTATAGTGTACTGTTCTGTGTTTCTTTTTCTTTTTTATTTTTTCTGGATTTATTGACATTTAATCTATTCAATTAGTTTAATCAATCTCTGTAAAGCACTTTGGTTCAAAGCGATTTTGTTTAAAAGTGCTATATAAATATTATTATTATTATTATTATATTATTATGGTATTTTAAAATTAATACAGAGCAAAATCACTGCAGTGGCAGTTACAACTGCACCTTTCCAATGTAATACCAAAATAAACATTTTGGTCAACAGAACTGCATTATGAAAATGTTTCTATCGCATTTACTCTGTGGCTAAATAAAACTTCCATAATTCTGTCAAATTCCATGACCTAGGTAAATCTCTAGATTAAATGGAATTGCAGGAATAAACTTAAATTAAACCAGATTTATTAAATGTAAAGGCAGCTGCACATTAGCTGATTCATCTTCTAAATGTATACTCTTAAAGACACATATTATTTAATCCTTGCTCAAAATCTGAGTCAGCCTTAAAATACTGTCCCCATTTTCGGTTTCCTTAAAGTTTGACTTTGGACTGAAAAGAAGGCTTCGAAATGAATTCCCAGTTTGTAGAATTATAGGTCATCATGATAGAATAAAGAAAATAGGACACTAATTTTAGTACACTGAGAGATTCAATAGATATTTAAACAATAATGGCTATCGCTGAAAATCTGAAATAAAAACAGAAAATGCCAGTACACGCAGCAGGTCAGGCAGTACTTGTGAAAAAGACAGTTGTCATTTCAGGTTGAAGACCTTTCATCATGAAGCTAGAAAATTATTTGATGTTGTAGTGGGTGGAGATCAGTTGAATCATTTAAGTATTTGCATAAAGAGTCATATAGCACGGAAACAATCCCTTCAATTCGCACTGACCCAACACCCATCTGCACGATGTGATGTCTCCAGAAGGATTCAGACCCAAAACACTACGTATTCTTTTTCTCCAGAGATGCTGCCTGACCTGTTGAGTTATTCCAGCATTTTGTGTCCATCTTTGGTATAAATCCAGCATTTGCGGTTTTTCTACACTCATCTACACTAATTTCATTTTCTCTTTTGTATGTTCATCAACTTCCCACTATCGCAAAACAAAATTCTAGTTCTTCTGTCACAAACTACACAAGGAAATACACACTTTATGGCTATTAAACCTACTAACCAGCATAGCTTTGGCACATGGGAGGTAGCGGGAGCACTCAGAAAACCCATGCAATTGCAAGAACATGCAACATGCATACAGAAATTATGTTGGTCATTGAACCCGTGAGGCAGCAACGCTAACTAGCGCCATTATGAAAACTAATGATGGGACAAAGGGAATAACTACGATAGGGCAAGGTCTGCAATGCCATGGTGAACTCACTGTCATGGAGCTAGCTAGTTAAGAGGCCAGATTGGCAGCGAAAACAAAGCAAGGTATAAAAGCTCCGAACAAGAGATTGTGTGAAAGATAGAAAAAAATTATATAACACTTCATAACTACAGGATGCAATAAAGAATTTTATAGTCAAAAAAAGTATTTATGAATGTACTTGCTTCATGAGAGCATAAAGCGACAAGTGAAAGTGTGAAGCAAAAACTGAAAAAGCTAGCGAGGATTGTGAGAGATAACCATGCATAAATAACAGGATAAAAAATAGTAGCAAATCCAATGACATCTTTCGGTCTGTATGTGTGCAGGGAACAGTTTGTTTATGAAATGGTTTGTTTCAACTAATCAGCCAAACGAGATTCAAAAGTCATGATTTTTTTAAGATTGTACAAAGCCCTTTAAGTGAACAAAGAAATATCCTGCTGGTGGAATTCAACAAGTCAAGCAGCATCTGTGGAGGCAGAGATAGTTGATGTTTCCAGTCGACAACTTGCATTAAGATAGAGTGTAGAGGGAAGATAACCAGCATAAAGAGGTGGGGGAGTGGTATGGCAGGGGCTGGCAGGTGATAGGTGGAACCAGATTAGGAGGGGTGGGGGGAAATAGAGAGGAAGCAGACAGAGGGAGGTAGAGAAGTAGAAGCAAGAGGCTGCAGATTCAGAATCACTAACATCCACCATTTCCTGACTCCACCCCTTCCCCACCTGGCTCCATCTGCCCATCATCTTCACCATCACCTGCTAGCCCCTGCTTCACACCTCCCTCATTTCTTTCTACTGTCACCCTTTCCTCCACCTTCAGTCCTGATGCAGAGACTTGACTCGCATGATTGACTATCCTGTTGCCTCTGCAGATGCTGCCTGACCCGCTCTACCAGTTTACCAGATTGTAACATCTGCAGTCTTGTGTTGACATTTAAAGCTGTAATGTAATCCAAGAAGGCATTTATTTTCCAAGTGAATAGCAGAATTGCCCACTTTACTGCATTCCTACAACTGATAGATCCATTGCAAGCTGAGGACAAGATAATTTGCTTCATACCTAGCTTTTGAATTATGTGGAAGGAGATCCACACATAGTCCCTGATCTGATTAATATTTTCATAATTGTGTTTTACTTTTAGATTGAGCATGCCCAGTATTTCCATCTACTAGTTAAGTTACAGTAAAACTGACAATTCAACATGCTTGGGACTTTGGTGGTCTGATTTCTGTACTATTGCATGTTATTTCTATTAATACACCAACACTCGAAATCCACTTTTATGCAGTATTACAGTAAACTTTCCAATGGTCAATGAATGTGGTAACAGGGGCCCTAGCGAGTTTCACGGGTGCAGGAAACAACACTTGCTGATTGAGATGCAAAACCTCAGGATTTCCAAAGTCAGAAAGTGGATTAGAGTTTTACTATACATTTGATCTCCTGTACCAGGTTTGATTTCTAAGGATTGGACAGAAATGTCAGATTTCTCGTAGTTCCCACTATATCCTGTACAGTGCAGTCTTGCTTTTATGAAATGAGTTCACATTTTATAAAAGTAAAAACAGGAAAATACCCCCATTGCTTTAAATAGTAAAATAATGCATTCTAAACTAATTTTTAAAATGCATTTCATAGAATAAGCATATTCTAACGATAATACAAAACAATCCAGAAGGATAGAGATAGGATGGATCTTGATGGATAAACTCATTCCATTTGTACCTTTTTGATTTTCTACATCAGCTATTCAGAAACAACTACCTCACATTTAATTCATGACTGCATAAATTGAATGTATACATTTTGTTATACTACAGGTGTATTAACAAAGATCCACCAAAGTCTTGATAATGTTATCACAGCAGCTGTAAATATTATAGTGGACATTAGACAGGTGATGCAAATGACCAGGAAAAAGGTAGACAATAGGTGCAGGAGTAGGCCTTCGAGCCTGATAAAATTCAACCCTTCAAGCCAGAACCACCATTCACCGTGATCATGGCTGATTATCCACAATCAGTATGATTTGCATGTGCATGGAAATGGCAGGACAGAATATGCAGGAGTGGCAGAGATAAACAACTATATTCTTATCTGGTTGATATGTGGCAATTAATCTTACACGAGACAAATACCAGTTGTAATTTGCAAAATATCTTTACAATGATGAGTTACTGTAGATTCAGATACTATTAGCTTCATTGAGCCTCTCTCAATGTATTAAATGTTATTTTCTGGTTCTGAGGGATGATGCAAAGCATAATGGCGCTGAGACTAGAATTCAGATTAAGTCGGGCAAACATTACATACAAAAATCATTAAAATATTGTGCAAGGTTCAATTAAGTTACATTACTTGGATTTCAATAATTTTGATATTTCACTTTAAACTTGTACATATACACTTTTTAACTTTCATATTTAAAAAAACTTGAACAAAAATTAACACGTACAAAATGCAACCCAGACATAGTACCTCCTAAAAAAAGTAAATATTACCATTTTTGGCATGATAAATTCTCTCAGTGGAGTCATACAATGCATATTGGCAAACCTACAATACTGTTGGACACACTTTTAGTTATTTTTTTTTACTTCGGCTACAAAATTAAAAGCAATGTATTAACATAAGGTTTAAGAGTAAATATCACATGGTAGTTCAGAACATTTCTCTCTTTATCAGATCTACATGCAAACTTAATTTACATGTAAACAAAAAACTTGCGTCAACATTGTCTGCAACATGGCAAGTATTTTATGTAATCATACCAACAGGATACAGAGACTGAAGTTGGACAGCATGTGATACCATTGTTATTTAACATTTGGGTACAATACTATAATTCACAAGGGACAGACGTTCACAAGTTACTAGGCTGCATATAAAAAAAGACATCGCATATAATAATTTTGCTGGACAATAAAATAAACAATGAGAAATCTATGCACAAATTGGTTAGTGAAATTGAACAAAAGAATATTCACGTTAATCAAGTCGAGAATGTTTAATTGTCATATGTACCAAAAACGGAACAATGGAATTTTTACTTGCAGCGGCATAACAGGTCTGTAAACACAGTATTCATAAATAACATAATAAACAAAAAGTTCAATTAATTAAAAAAAAAAACCAATATTAGTGCAAAACAAAAGCCCAAAGTCCCTCATGCAACCAAAACAGTTCATAGTTTAGTTGGTGTGTGTGGTGTTCAAGAGCCTGATGGTTATTGGGAAGAAGCCGTTCCTGAAGCTGAAGGTCGCTGTTTTCAGACACCTGCACCTTCCTCTCAATGGCAGGAGTGAAATTAGAGCATGGCCAGAGTGGTGTGGATCCTTGGATGATGCTGCTGCCTTTGAGCAAGCACCTTCTACAAATCCCTTTGATGGTGGTGAGGTCAGTACTTGTGATGGGCTGAGCAGTTCACCACTTTTTGTAATTCTCCTTCGTTCCCAGGCATTTGAGTTGCCCAATCAGGCCATGATGCAACCAGTCAATATGCTCTCTACCGTACACCTATAGACATTCAAAAGCGTATTCATCGACATACCAAATCTCCTCAATCTTTTAAGGAAGTAGATGCATTGGTGTGCTCTTTATAATTGCATCTACGTGCTGGGCCCAGGATAGATCTCCAGAGATATGCACACCCAGGAACTTGAAGTTGTTGACTCTTTCCACCACCAACTCATTGAAGAATCCTTGGCTTCCTTTTCTAAAGTCAACAGCTATTCAATCAGACGATCGATCTCCCTCCTCATCTCTGACTATTCATTGCACATAATGTAATTCCTCTAACAACAGCATTGTCATCAGCGAATCTAAAGATAGAGTTTGAATTATGTCCAGCTATACAGTCATGGGTATAGAGTACAGGGGACGGAACACACAGCCTTGAGATGCCCGTGTTGATGCTTATTGAAGAGGAAGTGTTGTTGCCAATTTGTACCGATTCTGGTCTACTTTTGAGGAAGTCAAGGTTTAGCAACAGGTTTGCAGGAGATGAAGGCATTGAACACCAAGTAGTAGTCGATGAACAACAGCCTTACGCAGGTGTTTTTATTGTCCAAGTGGTCCAGTGCAGAGTGGACAGCCAGTGAGATCACATCCCTTGTTGATCCTATTGTGGTGATAGGCAAATTGTAGTGGGTTCAGGTTCCTGCTAAAGTGTTTGCTAAGCGCCATAACCAACCTCAAAGCACTTTCACTTTTGTCAGAAGACAGCAGAGAAACCAATTGAAATATGGTAAATAATGAAGGGCCTGGATGTACTAAATTGATAGGATCCAGTTCCTGTAGCAGAGATTAGAAATTAGGTGTATGGGTTGAAAGTAACTGTAGGGGAAGTAGGGAGATGAGGAATGCCATTTATCTTAGAAAGTTATGTGGTTGAAAATTCCATGTAATAGTGGTAAATATAGAAACCATCATCATAATTAAAACAGTACTTGGATGTATACTTAAAGAGTTATGGCCTACGGGACTGGATGGTGAGATCAGGTTGAATCATTTTCTTTATTAACATTTTAACAATCTTGTGATCTTGCAACAGCATAACATTATATGATAGTATTATTCCTACATAATTATCCCAGTTATACATGTTATCCTAAATTATGTTATTTTTCAAAGTCAACATTTAATTCTTTATTCTTGTTCATTATTCTTTAGGTTATGGGTTCGCAGAGAGCTTAGTCAATACACCTATTAATTTTGTGGAAGGAACAGCTGATGTTGGTTATACAGCGAAAATAGACACAAAGATAGATAAAATGCTGGAGTGACTCAGTTGGACAGGCAGCATCTCTGGAGAGATGGAATGGGTGACTTTTCGAGTCGAGACGCTTCTTCAGATTTATTAATTTGTACTATATGTCAGGATTCATATTAAAATTTTGTTTCATAAAAACATTAAAGCTTTGCTTTAATATTACATACAAGCCATTTTCAATCTGATGAAAGACAGCCCCAAATTTATTGAGGCTCTCAAACAACTTCCATATCCTCTTTCCTGGACCTAATTTTCTTGTTGGAAAGCAATTTTCCCTCAGCTTATCTTAATTTCAAAAATACTCCAAAAGAAAGCCAATGGAAAATATGAACATTTAAAAAATAGCATATAATTTTGTAGCAATAAAAGTATGTCATGAGTGAAAGGACACAAGATTAAAAGATTCATCATTTGAAAGCAACATTAAGATCAACAATTGAGCAACATTCTAAAATATGCATGACTATATTATAAATCTTTCAAATGTTTGCATTGTTGGACACTATCTGCAATTATCCATTTTCATTTTAATGAACGGTACAATTAAAACCATTAAACATTGTTTTATCCTTAAGTCTGCATTAATCTTGAAACGCAGTCAGGAATGGCATAAATATTTAGTGCACGTGGCAATACATAGAATACCAAATACAAAAAAAAACCCGATTCAAGAGACTAGTAAAGACAAATTTATGTAGTAACTTCCATAATCTCAGGACATCTCAAAGTCAGAATTGTGCAGCACAGAGAAAGCCCCTTCAGCCTGTCACGTCTATGTTGATCATCATGCCCAACTGTACCATCACATTTGCCTGCATTAATTGCATATCCCGTTAAATTTCCTGTCCAGATTCTGCTTAAATGTTACTTTCCTGCTTCCTCTGATAGCTCATTCCAGACACTTCTCTGAAAAATGTACCCCTCAGATTTAAATCTTTTAAATCACGTCCCACTCACCTTAAACCTATGCCCTCTAGCTTTAGCATTGGAAGCAGACCTAGCCCATCCAATCTCCCTGATAACTCAAGCTCCCCTCCTACCAAATCCATACAACAACCTTGTGAATATTTTCTGCACCTCTGTATGTCCTTCCTGTAGTGAGGTGACTAGAACTTCACACAATAGTCCAATTGTAACCTAACCAGCATTTTGTCCAACTACATCATGGCGTCCCAACTCTTAAATTCAATGCCTCAGCTAATAACAGCAAGTATGCCATACATCTTCCTCACTACTTTGCAACCTGCGTTCCCATTTACAGGGAACTATGTCCTGTACCCCCAAATGTGTCTATTTAAAAACACTCCCCAGACCATGCTATTCACTGTGTTCTGCCTTTGTTTAGCTAAACAAAATGCATAATTTTGGACTTGTCTGAATTAAATTCTACCTGCCATTCCGTTGCCCACTGTCTCATCCAGTTGATAACCTAAGATAACCCTTTTCATTGTCTACCACATGACCAGTTCAAGAAAGATGGGAATATAAAGACAGGACAGATAAGTGGGTGGCTGAGAGATTGATGATCCTAATAAAAAAGACAAGGAAAATAAATCAACTAGTTTGTTATTAAATTACCTCATGATAAGCAATCAGAAAAAGGGATAAACTACAACAAAGTGCAAGATACAATTTTCTGGCGAAAAATGACAAGACTAATTGAAAAGTAACAATTAAGTAACACTAAACATGCTTCCTATTAAGAATAAATAGATGTGGATGCTGCGGCGAATGTAGGTTTCAACAACAACAAAGCAAGGCTGCAGTAGAATTGTACCTTTCCAACTTGAGAGAAGCAGCAGAAAGTTTAGTGGTGCAATAACAGTGTTAAGTAGTGGAATATGTGTCAAGACTTTTCACCTGAAATAAGGTGGCAAGCCATCAAGAAATTTCTAAACTATAACAAATATTTAAAAGTTAGATAGCAGGAAGCCAATTAACTGTAGTGCGAGACTTTGTATCTCATGACTAATTTCAACCCTCAAGTTTGCTAGTTTTAAACAAATGAGTGAAAATATAGCCAAATAATTTTCATGTGGAGAAACCCAAGTAATCCTTCAAACCAAAGAAAAGGTTAGCAGGAAAAGACAAAGTGCTGGAGTAGCTCAGCAGATCAGGCAGCATCTCCTGAGAACATAAATAGGTGACATTTTGGGTCAGGTCTGAAGAAGGATCCCAACTCTAATCTTCACCTATCTAAGTTATTCAGCGATGCTGCTTGACCGCTGAGTTAATCCGGCAGTTTGTGTCTTATTTTTCTAAACCCAACATCTGCAGTTCTTTATTTCTAAAAAAAAAAGCAGGGTTGTTAGACGCAACAGGAAGCTAGGGAGTTTAATACAAGCTGGAGATTGAGCACACAAGTTATTAATATAAATAACAAGCATTTATAATCACACCTTTAACACGAGACATCAAAAACAGTGAAAGGTTATCTGATCAAAAACGAGAAAAAATGTCTATTTATGATGCATTATAAAAGGACTGAGAAATAGTGACAAGATGGGTTTTGATGGAGGTTTTTTGAGAGGGGAGGAGAGAAAGAAGAGTTGCAGAATTTCACACCTTAGGTCAAAATTAAAAAGTTGGGACATGGTGAACAACTAAATTAGGGATGATTGAGAGGCCAGAATATATGGGGCACAGAAATACTGTAGTATGGTGCTGAAGATTGAAAATACATGAAGCTTTAAAACAAGATGAAGATTTTAAAATTGAGGCTGTTTAAATAGGAGCCAGAAAGTGCAGGGGTGATTGATTAATAAGATCTAGAGCAAATGAAATAGAGCAGCAGGGTTCAGAAGAACATAGGATGAATATAAATCTGGAAGCTCATCTTGGAGGTCAAACATAATAGCAAGGTTGTGAATGGTGAGGCTCAATCTCAGCTGTCATGGAATGCAAAAACTGATTGGGAATCAGATTTTGCACACAAAGGAGGAAGTTGGGGATTCAAAGACATTTTTGCTGCATAGCAAGTTGGAGCAAATATCTGCTCCCCTTTTACTCAAGGTCAGACGAGTAAAGGGCCTGTCCCACTTGGCAGTCATTTGCGCGTCACGACGCACGCATGGCGTGCATTACGCGTGCATGGCATGTGGTGAGGCGTAGGCAGTGACGCGTGGTCGCGCGCGGCGCCCCAGGATTTTGGGATTCACAAAATCTTCGCACGCCACCTGCGAGACGCGCAAATGACGCCCAAGTGGGACACGCCCATAAAGTGATATTAGTAAAAAATTTTGTAAAGATAGTGGTAAGTCTGAGCTGAGTGTCACCAGCATAAGCATAAAAATGATTTTTAAGGAAGATACTACATAGTAAGTAGATGAAAAGCAGAGAAGGTTGAAGAATAAATCTGGGGAACTCCAAATGGAAAATATTTTGGGTGATTCTTTTGACCATAATTCGATAGACAAAAATAAAATCAAAAGAAGCTAGTTTCACACAGCCAGAAACACATTGGAGGAGGATAACGGAGTCAAGTAGCTGAGAAGGGATAGTTCACCTTGGTCATATTTGCCACCATCATTAACTTGAAACTCAATTAGGGCAACCACACGTATACTGTAGCTCCAAGAGCAAGCTAGTCCAAAGGCTTTATATTATCTATAAGCCAGGTGTATGTTGCTCGCACTTGTTCCAATGAATGTAGTTCAGATAATGTTTAGGAAACTCATCATCCAGTTCAAAAGAGCCCATGAGAAAAATATTCCATCCACCGCTCTAAACCATTACTTCCACCACCAGCACAATATAGGTTTAGTGCATACTGTCTGCAAAATGTATTGCAGTTATTTTTTTTTTTTGTTTAGTTTAGAGACACAGCGTGGAAACAGGCCCTTCGACCCACCGGGTTTGCGCCGACCAGCGATCCCCGCACATTAACACCATCCTACATCCACTAGGGATAATTTTTACATTTACCAAGCCAATTAACCTACAAACCTGTATGTCTTTGTAGTGTGTGTGGAAACTGAAGATCTCGGAGAAAACCCACATGGTCACGGGGAGAACGTACAAACTCTGTACAGACCACACCCGTAGTTGGGATCAAACCCGGGTCTCCAGCGCTGCATTCGCTGTAAGGCAGCAACTCTACTGCTACACCACCATAACAGCCCTAATGCATTCACAGTTATTTACATTGCAGTTATTTACTCCAAAAGTACCTCCCATATTCACTACCTCTACCACCAACAGCAAGGACTGTAGGGTTGCTTTCAAGTCACAAACTATCTTGATTTGGAATGGTATTAATGTTTTTTTTTATCATCACTGTATTGGAACACCCTTCCTACGAAGAGCAATTCAAGGCTATCACTCATCACCTTCTCAAGAGTAAATGGGAATTGAGAAAAGTACTGGATTTGCACATTATGCCCACATAGAAACATAGAAAATAGGTGCAGGAGTAGGCCATTCGGCCCTTCGAGCCTGCACTGCCATTCAATATGATCATGGCTGATCATCCAACTCAGTATCCTGTACCTACCTGCCTTCTCTCCATACCCCCTGATCCCTTTAGCCACAAGGGCCACATCTAACTCCCTCTTAAATATAGCCAATGAACTGGCCTCAACTACCTTCTGTGGCAGAGAATTCCAGAGATTCACCACTCTCTGTGTGAAAAATGTTTTTTTTCTCATCTCGGTCCTAAAAGATTTCCTCCTTATCCTTAAACTGTGACCCCTTGTTCTGGACGTCCCCAACATCGGGAACAATCTTCCTGCATCTAGCCTGTCCAACCCCTTAAGAATTTTGAAAGTTTCTATAAGATCCCCCCTCAGTCTTCTAAATTCTAGCGAGTACAAACCGAGTCTATCCAGTCTTTCTTCATATGAAAGTCCTGACATCCCAGGAATCAGTCTGGTGAACCTTCTCTGTACTCCCTCTATGGCAAGAATGTCTTTCCTCAGATTAGGAGAGCAAAACTGTATGCAATACTCCAGGTGTGGTCTCACCAAGACCCTGCACAACTGCAGTAGAACCTCCCTGCTCCTATACACATGTAATAAATGAAACAAAATACTGATCAGAGAATTCTAAATATCGAGTATGAGAGCCATTTTTAATACAATGGCAAGCTAGAAATACAAGTGACAATATTCAAATACAATCACACAAACAACTTGCTTGGCTTAGACAAGTAAGAACACAGTTCACAGTTTTGAAAGTAAAATGCATTAGAAGATGTGGCGGTATGTTGCAAAGTCACTGATCATGGGTTTATTATTTTGAGAGGAATGAGGATAGCAGGTTTGAAGTCAGTCATGCATGGGATTGGGAAAGTATGCAAGGTGATGGATCTTTTAACAATTTTAACCAAAATGGGCACGGGCAACCACAGAATATTATTGGGAAAGCAGTGATGGGGTTGAAGGAAAAATAAATTCAGAACAAGACATGCAATGATAGAATTTAGAGAAATGTTGTGAATTCTCTACTGGGACAAAGGAACATCAAAGTTTAACCCGGTGGGATCAGAGGAAGCATCAGAGACAGCTGAAGGGACCATCTTAGGACCGCTGGCTCAAACAACAATGTTTCGTTCAAGGTGAATGCCAAAAAACTAAAAATTACATTTCGGCATGAGTATTAAAATATCTGCAAATTAAAACAGAAGCAATTCAATTATTGTCCACAGATTGTCCCTGCAAAGACATTGATGTGTGCAAACATATACATTTTACCTGTAAACACACAAAAAAAATTACTGCAGCAGTCAAACTAGCAACTCATACGGTTAATTCAAAGTTCAGTCTAAAGTTCTTCAAAAATATGACCTAAATTTCTGAACGAGCCAATTGTGTTCCTAATTGTGTTCCTAATCATCCAAAACAAAGCAACAATGTTATTTTCACTGGATGCTTCATCTTAGCTTCTGTGCCTTTCTATAGCTCTTGCTTCGCATATCATTGCTCCAATACATTTGAATTAAATTGAATAAATTTTACTAGTCAAGTATCTATACATACAAGGAATTTGCCTTGGTGCTTTGCTCGCAAGTAACAACACAATATACAGTAAACAATTAAGAATAAAACATTACAATTTAAACATGAAGAATGAAATAAAATACCAGAGCAAAAGGAGGCTACAGACTTTTGGTTGTTAAGTAGAGCTACTGCTCATGGAAAAAAGCTGTTTTTATGTCTGGCTGTGGCGGCTTTGACAGTCCGGAGTCACCTTAAAGAGGGAAGTGCTTCAAAGCGTTTGTGGCCAGGGTGAGAGGGATCAGAGATGATCTTACCCACTCACTTTCTGGCCCTTGCAGTGTGCAGATCATCAATGGGGAGAAGGTTGCAGCCAACAACCTTCTCGGTTGATCGAACGATGCGCTGCAGCCTCCGGATGTCATGCTTAGTGGCGTAGCCAAACCAGACCACGATGGAAAAGGTGAGGACAGACTATGATGGCAGTATAAAACTGGACCATCATTGCCTGTGGCAAATTGTGTTATCTCAGCTGTCGCAGGAAGTACATCCTCTGTTGGGCCTTTTTGACTGTGGAGTCAATGGTGGCCTCCCATTTAGGATCCCTGGAGATGGTTCAAAGAAACTTAAATTACTCCACAGATGTGACTGTGGTTTTGTTGATGGTAAGTGGGGGGAGGGAGTGCTCTCCTACAATATCTTAAAGCCATAATTACATTCTTTCTTTGGCTAGATGGTTTTGCTTATCTCCTGGTCATTCAAGTTAGAAATGTTTAGTTAGAAAAGTTGTCTTTGGGAAAGTATCTATCTTGCATGCTTAGCATTGTATCTTTAAAAGTGCTCTATTTATCTTTTGGTTCCCTCAATTTATTTTCTTTAGTTGCCATATTTAATCAAATTTCAGTCTGATATACTTCACGTGCATGACTCCTATAAAGTTATTAATTTTATCAAACTTGGATTGTTTTCTCTGGAGCCTTGGAGGCTGATGGAAGTTGATAAAATTAGGAGACTATATATAGGGTAGACAATCAGAACCTTTTTCCCCCTCATGGAAATGTCAAATCTAGAGGGCATAGCTTTAGGTTGAGAGGGAGAATGTTTAAAGGACTTGCATGGGACCATTTTATGTTTACACGGGGAGTGATAGGTGCCTGGAACATGCTGCTGAGGTAGTGCTGGTGAAAGCATATACGTTTTAAGAGGCTATTAGATAAGAAAATGAATATGCAGGGAATGCAGGGATATGGATCATGCACAGGCAGGTGAAATTTGGCATCATGTTCAGCGCAGATGTTACAGCCAAAAGAGCCTGTTCCAGTGCTGTAGTATTCTGTATTCTATTTGTAGTCATTCTTTTCAACAGATATGATTTGAGATGCTACCTGCCTCCATCCTCATGCAGTGCATCCAATTTCAGCCACCTATTGGTGCAAAAAAAAATCTTACTTTCCAAATATCCTGCCCCCTTACCTTAAATTAATGCCCTCTATTTATAGACAACTCAAGAGGAAGTTTCTACCATGTACCTTACCCTTGCCCCTCATGAGTTGTATACTTTAGGTTCCTCTCAGCCTCTCTTCTCTAGGAAAGTCAAACCAAGCCTTTTTACTGTCTGCTTAGATGAAACATGCAATCCAGACATCTGATGAATCTCATCTGCAGTCTCTCCAATACAAACATTTTTTCCATGAAATATCAACCAGAATTACACATATTCTTCAGCTGTGGCTTAATGAATATTTTATATACCTGTATCATAACTTCCTGTTTTAATATTTTATCTCTTGGCAATTGAAAGCAAGTCTCGTATATTTTTTAACCACCTTAACACCTTGTGCTGCTTATTCAAGGATCCTTGGACATGTACACTAACAAATTTCTGTTTGGCTTTTAGTTTTAGAGATATAGAGTGGAAACGGGTCTACGCTGACCAACGATCACCCATATACTATACACCCATCGCCTGTACTTCGCTGGAATATGGGAGGGAAAAGGAGCACCCGGAGAAAACACACACTGTCACAGGAAGACTCCGTACAAACAGCACCCAGAGTCAGGATTGAACTTGGGTCTCTGGCACTACAAGGCAGCAACTCTACTGCAATACCACTGTCTTCTTCAATACCTCCTCCTACTTTGATTGTGTAGATCCTAGCCTTATTGCAACACCTCACATTTCAGGATTAAATTTAATCTGCAATTTCTCTCTTCATTTGCCAATTTGCCAATATTGTCCGGTGGCCAAAGTCTACTTATCAACATTGAATGTTTGTCTTATCTGCAAATGCTAATCATACCTCTTACATCCAGAGTCTTTTATCTGATTTCCATAATTATAAGATGAATGTCCACATGACATGTTCATTTTAAAATAGTCACAAAGTACTGGAGTAACTCAGCGGGACAGGCAGCATCTCTTGAGAGAAGGAATGGATTATGTTTTGGGTCAAGACCCTTCTTCAGACTGAGAGTCAGGGGAGAGGGAGACATAGACATATGGAAAAGTAAGGTGTGAAAACACAGATCAAGAAGAAGATGGTCAAGGAAAATGTAGAATGGTTCATTGTTAGCTATGGGGAAGATGACAACGAGGCATATTCTACAATCAGTAATATTTAATCAGGAGGACAGTAGTCGGAGAACTAGGATGGCGGAAGCATAGAGAGCTTCCTACACATAACATGTTAATTTATTGCTTCTTGCATCATACTGTTACAGGTATACCTTTGTGTCTTCTACCCATTGTCTTACCTGGAATGATTTTTTTCCCCCTGCTGAACCCACCTCTCTTCACACAACCCTGATCCAATTTAACTAAGAATTTATTGCAGTGTGAATGTTCCTTTGGACTAATGCTATTTCTCTTTTATAGACCATTTCTCTTTTACAAGCCCATTTTGTTCCTCATAAACATTGTTACTCTTACATCATGTTGCTAACAAAATTGATTACCTCAATCCTTTCTTTTCCTTACCAATGGAAAGGGTAAATTGGTGCCTTCTAACCTCCAGCTTTGATTTGTGCATCTTTCTCAAAATAAAATCAAAGTCAAGGTTTCAACATGCATAATTGGCAATTTATTTACTTCAGGGGATGAATAAAATGAAAATATGCCCCAGTTTACAAACAAGCCAAAAGCTTCTGACATTGCTCGAGATTACAGTATATGCCCGAGGTTATCAATGTTTTGAAAATCCAGAGTGGACTGATGGATCAAAATTTTACATTTACAGGCCAAATTACCTCTCAATTTGGAGTACCCCGTATTTCCCGGCAATGAAGGCACTATTTTTTACCCCAAAATAAAGCCCGAAAATGTACCTGCGTCTTGGAGGCCGAAGGCTAGATTGTTAGTCAAGAAAAATACTTGGGCCAAATCGCTTTTAAAACATGGGGGGGGGGGGGGGGGGGGACGACCACAATGAGGCCTAACACAGGGGTCGACAAACTACGGCCCGGATCCGGCCCGTAACTCAAACAAACCGACCTGGGAACTACAGCCATTCGCGGGGCACGCAGCTGACCTGGGCGCAACAGCCAGACCTGGGGCAAGCGAGCCGACCTGGGAACTCCAGCCATTCGCGGGGCACGCAACCAGACCTGGGGCAAGCAGGCTTTGGAGGTGTCGGTCAAGTGAGAATAACAGAGAAAATAAGAAAGCTGCTGCCTTGTCAACAGACGCGCACAAAAGCAGTTGGTCATAGTTTTGAAATTCTCGTTATCCCTATTTTTGACCTGGCTTGGAGACTGGACACTGAGGGGACCAGCTCAAGAGCAAAGATCATAGAGCAGTGCGGGTCAGTGGGCAATGGGTAACAGGACAGCGGACGGTGAAGCTTACTCCCAGGGCCGGCCTTAAGCCGATTGGACCGATTGCTCCCATTTATGCCCCGCGCCAATGGGGGGGCCCGCGCTAATTTTCCGTATTTCATATGGAAATATGAATTTGTGTTGCTAAATACATTTTTTTTTAAACACTTGCCTTAAATACAGTTTTTTTTTTTAAACGAACATGGAAAAAAACAACTGCACCGGCCATCAGACAAAAATGATGCGTTAACTACTAGCACGTTAACAGCCAGTTAACATCAATTAATCGATCCACATTCCTCAGTAAATGTAAATGTTATGACCAAGTATTAATGACGCCCTGTAAATTTTATTCAAAGGAACGCGACGTCATTAATACTTGGTCAAAACACAATTACACTGAGGAATGTAGATCGATGCATTGACGACATTGAGAATTTCTTAAAACTCATCATCATGGTTGAGGGCGCAGACCGCGAGCTTCTTCTTGGTGTGCAGGTTAGTCATTCACCTACCGACCCACATTGTGTCTCTCTGTCTTTCGCTCTCTCCGTCCGTCCCTCCCTATTTCTCTCTCGCGCGTGCGCTCTCTCTCCCCCGCCCCCATTTTGTCGCTCTCTCGCTTCCTCTCTCTCACCCTGTCGCCTCGGCATTCCCGGAATCATTGACGACTGCATCTGCGGTTCCTTTCTGTTGGGAGGGGGGGATCATTGCCTTTTGTTGCCAAGCTTTTCGAGTAAAGCATAACTCACTTCCCCAATGTGCTGCACAAAACTAGAAGGTGCCTTGCCCTGCACTGTTTCACAGACCTCCAATGAGCTGGTTCAATGGTCGAAGGGTCTGAAGAAGGGCCTCAACCCAAAACGTCACCCATTCCTTGTATCCAGAGGTGCTGCCTGTCCCACCGAGTTACTTCAGCATTTTGTGTCTATCTTTGTTTCAATGGTTCAAAGAGGTGAGAAAAGGTACCGAACAGATCATTCTGTTCTGGGGTTTGTTCTGTATCTTTTCATACCTCTAGTTTCCCTCTCCCTTGACTCTCTTCCTGAAGAACTGTGTGCAGGATAGTGTTCGTGTGAAGGGGTCGGTGCGGACTTGGTTGGCAGAAGGGCCTGTTTCCGCGCTGTATCTCTCAACTAAACTAAACAGATAATCTATGGAAAGAAAATAGAGCATCTTTGTTGGTTCGTTATGACTTGACGGGGCTTTCAAATCTCGCACGAGAAACCTTTGCGGCACGATGGCGCAGCGGTACAGTGGCTGCCTTACAGCGCCAGAGACCCGGGTTCTTTCCTGATGACCGTGCTGTCTGTACGGAGTTTATACGTTCTCCCCGTGACCCGCATTGGTTTTCTCAGAGATCTTCCATTTCCTCCCGCTCTCCAAAGACGTACAGGTTGTAGGTTAAGTGGACCGGTACAAATGTAAATTGTCACTAGTGTGTGTGGGATAGTGTTTGTGTGCGGAGATTGCTGGTCGGTGCGGTGCTATATCACTAAACTAAACTAAACTAGAGCAGATAATCTATGGAAAGAAAGCAGAGCATCTTTATTGGTACATTATGGCTTGACGGGGATTTCAAATCCCGCACAAGATACCTTCAAGAATGGAGCATACATTTCTATCAGTCATTGAAACAGAAACATAGAAAATAGGTGCAGGAGTAGGCCATTCGGCCCATCGAGCCAGCACTTCCATCCTATATGATCATGGCTGATCATCTAAAATCAGTATCCTCGTTTCTGCTTTCTCCCCATATCCCTCGATTCCGTTAGCCCTAAGAGCTAAATCTAACTCTCTTGAAAACAACAAGTGAATTAGCCACCACTGCCTTCTGTGGCAGAGAATTGCACAGATTCACAACTCTCTAAACTGTGACCCCTTGTTCTGGACTCCCCAGTCACTCTGGGTGAAGTCCAGGTGGAGCTGACAATGTTTGCACCATCCACTTTAAATAAAAGTCAACAGAATTACGGAAGGTTAGCGAAAAAAGTGTATTGATTTCTCTTTCATTATAGGCACGGTTGACATTTGTTACAAAGAGAAATCAACTTGTATTTCAAGTAATTTAAAAGTCTCTTCATTAAACGCGAGGACAAGCAGTGTGGAGATTGCTTTCTTCACTGCTTTCAGTGACACATCCATGGGCTCCACTGAACAATGTAATGATTATCTTCTTCATTTGACCTCAACTGAGCGTTACGACAATATTTACACAGCGAGTTCATAGATCACCTTGCAAGGAGCTCTAGCCATCATGGTTAGTGAAAAAGTTCACTTTTTTTTTTATTGAGAAGAGCCGTCATCTTATGTATTGATCTCAGGTCGCTTTACCCACTCTAGTCTCAGAGCCGGTGATTCTAACCACGGCAGCCTCCTGAATGCAGAGATGTGCGAGTTTACTGAGTCCAATGTGACGACACAATTGAGTCTGGTTTAGGTTTTTAGTTCACAGTCAATGCCGAAGGAAGACCAAACGTCTTAAACAGAGATTGGTCAGATACAGTGAGAAATCATAGAATAGAATAGAATAGAATAGTTTCTTTATTGTCATTGTAACATGGACCATGTACAACAAAATTTAAAATGTCAGCCAGTCAGTGCAGCATTCAAACATTTCTAAAAGCTAACGATACATACACGGTAAAATAATAAAGATAAACAACTAAATAAATATCACGAACACAGCACGCATGCACACCCAACCCTCCATCCTTCTGTCGATTTCACAGTTACCACAGTCCCTTAGTCTGTATCGCCCCTGCGTTCCTTGGCGGCTACATTTAGTGCCTTTATAGCAGTGGGGTAAAAACTGTTTTTGAGTCTGTTTGTCCTTGCCCTTGTAGATCTGTACCGTCTGCCTGACGGCAACAGTTCAAACAGGGAGTGTCCGGGGTGGGAAATGTCCTTTATGATATTCTGGGTTTTTTTGGTGCAGCAGGAACTGTGTAAGTCCTCCAAGGTAAGGAGAGGGCAGCCGACAATCCTCTGGGCGTTGTCAATGGCCCTCTGGAGCGCTTTCCTCTGAGCCGCTGTGCAGCTGGTGTACCACACGCGTACACAGTATGTTAGTATGCTCTCAATGGAGCACCGATAAAAGGACAGCAGCAGTCTCTGAGTGATGTTGTTCTTCCTGAGCACCCTCAGGAAGTGCAGTCTCTGCTGGACCTTTTTCAGCAGCGCAGTGGTGTTCACGCTCCACGTCAGGTCCTCCTCAATGTGGATTCCCAGGAAGCGGAAATCCGCCACCCTCTCTACACAGTCCCCTCTGATAGTCAATGGTACCATGTCCGTTTTGTTCTTCCTGAAGTCTATTATTACTTCCTTTGTCTTTAAGGTGTTGAGGAGCAGGTTATTTTCTTCGCACCACACTGTCAGCTGCTCCACCTCATCCCGGTAGGCGTACTCGTCCCCCCCGGAGATGAGTCCCACCACTGTAGTGTCATCCGCAAATTTGACAATGGTGTTGCTGTGGTGGGCGGGGGTGCAGTCATGTGTGTAGATGGTGTAGAGCAGGGGGCTCAGTACGCAGCCCTGTGGAGAGCCGGTACTGAGGCTGAGGGCCGTGGATGTGTGATGGCCCACTCTGACTTTCTGGCTGCGACCCGACAGGAAGCTATTTATCCACGTACAGGTGGAGTGTGGAAGTCCCAAGTCCCCCAGTTTGTCCACCAGTTTGTGGGGAAGGATGGTATTAAAAGCAGAGCTGTAGTCCACAAAGAGCATCCGCACGTAGCTCCCCTGCTCCCCCTCCCCCTGCACAATTCATGTGAAATAATCACTGAATTTTATTTTAAATGAATGTGCCTGCATGTTATACTGTTTAGTTTGGAGATACAGCGCAGATAGTCCATTGAGTTTGCACCGACCAGCGATTTTATTATTTTTCTATTTGTCAATTTGTGCCCGATTATTTGGCGGCCAATCAACCGCTGTCTCTAAGGGCATTGTGTCCAATCACATAATGCAGTTTAATGGTAATTAGCAGCTACGGTAAAGGTTGGATGCCAGCGGAGATACTGACAGTCAAACGGGAGGGAGCAGGAGAGATTCACACAGTGTATAATCCATAGCACCTTAGTGTACAATTTCATAATATATACAAAATAACAGGGCTGACACACCTTGGCTGGGAACCTGGGACTCACCAAAATTGTTCCCAATTGGGCCCCGCACCTCCTAAGGCCGGCCCTGCTTACTCCTGTGTCAGCGGGAGTAACCTCAATTGGTCCCATGAACTAGTATTGTCATTCAATAAGATCACAACTGATTCAATTTGTCCCAATGTGCTCTGTTTTTCCCACCATCCC
Organism: Leucoraja erinaceus; assembly: GCF_028641065.1. Taxonomy (NCBI): domain Eukaryota; kingdom Metazoa; phylum Chordata; class Chondrichthyes; order Rajiformes; family Rajidae; genus Leucoraja; species Leucoraja erinaceus. Next base: position 21,454,666 of record NC_073396.1, read on the forward strand.
TCCACCTGCCGTCACTCTTCACACTCCACCCCCCCCCCCCCCCCCCCCCCCCACCCATTCAGTCATTCAGAATGGAGGAGCTCTGGAAGCCTTGAGCAAATTGAATTGTTACTTTCTTCATTTAATGAGAAATTCTATGTCCCGCCAGCCTTTTTTCAACATTTAGCAACTCAAAATGGGGGTGCATCTTCGACGTAGGTGCGTCTTCATTGCCAGGAATTACAGCATTGTAAAGCATTAACTATCTACAGGAAGATTACTATCTGAAATCACGAACAGTTCCTGGAACTGCAGGTTCCTTCCTCCTTGTGGTGCCAGGAACCTACCAAAGGCAGTAAACAGAACACCTAAAACAACCATCACATGATCAGAAAATATTTAAATCGAACACTTACCACTAACAGCTTTTTCATAATTTTTGCCTAGATTTACGAGATTCCGTAATCCTGGATTAAACTGTTCCATTACAGTCTGAAGGAAACAGATATGTTTATTGTAACATTTATATGTATTATTTTCATTATAAACTTACTGAAATTATGGGTGACATTTGCATGATTTTGATTGTAATAAATTTGAACCTGAAAGGAAAGTTTATAAATAGGAACAATTGTAGCAGCATTGTGAAATGACAATACAATTGTGCATTCTCATTTATGTTTAAACACCAGCATTTCAGCTAGAAGGACACATGATACTTTGCAGTTTTCTGTAGAGGTAGCCATAATTGAACCAACCATTTGATTACAAAAGTAAAATAACACCATAAAATATTAGGAACAACATTTAATCATTTCTGAAATAAAGACTAGTTACAAAAATTTTGAAATGTTTGACACAAACCCCAAATTTAAAACACCCAAATAAAGATACCATGCCACAGACCTACAATGCTCTCCACAAAAGAGAATAATTCATATTTTATAAAAATATTAACCTCAATCAATTCAATAGTGGTATTGTTTTATGGGTATCCTGGGTGCAATAAATATACCAAACAGGAGAGATCAACATTACCAACATCAAACTATACCCTCAAACCTGTTTGATATCTATTGAATCTGTGCCCAGAAATGTTTCAGCCAAAATCAATTCATAAATTACATGCTGCAACACTATTTGAGCAATAATAAAAAAAAACCAGAAAGCAATTCAACCAAGCTTGCACCGGACCCCAAGGTTTGATATTTTATTCCCTTAAACATCAAACCAATTAGGCAACCTCCGGGCTAATATTTCTTTAAACTGGGTTGATTTGTACGAGTGGAAAGAAAATCCATCTTTTCACTAATATAGCTCTTCCACCAATAGTATTTTGGATGATTCATTAAGTATCAATTGTGTCACTGAGTGGAGCTTCCTGTAGAAAAAAAACCCAGATGACTCAAGGTGTGGACTCCCTAAATCGGGGGGGGGGGGGGGGGAAATCGGGGGGGGGGGGGGGGGGGGGGGGAATTGGGGGGGGGGGGGTGGGGGAATTAGAAACTGGGGGGGGGGGAGAAACTGGTGGGGGGGGGGGGGGGGAGAAACTGGTGGGGGGGGGGGGGGTGGGGGGGGGGGAAACTGGTGGGGGGGGGGGGAAACTGGTGGGGGGGGGGGAAATGGTGGGGGGGGGGGGAAAACTGGGGGGGGGGGGAAACTGGTGGGGGGGGAAAAACTGGAACTGGTGGGGGGGGGGAAACTGGTGGGGGGGGGGAAAATGGGGTGGGGGGGGGGGAAAACTGGTGGGGGGGGGGGGAAACTGGTGGGGGGGGGGGGAAACTGGTGGGGGGGGGGGTGGGGGGGGGGGGGGGGGAAATGGTGGGGGGGGGGAAACTGGTGGGGGGGGGGGGAAACTGGGGGGGGGGGTGGGGGGGGGGAAAAACTGGTGGGGGGGGAAAATGGTGGGGGGGGGGGGGGGGGGGGGGGGGGGGGGGGGGGGTGGGGGGGGGGAAACTGGTGGGGGGGGGGAAACTGGTGGGGGGGGGGGGAAATGGTGGGGGGGGAAACTGGGGTGGGGGGGGGAAAATGGTGGGGGGGGGGGTGGGGGGGGGTGGGGGGGGGGGGGCGGGGGGGGGGGGGGGGGGGGGGTGGGGGGGGGGGGGGGGGGTGGGGGGGGGGGGGGGGGGGGGGGGGTGGGGTGGTGGGGGGGGGGGAGGGGGGGGGGGGGGGGGGGGGGGGGGGGGGGGGGGGGGGGGGGGGGGGGGGGGGGGGGGGGGGGGGGGGGGGGGGGGGGGGGGGGGGGGGGGGGTGGGGGGGGGAAACTGGGGGGGGGGGGAAACTGGTGGGGGGGGGGGACTGGGGGGGGGGGGGGGGGGGATTGGGGGGGGGGGGGGCTGGTGGGGGGGGGATGGGGGGGGGGGGGATTGGTGGGGGGGGGGATTGGTGGGGGGGGGGATTGGGGGGGGGGGGGGGGGGATTGGGGGGGGGGATTGGTGGGGGGTGGGGGGGGGGGATTGGTGGGGGGGGGATGGTGGGGGGGGGATTGGTGGGGGGGGAGGGATTGGGGGGGGGGATTGGTGGGGGGGGGATTGGTGGGGGGGGGGATTGGTGGGGGGGGGATTGGGGGGGGGGGGGGGTGGGGGGGGGATTGGTGGGGGGGGGGGGGTGGGGGGGGATGGAAATGGGGGGGGGGGATTGGTGGGGGGGGGAATTGGTGGGGGGGGGAATTGGTGGGGGGGGGATTGGGGGGGGGGAATTGGTGGGGGGGGGGGGAATTGGTGGGGGGGGGGGTGGGGGGGGGGAATTGGTGGGGGGGGGGATTGGTGGGGGGGGGGGAATTGGTGGGGGGGGGGATTGGTGGGGGGGGGGATGGTGGGGGGGGGGATTGGTGGGGGGGGGGGGGTGGGGGGGGGGGTTGGGGGGGGGGGGGGGGGGGGGGGGGGGGGAGGTGGGGGGGGGGGGGGGGGGTGGGGGGGGGGGGGGGGAATGGTGGGGGGGGGGGGGGGGGGGGGGGAGGGGGGGGGGGGGGGGGGGTTGGTGGGGGGGGGGGTGGGGGGGGGGGGAGGGGGGGGGGGGGGGGGGGGGGGGGGGGGGGGGGTGGGGGGGGGGGGGGGGGGGTGGGGGGGGGGGGGGGGGGGTGGGGGGGGGGGGGGGGGGGGGGGGGGGGGGGGGGGGGGGGGGGGGGGGGATGGTGGGGGGGGGGATTGGGGGGGGGGGGATGGTGGGGGGGGGATTGGTGGGGGGGGGGATTGGGGGGGGGGGGATTGGTGGGGGGGGGGGATGGTGGGGGGGGGGATTGGTGGGGGGGGGGATGGTGGGGGGGGGGATTGGTGGGGGGGGGGGGATTGGTGGGGGGGGGGATTGGTGGGGGGGGGAATTGGTGGGGGGGGGGGGAATTGGTGGGGGGGGGAATTGGTGGGGGGGGGGAATTGGTGGGGGGGGGGGGGGAATTGGTGGGGGGGGGAATTGGGGGGGGGGGGGGGGAATTGGTGGGGGGGGAATGGTGGTGGGGGGGGGAATTGGTGGGGGGGGGGGGGGGAGGGATTGGTGGGGGGGGAATTGGGGGGGGGGGGGGGGGGGATTGGTGGAGGGGGAATTGGGGGGGGGGGAATTGGGGGGGGGATTGGTGGGGGGGGGGGGATTGGTGGGGGGGGGGGGGGGGGGGGGGGGGGGAATTGGTGGGGGGGGAATTGGGGGGGGGGGAAATTGGTGGGGGGGGGAATTGGTGGGGGGGGGGGAATTGGTGGGGGGGGGGAATTGGTGGGGGGGGGGGTGGGGGGGGGAATGGTGGGGGGGGGGAATTGGGGGGGGGGGGGGGGGAATTGGGGGGGGGGGGAATTGGGGGGGGGGGGGGGATTGGTGGGGAGGGGGGAATTGTTGGGACCCCACTACAGCCATTTATATCATATCTTCCACAGTCATTAATTTAATATGAAATAAACCATTGCTATGAAAACTCAGCAAAGTGTCTGCATTGTTAATCATAACATTAATCTTCAACCGCAGTCATTGTTTTTTCCATTAATTCTCCCACATGCCTCAATTTGGCATGCACTAACTGGTACCAGGACTATACATCATAAATGATTTTTTAAGTTTAGCTTCCCACAATGCCCTTTTGATATACTGGACAATTCTAGTATGTTGTGTCAATATGCTGCAGAGCACTATTTACAAAGCAGGATGCTGACATCAATTCAGTCAATTGCAAAACTTCACCCCACTATACAAAATAATGGAATAGGCAGATCTCCATGTCCTTGGAGAGATAATGTCTATAAATATATAACCCGTTTATGGTTCAAACTAGAACAGTGACTTGGAAATGTTTAAATGTTCACACAAACATATATCAAAGCTGCATTGCACTATGACTAGATGAATCAATCAGCTCCTCTGTAGTTCTTCCCTTGGTGGAGCTAAAGCAACTAAGCTAATTTGCCAAGACCAAAGGTGTGTGCTTTAAAGCAATAAAAATATTTTTTGCCTTAAATAGACAATTATGTGGTGACAATCCCAACCAATTGCACAGCCTACTTATGCTGGTTCAAGTTCACCTCAACAACCTAAGAATCAAGAGATCCGACCAGATTGTTATGAACTTCTGTAGGGAGTATAATCTTCTCGATTAAATTTTAACATAGCTCCCTAAACTTTCTCAGACGATTTTTAACATAGCTCCCTAAACTTTCTCAAGAGATGCCTTGGCAGAATATTTATGAAAGAGCATAGGAATTACCCCTGGCATCTGGTTAATATTTAACACTCAACCAGCAACAGCAAAAACAGAATAACTGTTAACTAATAACAGAGAATATAATCACATTATGGGACCGTGCTGTGTATGCGACATGACAACAAAAGGACTTCATTGGATGTGAGGTGCTTTGAGACATCATGGTGTGAAAAACACTCTAACATCCAAATCACACTTTTAACTTGGGTAAAACAAAATGCAGGAGTATCTCAGCAGATCAGGATGCATATTGTGCAGTATCCTTTAACTCCATGCATGTGTTTCCAATTCAGATATCCAAGGAACAGGCTGAGTTACCAAATACAGATCCTACTAGGCATTTTAAAAGTTGTAAAACTTTATGGAGACATAAGGAACTGCAGATGCTGGTTTATATAAAAGACACAAAGTGCTGGAGTAACACAGCAGGTCATAGAGAACATAGGTGACATTTGCAACCAGGGCCCTTCTTCAGACTTTTGAAAAGTTTTTTTTGTTGGGAGGGGCATTTATGTGGAAATTAAATTGTTGCGGATAATACAAACGTAGACCCTTAGTTTCAGCTTTTACACTTAGTACAAAGTTGCCTCTGTTATGGAAGAGAAGCTTCAGAAGACTGCCTTTGGCGAACTTTGAGAGGGAAAAAAAAAGTCATAACTGCGACATAATAAACCCCACTTGTTGCCTCTCCGCAAACACACCCAGCACGAAAAGGTGACTAAACAGGTAGGTGTAGTACACAGAGTGAGAAGCGATACCCAGCCCTTTTAATACCTATCATCAGTTTCATCACATTCCCAGCTCTATGAAACGAGACAGATCCACATACGGCGAGCTTAATTATGATTGTTAAAGTAAGTTTATTTAAGGTTGTATTTTATTAAGCAGCCCACCCACCTTCCTCAGGTGAGTCCTCACCTGCAACAACTCACCTGTGCCACCACCCCACAACAAAAACGCCGCCGGCCTTTACCAGATAACGAACAAAAACTATTTTATTACAAATATTTTAGTTTAAAAGCATGTTTTTTTTGCTGGGGGTCCTCACCTTGTACGTGCTCTCCGTGAGCCTGTTGATATCCTCGGGTTTGCGAGACATAGTTCTTTTCTTAAACCTCTCGCAAAATTAAACCGAAAAAAACAAAACAATAGCCACCGAAAGGTGTTGTCTGAGGAAAGGGTGTTGAGTTTAACAAGAGGGGGGGGGAGGTAAACGAAGTCGTCGGTTCGCTGAGGAGATCCGACGGCCGGCCGCTCGACGGCGCGATAGCTCGAGCTCCTGTCAAACTTCTGCCCGCCGCCAGCTCCCCGCTGACGTCACCCGCTCTCCCCCCGCCCCCACTCCCTCCCCGGCCCCCACAGCGCAGGCGCCGGGTGTCCCAACCGTAAACCCATCCACGCGCGTCTTGGCCGCAATGCCGCCCGGGGATTGTAGTCCCCTTGTTCGAAACACAGAGTGATGGACTAAACGCAGCGGCTGAGTAAGAGGCAAGTGGTGAATAAATGAAAGGTAGACACAAAATGCTGGAGTAACTCAGCGGGTCAGGCAGCATCTCTGGAGAGAAGGAATGGGGACGTTTCGGGTCGAGACCCTTTGTCAGATAAATGATGCAGCTACTATTATGCCTCATATGTTACTATGGACGAGGAAGGTCTATCTTCGGTGTGAACCAGCATCTGCAGTTTTCCTACATACTTCCCAGATGTTATCAGGTAACTGAACCATCCTACCGACATGTAGAGAGAGGTCCTGACCTCGCATCTACCTCACCCTTGTACTATCATTAATCGATATTTACTGGACTTTACCTTGCACTGAACCTTATTCCCTTTATCATGTATCTGTACTCTGTGGACGGCTCAATTGAGATCATATAGGGGGCTTGCACGTAAGGTCATCGGGTTAAAGGGCGTGACACTCAATCCATGTGGAGGACATGGCAGCTTCCGGCACACACTTAACACACGGAACGCGTACCTTCTTACCTGTTAGAAAATGCTAAAATTATCATTTTGTGTGTTATAAATATTTGTGGGTGCTGTCATTGAAAGCGGGAAGGTTTGCTCTGAACCCGAGCACCAAGATGTAGGCAGCCGAAGGAGCACATCCCTCGGGACAGCCCCCACTCTCCCCCCCGGATCAGCGCTGTCCGGCCACGGCTACCCTCCGCCTCGTCTCCCTCTGTGGGCCGCACTGTCACTGACCTGTGGGTCGGCAGCGCCCACACAGGGGGCCGAGCGGGGCCGGGATGGAGCGGGGCCGGGTGAGGTGAGGCCGCGGCTCCAGGCAACTTCAGCTGCAGCAGAGTTGGGGATGGTCTGCTCCCTCCGCCCACCCAGAGTCACTGACCGCACTGCATCGGCACCCCGACCTCTTTCTTCTCCCCCCCAACCTCCGCCCTACCCCTTCCTCCTCCCACACCTGGCCATGGGGATAGACGGCCTGAGGTCCGCGGGTATGCAACCAGTCCGGATGCTGGGCTAGAAGAAGGGCCCGCTGTGCTGACAGCCATAATAAATGCTTACCTGCAGTTCACCGTGTGTACTCCAGTTGGCGTTGTATGGCAACAGTACGGGTTACGGGTCGTGACCTCAACTGCGTGCAACCTCCCTATACAGTCTTTCCACTGACTGGTTAGCACGCAACAAAAAAGCATTTCACTGTACCTTGACAATAAATGAAACTAAACTAAATAACAACGTTTAACAGACATTTGGACAGGTTTAGTTTAGTTTATTGTCACGTGTACCAAGGTACAATGAAAAGATTTTTGTTGCATGCTATTCAGTCAGCGGAAAGACTATACATAATTCCAATCAAGTCGTCCACAGTGTACAGATACAGGATAAAGGGAATAACATTTAGTGCAAGGTAAAGTGCAGAGAGTTCCGATTAAAGATAGTCCGAGCATCTCCAATGGTAGGTCAGGACCGCTCTCTAGTTGGTGAGAGGATGGTTCAGTTGCTTGAAACTAGGGACGTGCGGTCAGGGGAGGCAGAACCTCACCTGTCATACGCCCAATGAAAATAGCTGTTAAGAAAAGTAAAGAAAAATAATAATAAAATAAAATAAATATAAAGATTTTTCCACTGATCTTTGTTATAAATGTCATTTCTATATGAACCTAATAATTTTTTATAGTCAAAATTGCCAAATTTTCGCAGCTCTGCTGCAAATACAGGGAGAGATGAGAGGTGAGGCAGCAACGAGCTAAGCCTCTCAGAAACTATGGAGCGCGGGCTATAAGCGTGTGCCTGTTACTATCTCTATGTATGTCACCAATGTAATGTTTGGAGATCCCTTCATTACATGTCCTTACCTTCCATAGTCCAGGTAGCTTATTTCACATATAAATATATTACATTTATGCTTGCTGGTCTCTTCATAAAACTGCAATGAAAAAGCACCAGGGGAGGCAGTGATCACGTCTGCCTCACAAAGGGGCGTGTCTTGAGCCAAGTGGAGGGAGAGCGAGCGTCAATTATGTAGGCTCACGTAATTGACGCTGCCTCGCTCTCCATCCACGTTAGCTAGCTTCAGCAGCAGCGGCGCAGATTGGTAGGTTGATTTGTTGATTTGTTAGGGCCTATTCGGAGGCTCTGGGCCGCTGAGAGTTCCCAATTGGGCCCCACGCTGGAGTAATCTACTCTTGGCTCGGGATCCCGGCATCCATTCCCATCGCCGGCCCTCTCCCTCCCTTCTCTCCTTCCCTCCCTTCCCTCCCTTCCCTCCCTTCCCTCCCTTCCCTTCTTCCCTTCCTCCCTTTTCTCCTTCCCTCCTTCCTATCTCTCATTTCCCTTCTCTCCTTCCCTCCCTTCTTTCTTTCTCTACTTCCCTCCCTCCCTTCTCTCCTTCCTCCCTTCTCTCCCTCCCTCCCTTCTCTCCTTTCCTCCCAGGCATATCACGCACAGACAACTAACACACACGCAACTAACAAATAAACACACAACTAACACACACACAGAACTAAGTTAGGATGGGGTAGAAGTCAGTGCCTCCCCAGCCATTGACCTCACCGCACGTCACTGCCTGAAACAGCTGAGCAGTGTGAAGTGTAGAAGGAGTCAATGGAAGGGAGGATGATTTGTGTGATAGTCTGGGCTGCATCCACAATTCTCTGGAATTATTTGTGCTCTTGGTCAATGGTTCTTTATTATCACGTACAGATGTACTGTGAAATCATGCTTGACTAATCTGGAATTATTTGAGGATGTAACTAGGAAAATGGACACAGGAGAGCCAGTGGATGTAGTGTACCTGGACTTTCAGAAAGCTGTTGATAAGGTCGCACATAGCAGATTAGTGGGCGAAATTATGGCACATGGTATTGGGGTAAGAGTGCTGACATGGATAGAAAATTGGTTGGCAGACAGGAAACAAAGAGTAGGGATTAACGGGTCCCTTTCAGAATGGCAGGCAGTGACTAGTGGGGTACCGCAAGGCTTGGTGCTGCGACCGCAGCTATTTACAAGACCGCAGCTATTTACAATATACATCAATGATTTAGATGAAGGGATTTAAAGTAACATTAGCAAATTTACAGGTAACACAAAGGTGGGTGGCAGTGTGACTGTGAGGAGGATGCTATGAGAAGGCAGGGTGACTTGGACAGGTTGGGTGAGTGGGCAGATGCAGTATTATGTGGATATATGTGAGGTTATCCACTTTGGCAGTAAAACAGGAAGGCAGATTATTAGCTAAATGGTGTCAAGTTGAGAAAAGGGGAAGTACTACGGGATCTGGGGGTCCTTGTTCATCAGTCAATGAAAGTAAGCGTGCATGTACAGTAGGCAGTGAAGAAAGCGAATGGCATGTTGGCCTTCATAACAAGAGGAGTGGAGTATAGGAGCAAAGAGGTCCTTCTGCAGTTGTATAGGGCCCTCGTGAGACCACACCTGGAGTATAGTGTGCCGTTTTGGTCCCCTAATTTGAGGAAAGACATTCTTGCTATTGAGGGAGTGGAGCGTAGGTTTACAAGGTTAATTCCCGGGATGGCTGGACTGTCATATGCTGAGAGAATGGAGCGGCTTGGTTTGTACACTATGGAGTTTAGAAGGATGAGAGGAAAAATTATTGAAACATATAAGATTATTAAGGGTTTGGACACACTAGAGGCAGGAAACATGTTCCCGATGTTGGGGGAGTCCAAAACCAGGAGCCACTGTTTAAGAATAAGTGGTAAGCCACTTAGAACGGAGATGAGGAAACACTTTTTCACACAGAGAGTTGTGAGTCTGTGGAATTCTCTGCCTCAGAGGGTGGTGGAGGCCGGTTCTCTGGATACTTTCAAAAGAGAGCTAGATAGGGCTCTTAAAGATAGCGGAGTCAGGGGATATGGGGAGAAGGCAGGAAAGGAATACTGATTGGGGATCATCAGCCATGATCACATTGAATAGTGGCTCGAAGGGCCGAATGGCCTACTCCTGCCCCTATTGTCTATTGAAATTCTTTTTTTGCATACAGTTCAGTAAGGTATCGCCATACCTAAGGAGAATCCCCAACTAACGATTTAGTATAAAGCGTATAGAAATAGTCCACTGAGATTGCATGCAAGAGGCGCCAGGCTTTAGCACCATTTTCACAATCCACATGCTCAGTTCTTTGGTCAAGGAGGCACAATAACCTCCACTTTCAATGATCACAGGCCAGTGATTTCCATGCATTGGTGAAGATTTTGCAATTTTTTTTGAAACTATCCTTGAAGCATTTCCTTTGGAAAGTGCCTTGCTGTAATGGATCTCAGACCAGGGTTCCTGTTTCAGGAGTCTGATCTTGGGTATGCGAACTATGTAACCTGCCCAAGGGCTTAAGTGAATGTAATTAGAGCCTCAAACCTTTGGCTGTTGGCCTGCAAGAAGATACTAACAATCTTTCAACAATAGTGCCAATGGATTTATAAGATTTTGTGGAGATAGCATTGGGTGTAATTCTCCGGCATTTAAAGTCCTGACATTTGACATCCATGTCTCTGACGTACAGGTTGTTCTGCTGGTTGCATTCCTAAGAAACCTTTTGTTATTGAAAATCATGTTGTAAAAATATTGTGTCAATCGGGAAAAAGGTGTTGGGGGGGCTAGAGAGTTTCAGATTCGCAGTAATAAAAATTTCTCCGAAAGGATGTTCAAAACTAAAGGTCCCTTTAAAAGCCACAAATGTATTTGTTTACGGTTAAAAATACTAAAGGCATTGTTTGAGAGTATCGTTACTCAGAAATTGTAGATCAAAGGGCCTGTTCCTGTGTTGTACATTTCAGTGTTCTATGCTCTACGTGTCAATGGAAGCAATTGCTTGTCAATTTCAATGGCCGCCCGTGGTGAAACTGACAAACTTTTTTTTCAGGAAATGACCATCAGAAAAAAAGCGGTCTTGAAATTAAAACACACAGTCCAGATTGTTTCCATGTAACTTCCACACAGTAATCAGACGCCACTTTGGTGAGAAAATCAGTAATCATACCCCATTCTCTTACCAAAATGGTGTTGGATTACTGTGAGAAGGTTACATAGAAACAATCTAGCCTTTTTTTCGAAAACAGCTTTTTTTTTCTGCTTGTTATTTCCTGAATAAATTTCCATAATCACCTACACAAGGGGCGCCGCATTGAAGGCAGCCTCTGCCTACAGCCTGTCCGTTTTTTTCTATCTTTTTTTTATTTTAGTTTGTCTTAAAAGTGTGTGTTTGGAGTTTCTTTACTTTTCTTATGTGGGGGAGGGGGGTAGGGTAAGGGGGAAACCATTTCCTAGTCGCTTCCTGGCGAGGACGCGACTATTCTCCGAGTCGCGTCCTCGCCCCCCTCTTTGCGGCCTACTACCTGGATCGGAGCGGCCTTTCCTGCCGGGAACCCGGACCTGAACTTCAGCAGCGGAATCGCAGCGCTGGATTCACCGCGGAGCGGAGCGATACCTTCCTGGATCGCCGTTTGAAGCTCCGGAGTGCTGGGCCCGCTGTTCCAACATCGTGGAGCTGAGGTTTGAAGAGCTCCCAACGCGGGCGGCGCTGACCTCAACATTGCGGAGTCCTGAGACCCATTGCGAGCAGGCCTGAATATCGGGCCACCCGTAGCGGTGACTGCGAAGGGCTCGGGAGGCCCCGACCATGGGTGAAAATTAAGAACAACAGAGGAAGAGGACTGACTTTGGTGCCTTCCCTCACAGTGGGAAACTTTGATTCTGCTGTGTGGGGATGTTTTGTGTTGGACTATATCCTGTATTGTGTACTTTATTTTAATTGTATGGCTGTATGGTGAACACACATTTCACTGTGCCAACTGGCACATGTGACAAATAAATGTATCTTGTAATGTATCTTGTATCTAGTTCTGGAAATAAATCGGCTTATAATCAATTTGGCTATAATACTCAGCAGATCGGGCCGCATTAATTTTTATTATGAAGATTTGATCCACTCAGAGGTGGCTCCTGATTACGTCGTAATTGTTCATAATGTCATGGCCTTGTTATGGATCTGGGTTATTGGTAAGAAAAGACACAAAATGCTGGAGTAATTCAACAGGTCAGGCAGCATCCCTGGGGAACATGGATAGGTGATGTTTTGGGTTGGAATTTTCCTTAGACACGTTAGAGATACAGCGTGGAAATGGGCTCATCGGCCCACTGAATCCACACTGACCAATGATCACCCTGTACACTGGCACTATCCTACTCACTGGGGCCAATTTACAAAAGACAATTAACCTACAAACCTGTATGTCTTTTGAGTGTGAATAAATATGAGCACCCCGAGAAAACACTTGCGGTTACAGGGAGAACGTACACATTCCTTACAAATAGCACCCATAATTAGGATTGAACCCGGGTCTTTGGCCCTATCAAGCAACTGCATCACTGTGCCGTTCTTCAAACAAGGTTATTGGTGTGTAGTGGGAGCAAGCTGCCTTGTTGATATTTAATGTGAGCCCAATGCTGGGATATTCATCAGTCAAGGAGTCAACTACGACTTTGCTCCGGGCTCTGAATTATGCATATGCAAGTATGTCATAATGACGTAATTCCCACCATTTCACCTCGCCATCCTCAGAAATGATTTTATTGAATATTCATATTTCACCTGTAATGATCTTAAAAACATTTTAAGTCTTAAAATCTTGGAAACAAAAATTGTAGGGCCTGTATCAGTGCTGCCTTGTAGACCAGGTGTTTTATGTCAGATGAGAGGTCTTAAATACCGTTTTCCTCACTCACCCACGGCTTTCCTGGTGCATTAAAGGTGGTGTTGAATTTCTTCATCAATCTCCGTCTCATCTTATAGGTGGTTCACTGTGAATCTAATATCGCTGAGGGGATGTGTGGTAGAGTGAACACAGTGAGGATCTTTGTCCTGTGGGCATTGTGTGATGCCCATTCCCTTTTATGCTTCAGTGAAAGTGTTGATAATATCCTAGAGCTTGGCCTCTGAGTGATGCATCTTGCAACTAGACCACTGATGCATCTTGGAACTAGACTAGACTACTGCTGCATCTTGCAGCCGGACAACTACTGCAACTTGCAGCTAGACTAGATTACAGATGATAGTTTAACTCTGCATCATGTTCAGCATGGACATTCCTGTGCTGTATTGTTCTATGTCCAGTGTGCCTCTGGATTGATGGAATCCACACTGTGTTTGGGAAGAATCTCTTTGGCCTTAGGAAGTAGAGTTTGAGATGGACCCTGGGTAGACACAAAATGCTGGAGTAACTCAGCGGGACAGGCAGCCTCTCTAGAGAGAAGGAATGGGTAACGTTTCGAGTCGAGGCCCTTCTTCAGACTGAAGTGGACCCTCGTGATGACTTTCCCTGTGGTGTTAGTGAAATCTGATGTACTTAATACAAATCGTGATCACTGCCCATAGTCTAAATAACAGTCATAGAGTCATACAGCATGGAAACGGGCCCTTTCAACCCAACTTGACATGCCAACCAAGATGCTTCAAGCTAGTCCTATTTTGTTTGTGTTTGGCCCATATCGCTCTAAATCTTTCCAATCCCCATACCCAGCTCAATTGGTTTAAAAATTGTTAGTGTACCTGCCTCAACTACCTCCTCTTGCAGCGTGTCCTTTTACTCACCACCCTCTGAGTGAATAAACTCTGAGGGGTGAATGCTGAGAGAGAAAATTAATGGGCACTGGTTCACAACAAGGGTTTGCCAATTTATTGCAAATGTGAAGAGGGATTTCCTTCTACTGAAAGGTAAGGAATCTTTGGATCAATCTATCGCAAAATTCTGGAAGAAGAGCAATTCAATATTTTCATGATGGACAGGTTTTTGGTTTATGTGGGAACCAATCGATATGGGGAACTGGTAAGGAAGGTGGAACTGAGGCCAAGATCTGACCAGCCATGATCTCACTGAACATCAGAAGAGCTTGGAGGTGCTGCAAGGTCAACTGCTCTTTCGAAAGAAGGGTTTTCATTCTAAACTTCGCCTATGTATGATCTCCAGGAATGCTGCCTGACCCGTTGAGTTATTTCAGCAATTAGATTCTGCACTCTGGTATTTTCTCTTTGCTCTACCTGTTGTAATTGTGTCTGGGTTGAATGTATTGATGTGTAGTGTTGGATTTGATGGGGTAAAACATTTTCATTTATCTCGGCACACGTGACACGTAATAATAACCAATAACCATAGACAATTCCAACCAGTGGGAATACTTGCTTTCAATCCATAGTTAATTATTCTTATCATTTTAAAGAGGAGTAGAGAAGAGCAGAGATTTAGGGAGGGAATTCCAAAGATTGAGACTCGTCAACTGGAAGCATAATTAATAATGGCAGCGGTAGGAAATGCTGGGATTTTCAAGGTCAAATCTGCAGCAGGGTCTAGGCGCCAGTGATTAAAAGACAAAATACTTAAATGTTTTTAATCGCTTTCAGAAGCATTTATTTTAACCAATGAACAAGTTTCAACTGTAACCATCATTGTCAATATAGGAAATACAGTAGTCAACCATAAATGTGGCAGGCTGCTGTAAATGATGTGATTATATCTGTTATCTGCCTCCATAAGCAAAACATGAAATGCTGGAGGAAAACAGCAGGCCAGGCACCATCTGTGGAGGGACAGCACAGGCGATGGTTTGGTTTGGAAGGATCTTTGTGTTTTGCCTTTGTGGTTTTCTTAAGATTCAGGCATCTGTAGTTCCTTATTATTTCCATCTGTTTCAATGACGTTGATTAAAAGGAAATATTGTGTCGAACATCATTGCTCTTCTTTGAAATAGTATCACAGAATTGTTTTACATATAGGGATTGAGCAGGACTTATTAATTCAAAAGCCAGCACCTGGGACAATACAGCACTTTCTTAGAACCAAAGATTATATTATCCTCTATAATCTTTGCTTAGAACTGCCATGGATTTTTGCACTCTAGTCTTTGGAATGGAAATGTATCAGCAATCTACCGATTTAAATTCAAGAGTCCTATCACATCATCGCCAGACCAGGAGAGGTCTGTTGTTACTTGTTACATCCTCAAAAAATTCCAGAAGATTAGTCGAGCATGATTTCCCCTTCATAAATCCATGTTGACCGATCCTGTTACTACTTTCTAAATGCGCTGCTATAACATCTGTAATAATCGACTCAAGAATCTTCCCCATTACCGTTGTAAGGCTAATTGGTCTATAATTTCCTGATTTCTCTCTCCTTTGTTAAAAAGTGGAGTTACAATATCCCTCGAAACCTTTCCTATCCATGTACTTCTCCAAATGCCTTTTAAATGTTTTTATGTTGCCAATGAATCTTTCCCCTGTAACCTGAAACCAATTTCCCTTGGTTCTTAATTCCCTTGTTCTGCATAAAAGACACTATATTTACCCTATCTTTTCTCCTCATAATTTTATACACCTCTATAAGATCATCCATCAACATCCAGCTGTCCAAGGAATAAAGCCTTAGCCCGCCCAGCCTCTCTCTGTAGCTCAGGCCATCGAGTCCTGGCAACATCGTTGTAAATCTTCTCTGCTCTCTTTCCAGTTTAACATCACCCTTCCGCCAGAAGGGTGACCAAAACGGAACCCAATACTCCAAAGATTGAGATTTTATTTTTACAGACAAACAATTTACATGTAAATATATCACTGTATTATCTGTTCCTTTTGCTCAGATTGATTAAACTTTTGAACGTTAGTAACATTTTCTGTTTCAGTTTCAGACTCCTGCCATTTACAGCAACAACTTGGATAATTTCACATCCCCAAATATCTCCCAGGACAGAAGAAGCTTTGCGGTACGGTGATGCAACGATGGAGTTGTGCCTTACACCGTCAGACACCCGGGTTCATTCCGGTCTACATGCGCTCTCTGTGTGGAGTTCTACGTTCTCCCTGTGATCACGTGGGTTTCCTCCAAGCACACTGGTTTCCTCCCACTTTCCAAAGAGGTACAGGTTTGTAGGTTGCAAGAAAAGTACTAAAGATGCACACAATATACGCTGGAGTAACTCAGCAAGTCAAGCAGCATCTCTGGAGAAACTGGATAGGTGCCATTTCACGTCACGTGAGTCATCTGAAACTTCGCCTATCCGTGTTCTCCAGAGATGCTGCCTGACCCACTGAGTTACTCCAGTATATTGTGTCTATCTCAGGTTTGTAGGTTAATTAGCTTCTGTAAATCGTCCCCAGTGTGTAGGATGTGAAACTGGGATAACATTTCCACATTATATCTCTAAACTAAACTAAAAACTTTGTGAGTAGGGGAACCAAAATCTCGCACAAAGAGCTAAATTCAAGGAGCATCTTAGAGAGAAAGAGAGAAGTTCCAAGTCATAGCTATCAGTGGGCTGGAATGATTGGAATTCATACACTTTAGATATATTTCCATTTCCAGTTCTTCCATGTTAGTATTGAACCTGGATCTCTGGCACTGTTAGCCAGCAGCTCTACCAGCTGTGCCACCCTATGGTTAGGTTTATGTTTATTATAGTTATATGTACTGAGGTGTAATGAAAAGCTCTGTTTTGCATGCTATCCAAACAGATAAAAACATTACATAGACACAATCAAGTCAAACTGAAGAACAACCTGTCAAGTCAAACTACAATGTATATGGAGGAAGTACAGAGTGCAGAATAGGCCACACAATTTTCGGCAGGGAAGGTACTATGAACGTACCCCAAAGTCACCCACCTTTGCTGTCCTGCAGGCAGCTTTCTCCAGAGGAAAAAATGCTTTCGTCTCTGTAAATTGAATCATTTCATTTCAGCAAGTTCTCAGTTTCTCATTTCCATAACAAAGACCATCCCTAGCTTAGCAAAGACCACTAAGCACAGGGAAAAGGTTTTACACCCACGACAGTTACAGAGTCAGACTACTGTGGTACAGTTTTTGTACTGTACCACAGGCTGAACAAAGCTGTACCACAGTACTACAATCTAAACCTCAACCTTAATGGGATTTGTGTAAGTGACTGCTTCGGTGTGGATGCGATGGACCAAACGGCCTGTTTCTGTGCAGTAGACTCTCTGACACTAGTGCACAAAGCTCACCAGGGTAAACCTGTTATTCTGAGCCTAACTTTCAACAATTTTAGCATTGCCACGCCAAACCCAAATGTCAGCACATTGGAATGGCTGGAATGAAAGGAAGTAATAACTCTGTGCACGGTACAGTCTTCAGGTTCGACACAGTAGTTCCTTGTGTTCTCTCGACGGCTGTTCATCTGTGTTTCCAGCAATGACTGCTCTGGTTGCGAAACATTATTGTTGGCAGTGTTCCTTGGGATGGGTGTTCCCTGTGCAGTTTTTGCTGGGACGATGGCAGAAATCCTGGGTAGACACAAAGGAAGTTTCCTCTGGAGAGTGTTGTCGGATGGAGAGACTTTGGGGTACAAATACGAAGCACCCTGAAAGTGAATAGACAAGGTAAACAGGTAAGAAAGGTTTAGAGGGATTTGGATCTCAAACTTGGGCAGGTGGAAGTAGTGTACATGGAGCATCTTGTTCAGCATGGACAAGTTGGGCTGAAGGGTCTGTTTCTGTGCTGTGTGACTCTGAGTTGACGACTCATTTGGCCCAATTCGTCAATGTTGACCAATTGTCCCATCTAAGTTAGTCCATTTGCCCACATTTGGTCCATATCCCTCCAAACATTTTCAATCCATGTACCTGTCCAAGACTGGATAAAAGACTGTGCATTTACCATATCAATTCCCATCATGATTTTATGCATCTCTAGAAGATGACCCCTCAGCCTCTTGCGTTCCTAGCCAGCACCACATTTCTGTGTAGCTCAGGTCCTCGATGGTGAAGAAGGCATTTGTCAGTCTTGCCTTCATCGGTCAGAGCTAGGATGTCATGTCACATTGGTGAGGCCACATTTGGAATATTCAGTGTAGTCTAGTTACATAGCTCTAGGAAGGATGTCATTAAGCTGGTAAGGGTGTAGGGAAGTGTGACACAGTGGTGTAGTGGGTGATCTGCTACCTTAGCACAGAGACCCGAGTTTGAACTTGACTACGGGTGCCGTCTGTATAGAGTTTGTATGTTCTCCGTGAGACTGCATGGATTTTCTCCGGCTGTTCAGCTTTCCTCTCGCATGCCAAAGACGTATAGGTTTGCAGGTTAAATGGCTGCGGTAAAATTGTAAATTGTCCCTAGTGTGTAGGATAATGTTAGTGTACTGGGTGATCGTTGGTTGCTGCGGACTCGGTGGGCCAAAGTGCCTGTTTACACGCTGTATCTCTAAAGAAGAAACGGTACACAAGGAGGATGTTACCTGGAGATCCTTAATTATAATGGGAGACTGGATAGACTTGGGCTTTTTTTCCTTTGAAGCTTAGGAGGCTGAGGGCTGACATTGCAGTGTATGATGTTATGAGGGGCACTGCTAAGGTGAATAGTCACAGTCAAGGTAGGACAGTCTAAAACTAGAGGTCATATGTTTAAGATGAGAGAGGAAAGATTTAAAGGGTACCTGAGGGGCAACCTTTTCACATGGAGGGTGATAGGTGTATGGAATGAGCTGCTGGAGGAACAAATTGTACAATCACAATGTTTGGACATTGTACACGGATAGGAAAGGTTTCGAGGGATATGGGCCAAATGCAAATAAATGGCATTAGCTCAAATAGTCAACTTTCCGGGCTGAGGGGCCTGCTTCCATTTTGTGTAACTTTATGATT